>NC_043005.1:76647397-76822397 GCF_006345805.1 Octopus sinensis | reverse complement strand
CTGCCCGGCGTGCTAACGATTCTGCCAGCTCGCCATCTTAGTGTTTACAAAAATGCTTAAAAAGTGGCAAAAGATGTGTTGATCTCTGTTTGAACAGATATAGCAGATATAGCTGTTTGCTTACGACGAGGTGTCGAGTTCGATCGCACCGTATAACACCAATGATAAGTGTTCTTCTCGTTCTGTTGTTATATAACGTCCGGCCAATCAAATCCGCTTAAGTGAAATTTGGTAGATAGATATCGTGCAGAAGGACGTTCACTGGGCTGTTCCTGGTAACAAGTGATGGTCACTTTGAGCAGCTGTTTGGTGTAACACCACGACTATCATCAGCACCATGGGTAACTTTTGGGGTATCCGCACTGCAGGAAGACTTTAGTCAAAACTCCAGCCTGAGATTATCTTCCAATATAGCCGTCAATGAAAAGAACCTTGGGTGCTGTCCTTCAACCCCTAACTCAAAGATAGACAGGCACACATATGTATATACGTATTTGAATATTCAACATATATATATATATATATATATATATATTATATATATATATATATATATTATATAATATATGTAAATGCATATCATAAATGCATATTATTTATATATATTCATATATACACATATATAATATACACACATATATCTATATGATGTATTATATATGCTTTTACAATATATATATATATATATATTATATATATATATATTATATATATATATATATATATCAACTAAGCTCCTATTCTCTTCCCAATCTAAAACGGCTCCTCAATTGTTTCACAACTTCCGGTAAATTACGTTAAAAGTATATTAGTATCGAAATAATCTTCTTACTCCAATAATCCTTACTAAGCTGTACTTAAATATGCTGTGTCCTCAATTCGCCTTCTTCCCTTTTCCTAGTCTGTCTTTCCTATCTACTTACCTACCCATTTACACGTCCAGGTGTCTGCATGTGTCTGAAAATCTGACTGTCGATCTATTTATCTAACAGTCTTTCTATCTTTCTATCTGTGTATCCAATTTGTCAATCTATTTCTCTATTTTTATTCTTTAGCTATGCATATCGGTCTCTCTCTTTCTCTCTGTATATATATATATATATATTCTGTGCTGGTGGCACGTAAAAAGCACCAACCGATGGAGGCCGCTTCCAGCCTCCGCTGGCACTTGTGCCGGTGGCACATTAAAAGCACTCGCTACACTCACGGTCGAACCGTCCAACCCGTGCTAGCACGGAAAACGGACGTTAAACGATCATGATGATGATGATATATATATATATATAAATGCATTTGCTTATATATTTATTTACTTATATATCTACGTATCTAAATGCCTATGTATTTTCTAACTTTGTATTCTACTAGTAGATACGTATGTATGTATGTATGTATGTATGTATGTATGTATGTATGTATGTATGTATGTAAAAGTAATGTTTGTGCTGTAGTCAGGTGTCTTTTCTTTTCTTTTTTTGTGCAAATTTTGCTTGTGTAGAAACACCTGTGTCTGCAAGACCTACAACCTGTCTGTCTGCCTCTCTGCCCGTTATGTGTGTGTATGCGTGTGTGAATATATATATGCACACACAGACATGTATGTATATCTTACACACACATTTATAGATGACATGTATATATATATATATATATATATATATATATATATATATATATATGCATGGAATGTTGTTTATTTTAATGTGCAAATACATGTAGAAAGCCACAAAACGGCGGCATTTGTCGCGAGAAAGCATCTCGTATACACATAGAGTGCTACAAAGCACAGAAGTGCAACACTAACAGACGGAAACCGTCCAACGCGGCAGTGAAATTGCTAAGTCTAGCTTTCACATCTTTACGTACGTGTTGTGCACGAATGGGATGTGGCGTTTGATAAGCCTTCTTGGCAAAACTTCGAAAACATCTAAATTTATATACGTTGTATATGTAAGTATGTCTGTATATATACATATATATATATATATATATATATATATATAATATGCATGGAATGATTGTTTATTTTAATGTGCAAATACATGTAGAAAGCCACAAAACGGCGGCATTTGTCGCGCGGAAAGCATCTCGTATACACATAGAGTGCTACAAAACACAGAAGTGCAACACTAACAGACGGAAACCGTCCAACAGCGGCAGTGAAATTGCTAAGTCTAGCTTTCTACATCTTTACGTACGTGTGTGCACGAATGGATGTGCGTTTGATAAGCCTTCTTTGGCAAAACTTCGAAAACATCTAAATTTATATACGTGTATATGTAAGTATGTCTGTATATATACATATATTATACACACACACACAACATATACACAATATATATATATATATATATATATATATATATTATATGATGCATATATATATATATAATGCATGTAAGTACACATAACTTAAAGTATATGTCAGAAAAGTGCTCAACTAACAATTTACAAAATGTCATAAATAGTTTTCGAGACTACAACGAAAGTCTCTAGTGAAGGAATACCAAACGCCTGTAAGAGTACTAAAGTAAAGTACACAGCTCGGAGTTTCACACACACAAACAAGCGCTCTCTCACACACACACACACAAACGTATGAGTCTATATATAGGGTACAGGGACACGGAGATGCATTAATTGTGAGTGAGAACGCAAAGGAGAATATTAGATTGTGGGCGATGACGAAATGTCATAGACTGTAGTTGAAAGTTTGGTAATGGAGGTGAGTGAAGAGTATGTGTAGAGAGACAAAGTGAGAGAGAAAGAGAGTGGAGTTAGAGGAGGAAGGAGAGGCGAGGAACTAAAATTGCTTTCGGGTGGAGAAGCGAGAGAATGAATGAAAGGTCATCGGTAGTCATTATTTCTTGGTGTGTGTTAGTGTGACTTGTTAATGTGAGATAGACAGATAGAGAGACAGAGAGATAAAATAGAGAGATACAGAGATATAGAGAGAAATGGAAAGAATGGCAAAGCGATAGAATGGCAAAGAGATAGATCGGGTTTTCTCAACCATTTTTTATCTGTGGTCTCCTTTGATTACTATTTTACTCTGGTGGGCCCCCATAGTTATTCAATGTTTAAAACTAGTTTCATGGAAACTTCTTTCAAAACTTCTGTTTTATTTTTCACACATTAACTTGTGTAGGTTGAATTATGTAAAATATTAGAGAAAGAAACCTAACTGTTTCTTGCAATACATACTAATACATACATTTAAAGCAAATGTTTTTCAGGGGCCCTTAAAATACAATTGTAGATCCCCAATTTATTATTTCGTTGCGTGAACCCAACCACTGAGGTAGATAGATAGATAGATAGATAGATAGATAGATAGAAAGATAGGGAGGGAGGGAGAGATAGATAGATAGATAGATAGAAAAAGTGTGTGAACACAATGAAGTTGGTAAAAGGCATACTCAGAAAGAGAGAAAGTGGGAGAAAGGGTGAGAGAGAGAGAGGCAAGGATTAATAGATAAAGAAAAAAGTAAAGGGAACCTAATTAATTAAGGTAAAAGGGGATATGAAAAGCTTTGCTGCAGGTACAAGGTTTTGAAGTAAACTAGTATATGCAGTAGCCATGAGGAGGTGGTTTGGGTGAGTCCCGGTTATAAAAAAGACAAAAAAGAAAAAGAAACAAAAAAACACAGCTGGCCATTTCTCGTAATAGTAGCAGCAGCAGTGGGAGTAGTGGTTGTAGTGAAATGCTGCAGGATGATGTTGATGATGATGATCATGATCATCATCGTCATTTGCATCATCATCATCACCATTAACAGCAGCAGGCAGCAGGAGCAGCAGCAGCAGCAAATTTCGATGCTGTCCCGGACAGCAGCCAAGTTGCCGGCCAGTTGCATCTTCCCACCCCGCTTCTCCTTCATCTGCCACTATTTTCTTTCCTCCTCTCTTTCCACACCACTACTACCGCCAACACCACCGCCAACACCACCGCCAACACCAACACCTACACCACCACCATTACCGCCCTCACTATTAAAGCCACCGGTAAACTTTACAGCTTGTTTCATTACATTGTCGTAGACCTTTGCTAAGTCGGACGTTTTTCTATTGATTTGCTTCATAGTCACACACATACACATATACGTACACATCCACACGTTCACAACACACACACACACACACATACGGACAGATATACGCGCATATATATATATATCACTATTGACGCAGACACACATACACACAGAATGGCGCATAATACACGCATATACACACACTTGCGCATAACAGTCTCGTATAATCGCAGTGCTCTCCCTCTCTCTCTCTCTCTCTCTCTCTCTCTCGTTCAACTATTCACACACACAAATACACACACACACATACACACACACATACATACACACATGCACACACATACACACACACTCACTCACTCACTCACTGCGGACACTCGTTCCCATTGACGGGCCTTGGCGCATAATACATGCACACACACACACACATGCACACACACACACACATACATGCCCACACAGATAACTATGCTGAGCTCCATTCACATACACACTCACACACACATACATACCCACACACATACACACTCATTCATAATTATGCTGAGGTACACACACACATACACACACACACATACAAGCATCCGATGGCGCAAAACAACATATACGCATACCTGAAACATGCTCTTGCGCATAACCAAATACACACACGCACACACACACACATTCTTTTTCTCTCTCTCACACACACTTCTCTCTCTCTCTCTCACACACTTCTCACTCTTTCTTTTTATTTCTCTCTCACTAACTCTTACTTTATTTTTCGACTATCCTTCTCTCCTTGCTCTCCTCTTTACATATAAACACTTTCTATATTTTCATTCGTTCTTGCTATATGAGCATTTGTTTCTCTCTCTCTCTCACCGCATATATATACATATATATATATATCATTTTCTTATTGCTCTCTCTCTCCATATATATATATATATATAATAACATATTATATATATATTATATTATATATATATATGTATATATATATATGTAATATTTTCTATTGACGTTCATACATTCACACATACATTCTGTCTATCTTCACCTCCTCTACGTGTCTTCACCCCCTGTCTATCTGTCTCTCTCTGTCTCTCTCCTCATCTAAGGAAGACAAAGAAAGATTTTCTCATTTTATTTTTATACCCCCCTCCCCAATCACTCTCTCTCTCTCTCTCTTCTCTCTCTCTCTCTTTATCCCCGTCTCCTTTTCTCTGAGTAAACCACGTCCCTCTAATATGATATAATATATATGATTTGCCTTGTACTTGTTTCAGTCATTAGACTGCGGTCATGCTGGAGCACTAAGTTGAGGGATTTCGTCGAACAATTCGAAAGCACAAACACACATATAAACAAATAAGTCAGGCTTCCACACAGTTTCCATGTACCAAATTCAATCACAAAGCAATAGTCGCCCTGCGCGACAGTAGAAGACACCGGTCCAACGGCCGAAGTTGTATAATTGAACGCACAGCATAAGCATATATATATTATATATATATATATAATATATATATATATATTATAAAGGAAATGAAGAAAAATGCTGACAAATAATTGAAGTAATTTAAGTAATTTAGTTAGGTGAAAGTTCTTTTTACCGGTTGCGCATTTGTTATGCTTATCAAAAATAAAGAGAGATTAGAGTTTCTTTCTTATAGAATTTTCCTCTTTCCAGATAAGAGGAAAAATTCTATAAGAAAGGAAACTCTAATCTCTCTTTTATATTTTGATAAGCATAACAAATGCGCAACCGGTAAAAAGAACTTTCACCTAACTAAATTACTTAAATTACTTCAATTATTTGTCGGCATTTTCTTCATTTCCTTTTTTATATATCACCACTCGTGTTCGACATCTCCTTTTCATATATATATATATATATATATATATAGGTTAAGATGTGTATAGATTTTCTTATTTACTTCACTTCAAGTGTAAATACACACCCAGTTTCATTTGTATGCATACGCATACTTTCGCACTCCCACATACACTCTTTTCTTCCCACATTCTCCCACACACTTACATACTTTAGTATATATACATGCAGTTTTTCGTCCACCATACACAAACACATATACATCACATATTTTTTCACTCTGGCCTACTGCTGGTTGGTGGGTCACTCCCATGGACGAGAGAGTTACTTAGACGGGATTTGAACGCTGTTCACAAGCCGGTACACATACACCAAGTTATACCAGCCAAAGTTCTAACAATACCGCCGCCCCACATGAACACACACTCACACACATATTAAGTTTTGCTTTCATGGCAAGTTAAATAGAAACAAAGTAACATTAAACTGAAAAATAGCTCAATTTTTTCTTTTAGATATTGGCCTTCTCCGGACTGTCGAATAAAGACTATCAAACCGAAACTTTGAACTCACTATTAACGATCTTTTTATAAAAGTCTACCCCTCCCTCTCTCTCTCTTTCTCTCTCTCTCTCTCTCTCTCTCTCTCTCTCTCTCTCTCTCTCTACACACACACACACAGGCAATTTCTGCTACTTCACGAAGAAGGGGTAGACGACAGGACTCCATACATAAATTTAGAGTATTTTTTACCACATTAAAACAGAAAAGTTCCTGATCGACAGTGCTCCGAGTTTCACGTCTCCACTCATTCAGCTGGTACTCCGAGTCCTTGGAGCTTAGTTACACAGTTTTTATTTTGCCTTTCATAGTTCCTTAATATTCAGTGCTTTTCTCCCAACGCTTGAGGTGAGGGGCATGTCAGTTACATTGACCCCCACAGTTCTTGATTAGTAGCTAATTTTATCGACCCCGAAACGGATAAAAGGGAATACTAACCTCATTGGGGTTTAAACTCAGAACATAAAGAGCTTCAAGCAATGCCGCTAAACATTTTGTTCGACGCACAAACTTTTCTGCCATGTCACCGCCTTATGTTTCTTCAATAAAACTTAGTTTGTGTTAATAATTGCCTGGATGTTTCAAGAACACCTTAGTCGCATTTCTTTCGTGGGTCTCAAGGAATCATATATATGTGTAGAGGTGCAATGGCTCAGTGGTCATGGCAGCGGGGTTGTGGTCGTAGGATTGCGGTTTCGATTCCCAGACCGGGCGTTGTGAGTGTTTATTGAACGAAAACACCTAAAGCCCCACGGGTTGGTGGCAAACCCTGCTGTACTCGTTCACAACTTTCTCTCACTCTTTCTTCCTGTTTCTCTTGTACCTGTATTTCAAAGGGCCAGCCTTGTCACACTTTGTGTCACGCTGAATCTCCCTGAGAACTACGTTAAGGGTTCAGGTGACTGTGGAGTTCTCAGCCCCTTACACGTCAATTTCAAGAGCAGGCTGTTCCGTTGATCGGATCAACAAGAACCCTCGTCGTTGTAACCGACGGAGTGCCACGACGACATATATATATATAAAGAATAAGAGAGAGATCGTTTGTTTTCTTTCAAGTGATTGGTTATCGATCTACCGTGTTTACGCTTTGTAACTGGTTTGTTATCGAATCAATGAGAGGGACGTAGGATAAATATTTCAGCCGTTAGACCATTCAGTCGATGCTCAAGCTGCTTATAAAACCTAGTAGTAGTAGTAGCAGCAGCAGCAGTGTCTAATTTGAATGCGAGCAGGCACACGAACACACGCACGGTCACACATACAATTAGCTTCTCTCTCTCGTGCACACACACACATACACTCACACAACCGGTGTTGAAATTTAGGGGTGTTATCCGTGAGATTTGAACTTAGAATACTAAGAGTCATAACTAGATGCTGCAACGCATTACATCGGACACTCCAGTGATTCTACCAAAACGACCTACCTCTATATGTATGAGTGTTGTGTGTGTGAGGGTGTGTGTGTGTGTGTGTCTCTGTGTGTGTGTCTGTGTCTGTGTGCGCGTGCGTGTGTGTGTTGACATCAGGTGTTTATATTTCGGCAATAATGTAATTTGCGAACTGGAGTTGATATGATCGACAGGACCCGTGAAGGTGTCATTATAGCTCGGTTTCAATCGAATACCGAAACTAGGAACACACACATGCCCGCACACACACACACACACACACATACACACACACACACACACACTTGCATACATACACGCACATTTATATGCGAATATATACATAAATATATATACATACACGCACACATATATACTGGAAATCTTTCACTTTTAATATACTTACATTAACAGAAGCTTTTATTATATCAATATGAAACAGCTCCCAATGAGAAGCAGGAACATTTTATGTGGCCCTTCACAGCTTAAGTTCTTTGATTCTATTTTGAAGTAACTACGCAGTAAATCGCAGCTGTTTTCTGCACAAGAAATCGGTTCTTAGCGATTTCTTAGTGCTAGCAGAGTGCTAGCAGAACAAGCATTACCCAAACAAATGTTATATTTTACCGTTTTCCTCAAATTAGCTTTAAGGTGTCTCTGTTAATGTATACCTTTTATCTTTTACTTGTTTCAGTCACAGACTACGGCCATGCTGGAGCACTGTTTTGATGGCTTTTTAATCGAACTGATCTAGCCTAATGCTTATTTTTTAATGTTTGGTATTTACTCAATCAGTAGCTTCTGCCGGGCCGCTAAGTTATGAGACGGCAAACAAACGAACCCAGGTTGCCAAGTTGTTGTAGGGGAAAAACACAACGATAGATGCATACAACATCCTCTTTCTCTCTCTCTCTCTCTCTCTCTCTCTATATATATATATATATATATATATATATATAGGGAGAGTTTACGAAAAAATCAAAAGACCAAGACAAGTGGTGTACAAAACAAACAGATGTATTAGTATAACGCTCAGGAATAGAAAAACTCTTTTACGTTTCGAGCCTACGCTCTTCTACAGAAAGGGACACAGAAAAACAAGGAGAGAAAAAAAAGGAGAGAAAATAAATAAATAAATATATATATATATATATATAGATAGATAGATATAGATATATACATGCATACACGTATCAAAGGCTTCTTTCAGTTTCCATCTACCAAATTCACCCACAGGGCATTCGTCAGCCTGTGGCTACAGCAGAAGACACTGAATTTGCTGCGGAGTGGGACCGAACCTGAAACCACGCAGTTGTAAAAGGGGCTTCTTAACCACACACACGTGCCTGCGACTATTCTAGTAGCCTGAAACGAACACCCTGCTTAACACTACTGTTTAGCTAAATGGCTACATTTACCAGAGCCCCCTCTGTACCAGGCATTCAAAATAGGCCTCTGGTGTCTTGATGATAACTTGACACTTTCATACGCTGCTTCCTGCTCCAGTAATCAATAGTTTACTGGTTTCCTGCTCCCATTTTTTCTTCTCCGCCCTGTCACCGAAAACAAGGTCATAGGGTTTGACCTTCTTCTTGTAATTGTCATTTCCATCGTTATTGTCAACACTGCTGTAGTCACTTTTGTTACTCTCTAGCTCCTCTCGCTCACACACACACACACACACACCACACACACCACACACACATATATATATATCTATATATATATATAATATTATATATATATATATATATATGCTTGTGTCTAGATGTGTGTTGTGCTTGATAATGTGTTTTTGTATGTATGTGCACGCACGCACACACACACACAAACAAAACCTTCGATTTTTTGTATCCAAGCGTTTTTAACTTGTATTTACATTTAATATTTATAGCTTATCTGCTTCAAGTTTTTTCCATTCCCAAAATATATATATATATATATTATATATATATATATATATATCTTTGTAAAATAAGTGAAAGAAAGAAAGGAAAGGAAAGAAAAAAACGAAGAGTGAGACAGTTACAAACACGTACATGTATGGATAGCCAATAGGTTTCAATGAATGAAAGATGAAGGAGACACAGATCCCGGTACGATAATCAACTTCAGTTACGTTTCGAGTTCAAATCCTACCGAGACGAAAGAAAAACTACCGCTAACTCAATGTAACTCAATGACCTATACGTCTTTAAGCTACAGAGAGTAGTCTGGCTTTAAATATGACCTTAAAACGTAAGGACGAATGCCATACTAAATTGATCAGCTTTCACTACTTACATCAACCATCCTAGAGTACATCAACAATTCCTTTTTTTTATGCATTTTATTTACGCATTTTCTTTTAACCAGAACAAAATAAATAGATTTAATTAATATAGCAGTGGCTTTGAAATATTTTAATTTACTACGTTATATTCTTAGTATACTTAACAGAATTTAATAAACACCAATAAATGTGTCGTATTGTTCGATTGCTACTTCATATTCTGATATGAAGACATTCTGTATGTTTATAGAAGTGTAATTTACATATATGTAGAACTGCATTAACCTGGGAGAGGCTACAAAAAACAAAAGGCTTTGTCTTGTCCATAATTCCATGATTAATTAAACACACACACACACATATAATTTGAAAGTTTGCACGATAATCTTTTCTGTTGATGGCCGTCCTCGGGGGCAATCAGAACCATTGTGGTGCCTACATTTCTGTAGAATAATATGCTAATTTGCAGTCGTATTTTGTATTGACTACCATATATCAAAGACAACCACTTCAATTGAACTGTCAGCAGCGAAGTAAATAAATAATGAGTGCGTGTGTATACATACATGCATGCATGCATACATACATACATACATACATACATACATACATACATACATACATATATACATACATATATACATACATGCATGCATGCATACATATAAATTTATATAGATAAGGATAAGATCGATATTTAAAATACCGATCTATCAAGTGGTCAG
This sequence comes from Octopus sinensis, assembly GCF_006345805.1. Classification (NCBI taxonomy): domain Eukaryota; kingdom Metazoa; phylum Mollusca; class Cephalopoda; order Octopoda; family Octopodidae; genus Octopus; species Octopus sinensis. The sequence goes on along the minus strand of NC_043005.1, from coordinate 76,811,596 downwards.
CACGGGAATAAAATCCTTTGAAAGGTAATAATTATTTAAAATTATTATAATTTAGGGTATCTAAGAATTACCATCACGCTGGAAATAGCAGGCAAATCTTGACTGCTATTTCCATCATGGTGGTATCTCCTAGATACCCTAAATTATAATTTTATATATATATATAGATAGATAGATAGATGGATAGATAGATATCATATACATATATACATGTGTATATATATATATATATATATATATATACATATATATATATATATATATATATATATATATATATATATATATATATATATATATATATATATATATATATATATATATATATACATATATATATACACACACTCACATAGACACACACACACACCACACACACACACCACACACACACACACACACACATATTATATATATATATATATATTATATATATATATTCATACGTACAAACAAATGTACAGTGAAATAGAAAGGAGGGAAAGGAGGTGGGGTGAAAAGTGAGAGATGTTTCTGTCTCCAACAGATGTTTCCATTCTGTAATGTAATTATTTTTTAAAATGAAACAACCTATTAATTCTAATTGCATTTTTAAAATTTAATTCTACCCATTTAATAGACTCCTTTATCTCGGCTAAAGATTATTGGAGAAACAAACTGAATCATATTTATTAAAACATCCCAAAATATTAATTATATATAACATACTACATTCAATTTGAATGTATATATTGTTTCTGAATGTATATGTTTCCAAATAGATGATCGATCAGCTATAAAGATCAGATCAACTATCTCTCTCTCTCTCTCTCTCTCTATATATATATATATATATATATATATATATATATATATATACAGGTGACATTTCACTCTGCAGCATAGAAATTGGCTAAGGCGTCGATCTAGCAGCAGCGTGAGCACTTTGGGCATTCTTTAATCGACTCCTTACGTACTGGGATGAGATTTTTCCAAAGTTGATTCTTGCCTTCTGTCCTTTCGGGAATCATAAAACAAGTACCAGCTGAACACCAGGGTCGTTGTAAACGACTTACTCCCTTCCCCACAAATGGCAGATCATGTGAAAGAATTATTATTCTCTTCAAATATATATCTTTCCAAACATATATTTGTCCAGTTATATAGATAGTTGATAAGCAAGTGACATCTTCCGCTTGCTGCTATGATCCCGTTAAGGTGGCGTGCTGGCACGGATGACAAGCCTTATGAACATTAGGGATCATGAAAAATTATATATAATTTTGTTACAATCACATGATATATGTAACGAATTGTTTGCCATTTCCAGTTAAATTGTCAGCGTTCAAAATTACTTTTTTTTTTTTGAAATACCTTGACAATAATTTGATCTCAATACTAATCTCATCGAAGGTAGCAAAGTGGCAGAATTGCTAGCACACCGGGCAAAATGCTGAGTGGCATATCGTGTCTTCACGTTCTGAGTTCAAATTCCGTCAAGGTCGACTTGACTTTCATTCTTTCGGAGTCGATAAAATAAGTTCCAGTTGAGCACTGAGATCGATGTAATCAACTTACACACTGCACATGAAATTGCTGGCCTTGTGCCAAAATTCGAAGCCAATATTAACTGCATTGATGAGCTGAGATGATTGACATTCTTCTCTTACAAGGTCATTTTCATGTTGTGCAAAACCATAAAAGCGAAAGATATTACTGTCTTTGTTTCCACTTGGAGGGAGAGCTGAGTGCGACCTACAAGATGTTACTGTGAACTAGGTGTTGTAAGAGAATCCAAGGACACAGTTTTAGGTATTCACTTTGAATGACTTCATCATAGATCGCTAACCACTACACATTATTTATTTCTCTCCTTGTTGCTTTCTGTGTTCCTTTCTGTGGAAGAGCGTAGGCTCGAAACGTTAAAGACTTTTCCCTTCACAAGCGTTATACTAATACACCTGCTTGTTGTCTACAGCACCTGTCTTCTTTTGTTTTGTGAATTCTCCCTATATATATATATCCCTGTCAAATACAAAGATGCAGTTTTCGTTGACATGTTCTTTCTCAATAATAATCATGGTTCGTGACGTAAATGCAAGGACATATATTTTGGGGGAGAGATACAAACACTTAAAAATTATTTCGTGTATTAATTTATCAATGCTAGTACAATAAATACAAGCTCAACTCAGTCAGGAATGGAACTCATAGAGACGAAAGTAAAGCAAGATACCGTAAACTATTTCGTCCGGCTTTCTACTGCTTTAGGAATCCTGTATAGTTTCTATCAGCAGTGGACTTGAAAAGGTTACGATTGGTATTTTTGTTACTTATTAACTTTAATTAAGCAGTGTGGTTGGGTAACTAAACGAGTTTCTTATGCAGTAACTAACTTACAGAACAGGTATACTTACACATTTTTAACATACCATTACGAAGAGAACTTTTATGCGTAACTGTAACTATTTTGTGAGGACCTACGAAGTAAATAACTGTATTTAATTTATTATAGTAGGACAAAAGATTTTTAAAAATTCAAGAGAGAGAAAGACGTGGTGTAAAAACGAACGGTGCTTGCTTGCTATCTAATCTTTTATTAGTGATATTTGTTTTTTGTTTAATTTACAAAGTTTTTTGTTGTTGTTGAGAACTGGTTAGTGGAATGTGGTATACATTGCATTAAATAAAATCAAAAAGATAAATAGATATATAAATACAAAGAGAAAATCAATGACTGAAACTAGGATTCGAAATTGCATACCTAGTGACTTCAGAATAATAAATGATTACTTACCTGTTGCTCAACTACAATCGCTACATTCCGATTTGTTCTATTTTTTTTTTTTAAATAACGGTTTTCAAAAGGCCAAAGACGGCGAGCTGGCAGAATCGTTAGCACGCTGGGCGAAGTGCGTAGCCGTATTTCGTCTGCCGTTACGTTCTGAGTTCAAATTTCGCCGAGGTTGACTTTGCCTTTCATCCTTTCGGGGTCGATTAAATAAGTACCAGTTACGCACTGGGATCGATATAATCGACTTAATCCGTTTGTCTGTCCTTGTTTTTCCCCTCTATTTTTAGCCCCTTGTGGGCAATAAAGAAATAGGTTTTCACAAGGCCTGTAACTTTTAAGGAAAGTGTATATTAGTCAATACCACTAACCTCAAGAATTTTTATTTGACTATTGCTTTATTCTATTGTCCCCGTAGAGATAAAAGCAAAGTTGACCACAGCAGTATTTGAACTCAAAGCCAGAACAAATACACACACACACACACACACAAAATCAATCTTTATCGACGCTATGACGATTCAGCTAGCGCGCTGACGTTTCGCTAATTCACCAATCGAGACTATATTGGTGGCATTAAAACATTCCATTCTCTCTGTTGAAACATTCTATTCATTAAACCGCAACTATTTTATCGAACTACTTGCGCCCATAGTAGTTAATATTTTACGAATGGGATGACAAACTGAATGTTATGAAGTAAACTTTACTTCATTTTCTTTTCATCACAGAATTTCATAGACTATTTCTCTTTATAAAACGTAGCTGTTTGGAGTAATAAAAAGAAAAAGAAAAAATGCAACACATATGTGTAAATTTTACGAAAGTATTGACTAAACGATGACAAACACAGTAACCTTATTTCTTTCAATTTCCACCCGCGAGTTTTAAGGTCAAACCTAACATTGTGCTGTTGTTAAAGTATTCTGCGTTAAGAAAGGTGAACAGTGTGGCATTATGTTTTCTTCTTGTAATATAATGAAATATAGAAAGTACAACAAAATATATGGTTTGTATTATTTGTTATTGTAGCTACAATTATGATTCGGCTTCAGGTAGGAAAACTGTGTAAAATATAGTTTTACGAGAGGCAGTATCTGCAATTAAGGGGTGAATTTTGGAAGTGCGGGATGATTCAGAGATTTTTTTTTCCTTATAGTGCTGTGAATGTGAAATAAAATAGCTGCAAAAGTGAGCAGATATAATCTTTTATATCTGTACTTATTTTAAAGTCTAGTACTTATTCTTTCGGTCTCTTTTGCCGAGTCACTATGTTGCTAGGGTGTAAACAAACTCACCAGTTGTTAAGCGGTAGTGGGAGTAAAACACAAAAAGACACACACACACAATGTTTCCGACTTCCAGATCCACTCGCAAAGAATTGGTCGACCAGGTACTAAGATACCAACTTTTAATCTACGGGACTCGCTCTGTTACTTCTTTACACGTGCACATCAATTTTTTTTTTTAATGAAGAAGTGGGTTTCTTGTTTCGTAAGAGACCTAAGATACGAAAGAAACGATAAGAGTAACGAGTTTCATGTTTTCTGCAAGGAGCAATAACTCTGTAGAAGCATTAGCACAAGGCCAGCAATTCTATAGGGAATTGCTTGTTGATTAGAACAATCCTTTAAAATTGATGAAAGACAGAGCTGACGTTCGGTATTTAAACTCAGAACATAAATAGCTGAGAGGAATGCCGCTTAGCAAATTTGTCCGATTTTCCAGCTCCCCTCCTTCATAGTAATTCTGTAAATAAAGTGAATGTCATTTCAAGTGGAAAACGAAACTGAATCATAAACTTTGTTCAACCTAATCAATTTGACTTTATACTCTTTGATGACGGTTAATAACATTAATATAATTATTACTGCAATTTAACCAAACTATTTCGAAATAGGAACTTTTATGTATTCTACTTCTCTGTTTAGTTGTCATGACTTCGTTTTCATTAATTTATGCAAAACACAGGAATGTTACAAAAACAGTCTTCTGTATAGCAAAGCCGATATCAACAGGCATATACACATATATATATATATTTTTTTCATGTACAGTTTTAAACATGCAACTTCTTTATAATCTTAGGGAAGAACTGGAAAACGGAAAGCTTAAAACAAACAACAAAACAATAAAATACATTTTCTCAATGAAGATAAGATGGAGAATGGAAAAAATTTCTTCCTGCGTCATTTATTCCATTACCATATTTGGCTAGAGAAGCTGAATGCCGCATATGACACCGACATTCGCATAACCAATGACTTACTGCGTTTCACTGAAAATCCAAACTGGAAAGAATTTTTCTGTAATTACAGATAAGAAAAATTGTTTTATTTATTTTTTACTTGTTTCAGTCACTTGATTGTGACCATGCTGGGGCACCAACTTCAAAGGTTTTAATCGAAAAAATCGCCTCCAGAACTTTGTTTTCTGAAACGTCTGGTACTTATTCTGTCAGTTCTTTAGCGGAAACGCTAATGTTACTGTGATATAAATGAACAAACACCGGTTGTCGAACATTAGGGTGAAGACAAAACAGACACAGCATCTCTGCCTGTCTTTCTCTCTGTCTACCTATATGTCTGTCTGTCTATCTATCTATCTAGCTAGCTAGCTATACACACACACACACACACACACACATACATATATATATATATATATATATATATATATATATATGTACACACACAAAACACAAAATGGGACAACAAAACATCAAGAAAGACGACGCAAAGAAAACAAGAACGGGTCATTCGAAGTTTTCCTTCTCCAGTCAAGTACCAGATTATCTTCGCAATTTCGGCTGATTATACTTCAGATTACTCCAATATATATATATATATATATATATATATGGCAGGCTTCTTAACAGTTCCTGTCAACCAAATTCACTCACAAACCATTGGTCGATTTAAGACTACAGTAGAAGACACTTGCTCTAGTGGCACTATGCTACTGAACCCGAAACCATACAGTTGCTAAGCAAGCTTCTTAACAACATTCCTATACCTGCACTTGTACCTATTCAGAATGCAGAATTTAATCGAAAATATTTTCAATAAAACTTAGACTAACTAAATTGTCCATAATAGTAGTTTTGTCCTCCCAGTTTTGAAACTTACAGCATGTCTTATAGAATGAGCAGCGTTAATTGATTTATCGATCTAATCAGTTTTTGTTTTTGATAGCCATGGGTGTGTGGCTAAGGAATTAGCTTTGCAACCACATGGTTTCGAGATCGCTCCCACCGTGCTGCAACTCGAGCAATTGTCTTCTACTATAGCCCCCCAAAACCAGTGCCTTGTGAGTAAATTTGGAAGACAGAAACTGTGTAAAGGCCCGTCACACACACACACACACAGAGAAGGGCAGTGTCTTTGTGTTTGTGTATACCCTCTTCTTCCACACAGTACGACAATCGGCGTTGTTTGCTCACGCCTCCTTAACTTAGCAGTTCACCAAAAGACAGCAATAGAATATGTACCGGACTTTAAGAAAGGAGTACTGAAATCGATTTCTTTGAGTAACCCTCCAAGGTTGTGCCCAAGTATGGCTGCAGTCCAATGAGTGAAACAATTAAAATATAAACGAGATGGGAATGTCACTATTTACCGTTTGATTTCTTTCCAAAATGTTAAGAAATTAGCAACTATGAATTATTAAATTATCTAATATATCTTTTCCCTTTTTAAAATTATAAATTGTAATATAATACAGATCGGGCTGCTATCTCTAGCAGGTTGAAAAACCACACAGAACTAACCAACCCATCATCGGGCAGAGTCTTTTCCCTCACCGAACTCCAGCCCTATTGTACAGGAGAAATTATTACATATTCATACCATCTTAACAGTGCAATAAGATGACAGATAGTCATTTTGCATCCCAATTTCTAGAAATTGCGTTGTATCTATTCCTTTAAACTCTTGATTCACTGGAGTCTGAAGACATACAAAAATATCACATCTTTACATTATATCCTTCTGTCATTTTAGGGTTTCGTGTCCAGCTAAACAGATGGAGAGTATATCTTCTGTAATAATGAATGAGCTCAAATAAGACGCCTTTTAGGAAGATATCAATGTCAGAGACATCAAATAGTCTCGCTCTCCATTCTTCTGAAACCTCGCGCCTTTTCAATATGAGAGGAAAAGGATAATAATGTACTTACTTATTTTACAAGTAGCTTGTTAAGTAGATATGTCACATCGGATGGTAACATTAATTAATGTAGTTTTTGTTCGGTTTGTGTAAGTGAATACTTAAAACATCGTCTCGCTTATAAGAGCCACTCCAAATACATTCAACGACGAAATATTTGAGAAAGAGCTACCTCTTATATTCATTGCTTTGTTTGTTTCTGATAACAATTAATATGTGAATTACCACCATAAGTAAACCTCGTTGAACGTCGAAATATGTTACATAAAAATATTATCATTTTATCGTGGGCTGCCTTAAAACTATCGTTGTGGTGAATCTCATCGAGATACCTTACCGACGTATCAAAACCGTTGTTGCATTTACATAAGTGCTTAGAGAGGGGTGTTTGACGTTTCTATATCACATCTTTCTCCAAAACCGATATAATTTATTCTAGTAACACATACACAAGCATACACACACACACACACATACACACATATAAAGACACAATTTAATCAATCGTAATTACACGGCCTTTTCGCCACATATATCCCTAAACACGCGCATATGCATACACATACACCTATGCGTGTGAACAATGCAGAACTGCAGAAGAGTCATCTGAGAGGTCATTAATGGAATGTCACAAATGTCATTGACAACGAAGAAGCTTATAGAAACGGCAATTATCCGTGAAGATAGAGAAATCACCATATATATATATATATATATATACTCCTTTACTCTTTTAGCTGCCTCAGTCATTTGACTGTGGCCATGCTAGAGCACTGCCTTTAGTCGAGCAAATCGACCGCATGACTTATTCTTTGGAAGCAAAGTACTTATTCTATCGGTGTCTTTTGAGACTCCTACGCCTATATATGTGTGTGTGTTTTTGTGCACATGTATCTATATATATGTTTGTATATATACATATATATTTATATATACATATGTTTGAATGAATGCATATATTACATATTATACATAGATACATGTATGCATTCATGTCTGTATGCGCAAAGCAGAAATTTAGGAGAACTTCAAAGACCGCCGCTTTCAATACGTGGGACATTTTTAGCGTTTCCGTGTATGATCTCACTTCAAAATCTCAGGAAGATTTCATTTATTTATCATTCTGTTGAAGTCCATAAAACAGCAATCAGTCAGACAATGGAATCGAGTACATGATTATCGTCTTGTGACACAATGTGAAATCTTAAAATTAACCTCGTATCTTTATTTTGAATTCCAAATCTACTCGGGTGTGATCTACTTTCCGTTCCTCTTAGTTTTGTTCTTAGTCAAGAAAAGTAACCATTGAATAGACCTTAATAGAAATGATTAATATTAATAGTACAGCCTTTGCTAATTGTCTTCATAAAATACAAATTTATACATGCTATTTACGTCTTACTTGTTTCAGTCATTAAACTGCGGCCATGTTTGATGCAGGCTTGAAGGGTTTGCTCGAACATATCGACCCCAATACTTAATTTTCTAATTTGCAGTGTAGTGGGACTGAACCCGGAACCATGAGGTTTGATAGGCACAATTCTTACCACACGGCTATAGTCAACGAAATTTGTTCATTGCTTGTGTTTTGGCCTTGTAATTCAAATCTTATTACACCAAATTCGTATCACATCATGTTTTACTTCGTTAATCATAATTAATTCAAATATATTTATACATTCTCCGAATTCTTTTGCTCGTCAGCTCACAATATAGACTTAACCTTGCCGAGAATCATCATTTTAGCATAAAGCAGACAAATATAATCCTCTTATCTGAAACCAATCGTCCGAATACTTCACACCTCGTATCAGCATTCACCTGAAGTCAGTATGTCTTATCGCTGAGTGACATTAGAGAAAAATCAAGTTTCTAACACTATAAATATATAAATAAACACTACGTCCTATACTTTTAGTACTACAACGAAAGGGAATTCACCATAATGAAGTCTGCCGCAGAGCAACGGTTGTATACGGTGGTATACGTGATGGGACTGACAATCAGGGTCAAAACCAGAATCAAAGTACGGAATCTCGTACACATTTCGTTGTGAAATTAGTTCGTTGTGCGTGTATCAACGATTAATGTCTGATTCCTCGACACGAACTTAGCCCATTGTTTATCTCTTCCTTTCTCGGGTCCAAGCTTCTAGAGTCCCTATATTTAAGAAAATTGTCCTGGGTCATGTTTCTTTCCTTTCTGTCTGTCATCATTACCATTATTATTGTTTTTATCATCATCAACACTAGTAACATTGTCATCATCAGCACTACCACTAATGAGACCCACTTTGGTCATAACTGACCGTGGGATTGCACCTAGAAAGTTACCGTCCTAGGCACAAGTCCGAGCAAGGATATTTATGGAAGACCAGCAGTCACCCACGCATACTGGCCTCTCCACTACACGCCACCGGTGTTATCCATGGGAAAAGCAATAGCCGATGCAGCTTGGCACCTGTGACGTCGCAACTCATTTCTACAGCTGAGTGAACTAGAGCAACGTAAAATAAAGTGTCTTGCTGAAAAACACAACACGCAGTCCAGTCCGGGATTCGAACTCACGATCTCACGATCGCAAGTTCGACTCTCTAACGACTGAGCCATGTGCCTTCACTACCACTACTATCAATACTATAACCACCACCACCACCACCATAATCATCCTTTTACTCCTGCTTTTCCATATTGGTATAAGGTTTTCTAAGATAGTGTTCACAATCAGATACTCTGTGATCACCTCTTTTAGTCTCCTCTTACAAAGCTAAGGAACACTGTGTACTTCGTCTAAAACCAGTATATAATAATACTCATCAAGTATTATTCGCAATTAAATCAAGTATTTTTTTCTGTCTCACAGTTTTTGATGATCTGAAGATATACCAGTTCTGGCATTCTTTCTCACAATGAATAAACAAAAGTTTAACATTTCAAATTTTAGGCACAAGCCAAATGAAATGGCCAGATGTTACGGTATGTTTTCTCCTCTCCTCCCAACTCTAGATAAATAGTTTTTATTTGAAAAGAAATTCTGAACAGCATATTTTAACTTATTTGTTATTCGGCGAAGAACCAGTTGTCTACACCGAGTTACAAATCAAACAAAGATATACCAAGATAAATTTAAATACTGGTCATAACTTGCTTAATTCTTGCGAAATATAGACACGAGACTTGAATTCAGCTTATAGTCAATATTACTGGTTCTCGGAAGCATAATTCAGACTCTTGTCGTTATAGAACGTATGGCTGGTGTCAACTAGTTCCAGAACTGGTCGTGTATAATTGATTTGGCGGTGAACAACCTGTTAGGTGGGTTTTCATTCGGTCAAAGTCATTTCTTATTAATTCAGTTGGCTGGTATGTAAAAAAAAAAAACTAGCTGCATTGACGTTTAAGTCTTCAACAAAGCAATGAGTTCCATATAAGGTTAAAGAAAAGGTATCCGAAATGTGAAAGTATTCTCAGTAAAATTATTCACTCACACGTATGCAAATTCACATTCACCAGATCGCACATACATGCACATATACTCAAATACTGCCGGGCAAATACTGACATTATATAATACTCTCTCTCTGCACATATATGTATATATATATATTTGTATATACACACATATAAATACTCACATATACACACACACATACATGTATTCATATGGCAGCAGTAGCGATTAGCAAGTATATATATTCTCCTATATATGTTATGAAAAAAATGTGTCATTGTCCCCATCTGCTTCTTAGATCTGTGATCATTTTTCCTTATATGCGCATGAAATATTACAATCTTTTAGGGTAGCAAGAGAAAGAGATGTTGTGACTATAATGTCTTTCCCAGTTTCCATCAGAGATGACATTGAAACCCTCAAGGTCAGGAATGAAAATGGACCCTGACCTTAAAATTGGGTCATCAGAATCACAAAAGGCTGAATGAAACTAAATAAATTTAGCTGCTTACGATGCACATTCATGCTGCTATCATTAATGGCTTGATTAGGAACATGTAAATACACTAGATTAGATTTTTGCTATGATTTTGTTTCTTCCGTTATTCCATCAACGAGCAAGACATATCTTAGCGTGGTCATAGGAAAACTAAGTCCTGTGTGACTTCCTTATTGCAAAACTAACAAAACCTTACCTTGAACTATTTAATTATTTCGGCCTGCTAGCTGATGAGCAATGTTTAATGTCGCTTGCATCTCGAAAAAGGTTGCCCATGCCTGTCTGAGGCAACAAAGATGATGCTACATTCAATGCATTACGAAAGCAATTTGGAATTGAAACACGTATATAGCTACTTCCTTTGTGCTATAAACTAAAGTCAATGTTCTTTACCCATAAATGGCAGGAAATTGCTATGGAAAAGACAGTGCTGAATTAAATAAGACAGAGTACTTAGATTTATCCTCAATCATTGAAGCTCCAGTCCGGTCCCTTGCAATAAAAGTAGATCCCTGGATCACGAGTCTTAGGATTCATAGGACCGGTTACATGATTGCAATCTTGTATAAGTAATCGAAATATTAAAATTTCCTCTGAAAGGTGAATGAACTGCAGCAACATAAAATAAAATGTTTTGCTCAAAAATGCAACATACCACCCGGTCCGAGAACCGAAACCACAATCTCACAATCGTGAGTGCAAGAATTGAAAGTACGATCGCGAGATCATGAGTGCAATGTCCTTATCAGTAGATCATATGCTTTCCTCCCATCAATATTCCGTTATTAATAATTCTATATTATTTCTTCTCATAAAAATTCTGATTTTATTTCTAATATTCCCTCCAGAATTCAAACTTATTTTAAAATTCTTATTGTGAAAATCTGATTCTCTTCGTTTGTAACTTTTCTCAGTTTTCTTCTTTTCACTCTCTCCAGCCACTCCACTTTCTCTCTAACTCTCATACACCAACTACGAAAGTCTACTTTTTCCTTCTAAATTTTATCATTATCTCTTTCTCGCCTCACTCTCAGTTCATCAATCTATCTATCTATAAATATAACCTGTCTGATTATCTATCCATCTCTCTAACTATGTTTGACTGCATTTCTCTCTCCATCTGTATATATATATATATACGTATTCGAGTGTGTATGTGTATGTATACATAATCTTCTCTTTTATCAGTTCCTCCCCAATCTTTCTTATATTAGCTATTTTTTCCTTGTGTTCCTTATGCCAGATGGAGGCGTGAAGCCTACCACTGAAGAAGGTCAATGCGGAATTTGAACTCAGTGTAAAGACCTGAAACCATTACCTTAAAACACCAGGTCTGACATTTTCACAGTTCCGCTAATCCACCGCATTGGATCGGTATATCCAAGGAAGAACAGAGTGAAGGACAATGTCGACCTCAGTACAGAAAGTGAAATAGGTGTTGTGAAGAGAATGAAAGCAGGGAGTCACCTTTGTTTTCCACGTATCTTTCTGATCGATAAAGTAAATATCAGTTAAATACTGTGAACTGTCGATGTAAAAACGTTCAGATTGTTAATATTGTCACGTAGCTTAACTCAAAATGTTTGGACTCGTCTGTGTCACATTCTTGGCATTAACCTATATTATTTAATTCTCTTTCCGACCTTCATTTAAACAACTGTTAGGTCGGGTAAGATGAAAGTCAAGTGTTTGTATCTGGAGGTCGAACGACTGCATGGTTTAATGGTTAACAACAATTCTCTTTGCAACTATGAAGCCTCGTCTCGTGTCTGGTCCTACCTACGTGAATGAATGGGACCAGACAAAAGCCACCGGGTGGACCGTACTTGTTATTCACAATGCCCAGACTTGTCACAATCAGTGTCATATTGACTTTGACTGAATTTGATCAAGGACATACGTTTTTGAGATTCTCAGTCGCTTACACTATACATCAAAAGAATAACCAAATCAGCTGATGGAACAAATGGAATACTCATCGCAGAAACCAACGAAGGATCTCTGTTCACCTTTTACTTTAAGTCGAAATGTAAATACTTTATCAATTTCTGGGCTAACCACAAGGTCACGCATTTAAGTATGTGGTTATTGTTGATTACATTCGCTTACTAATTGGCAGGTAAATTGCTTTGTCGATCTCCTAAGCAGAAAAGCAATGTCGACCTTAGCAGGATTTGAGCTCAGAATGTATGAGGCAGCGTAACGAAATTCCGCAATCATTTCGCGATATAGTTGAAATCTCTAGATGGCTGTTGTTAAAATTAGTAACGCATACTGGATCAACAGTTACCTTTTTAATTTGCTAACAACTGTTCTGATCTTCCAAGGACTTGATTTTTTTGCCTATTGTTTTTTTATCAATGAGGCAACAAAAGAACCTCTATGTGGTTGCTCGAACCACAAGAAATAACAACCAAATATCCCTCGAATCGCGCTGTACGGTCTTCAAGGCGGAACAAAATATTAGATAATGTAGTCCTCAAAACAGTTGTCTGGAAAAGGATGAGATGGTTATGGTTTGATTGTCAATTGTTTTTTAGTACGATTTTTACAATTCAACTGAAGGTTATTGGCATTCATGATGCTTTTGATCATCAGATAAAGTGCCCCGTGACATTTTCTTGAGTCGCTTTACTCATACGGATTTCGAACCACGCCTGAATCTGTTTGCATTTTCATTCTTGCGAGGTCAATAAAATATGCAGGAGTCAGATGCCAGTGTCCCTTCAAGCGTTTCATGCTTATTAAATCATTTTATTCATATGCTTGTTCAGGGGCTAAGTATATATGAATCCACTCCATCGATATTTCGCCGGGAGGAGGAAGAAACCTGTGAGAATTAAAAAAGGGCTTGTCAAATCGCCACGAGAAATACAATTAAACTGATTTCCAACTTTTAAAACTTGTCCAACACTTGAGCAAAGTTGGAAGAATTATATGGAACTAAAAGATGTTCTGACGCTGCGGACTGACAGAATTGTTAGAGAGTCGGAAAAAAAATTAGTGATATTCATTCACAACCGTCTACGTTCTAAGCCCGAATCCAGACGAGCTTAACTTTGGCTTGTATTCGTCTCAGATCGATAAAATACAGCACAGCAGTCGATATAATCGACTGACCCACTTCTTCCAAATTTTATACCTTGTGCTTAAATTAGTAACAATAATTAAAAGAAGAGAGGCAAGAATAGAAAAAAAAAATCCATGAATAAAATTTTGTTTGTAGGGGACTGGTTCTTGTCAGCTTGAGAATTGCTGCCACTACAAGAGTCAGCAGCCTACGCTGTTTGTCCACCAGCTGTTTCGGCGTTCCTGCTTTACAACTATATTTTTTACCTCCTCTCATGTTGCGTTTTACCAACACCCACTAAACTGTCAACCATAATCACCTAACTTCTCTATGATCTCTCTCTCTCTCTCTCTCTCTCTTTCATTCTATCCCTCTCCTTTTCTCTCTCTCTCACTTCTCCTTTCTCTCTACGACTGCTGCTGCTGCTGCTACTACTCTCCCTGTCTCCCTCTCTCCTCCTTTCTCTCTTTCACTTTATTTTTTCTATTTTCTTTCTCGTTTTCTCACGCACACACTTTCAGATATCTTTTTCATTTAGATAAACACACATACACACACAATATGTGTATGTGTGTGTTGTACCTCCAGACCGTGTATCATTTTTTTCCTTTTACACGCTCAAAAAGTTAGTTTTATATATATTTATATATAATTACATACCTAAGTATATTAAACGTACATGCAAATCTAAATGTGTATGAGTCCGTGTTATATGAATAACTATTGAAATACTTCTGCCAATGCTGTTCTACTTAACCTTGTTGTGATTCAGCATTCCTGCCCACACCTCAGTGCCTCTTACAGTGGTACCTAAATTCACCGGCAAGCAGGTCAATAAAACCTCATTTATTTTGTCAACCCTATATACTTATTAGTTACATTCGCCCCGTAGGGGAAACCACACGCGTGAACACAACACACACGCACACATATACAGACCCCATTAACAGACGTAATATCTACACCTAGCTTCTGATATAAATCTTCTTTCTCCTTCCTCGACTGACTTACATATATAAATATAAATATACAAGCGCAAACACACACTTATACAGGTAATATCTCACCCCTTCCTCTGCTCCAAAATATAAATAGAAACTTGATAAAAAAAAAAGCAAAACACAAACAATATAGAATGAATAAATATAGGTCAGTTTGAAAACGCGACACAAAAACCTGTTCCACATGCTAATCACTGGATATACTAGCTTAAATTCGAAACAGTTTTACGATAAACAACTTTTGCCATACGCCCAACGTTTTAATAAGAACTTGCTGATACAAATTTAGATATTTAGTACATTGAGCTGTTCCGATTCTTGAAATATTTGTGTAAAATAGTCTCAATCGGATTATGCGTGTATACAAAGGTGTATATGTATATATATATATATATATATATAGATATATATATATCTTATACGTATGTATATAAATATCATATATGGTGAGTGTGTGTATACCTACAGACACTCTGGTTAGTAACTTGAGTCACTAATATATATATATGTGTGTGTGTGTGTGTGTGTTCATGTATTAGATGATGAATTAATCAAACTATAAAGCAGGTCAGTGTTTACACACACAAAGGAAATATTTATCACTTGCATTAAAGTTTTATTATTGTAATTTGCCTTAAAGCTTTAGCGATAAATGTCTTCTTCATAAAAGTAGATACTTCTATATATATTTAATTGTCTTTTTACAACATTTCTACCTGTTTTGGCTTTCCTGTTACTGGAAATACGATAAAGTGTATCTTTCGCTGATGAGGTCATGATAAGAACAAAGTATCTATGAATTGTTTCCCCTGCATGCTGAAATAATTAAAATAATAGTAATTCACGACTAAGCACTTCATTTATTGATCATCTTCTGATTTTTCAGCCCATGGTTTAAAACTTAGTTGTAACTTAACTATTAAACTGGTTATTCATGCTCCCCCATACAGGCATTCATAATACATTTAGAAGTACACACACACACAGCACACGCATATGTGTATATATATATAAGAGAGTGACTTTAGGTTCGAGAGTTTCGTGCATTGGTACTTATCAAACTAGTCTCCATGTATATAATATATATATATATAATGAATATGCATATGAATGTTTGTTTTTATGTTGAGTTGCAATAAAAACAATTATACATTAAATTGAAGGATTACTCAATACGTTTCATACAGTACATTAGCATTGATTTATAAGAAGAGTATGAAATACTTTTATCTACTCGATGCAAGTTTTTCAATTCGCTATATTAAAAATGTTGCACCCAGCCATATGTGTACTTAATATGCTGAACCTCCACAACCGGACGGTATTTTCTGTCAGTAGTATTGTTTCTAACTTTGTCGGCGTATCTGTTGTGTACTTATAATCAAAGTTATGCATGACCGAATGAAGGAAGCAGAGGTTTGACCATATTTCTTGTATCCAATTGTATCGACAGCTAAGATACGTAATCTTCAGCAGCCTAGTTTATCCTCTATTTGTGGGTTATTGTTTCGCCATAGCTCAGCTCTCATCGAGTAATTCCTATGAGCACAACTGTTCTAATTTTGGCCACCTCATCTTTTTCAGCCATATTCTCTCTAGGCCTACTTCATCAAATTGTTCTTCCTTTTTAAGACAGTAAATCTGGATTTGGGGAAAATGTGACTGCTATTTCTAGTAGTTGAGGTTACACAGTTGGGTCGCCTAACTGTAAGTGGATAAGAGTATTAAGTTAACAAGTGTAAATGTTATGTATTTTATTAATTATCAGCACTGAGCTTCACGTTATTGATCGGTTACAGCCTGGAGAACAATTCGATTTGTCCGATATAGTAGTCTGATTCGCTTACGGCAAAGTTGCTGAATCATTGGGGTGTATGGTCAAATGCCTGTTTCTTTTGGTACTTAGTTCGCAGCTGGCTGAAGACAACTCGGAATTACATCTTTTCGGGATATAAACAGTAATATAAAGTATCATTCCATAACGATGTATCAGAGCAATCGGTTAAAGAATCAGACAAGATGTCTTGCGATATCTCTGTCAACGCTTTTCGTTCTGAGTTCTTGAATAAAAGCCTAAACTCGTCACTCGGCATAAAACCATCACTTGGTCCTTACGAGCCTTTACCAGAGTTCACTGTTGCAAGCACATAAATCAGGTTTCCTTTGCATTTTCTTCCTTCCTTCTTTCCTTCTACCAATTTCTAGGGCCTTAAAAATAAAAATAACTAATGGGTATTACGTCTACCTTTTTATCCTTGACTAAATGATCAACTGTAAGATCATCATAAATGATCGGTTGTAAGATCATCATAGCAAGTATATTAAACGTACATGCAAATCTAAATGTGTATGAGTCCGTGTTATATGAATAACTATTGAAATACTTCTGCCAATGCTGTTCTACTTAACCTTGTTGTGATTCAGCATTCCTGCCCACACCTCAGTGCCTCTTACAGTGGTACCTAAATTCACCGGCAAGCAGGTCAATAAAACCTCATTTATTTTGTCAACCCTATATACTTATTAGTTACATTCGCCCCGTAGGGGAAACCACACGCGTGAACACAACACACACGCACACATATACAGACCCCATTAACAGACGTAATATCTACACCTAGCTTCTGATATAAATCTTCTTTCTCCTTCCTCGACTGACTTACATATATAAATATAAATATACAAGCGCAAACACACACTTATACAGGTAATATCTCACCCCTTCCTCTGCTCCAAAATATAACTAGAAACTTGATAAAAAAAAAATGATCAACTGTAAGATCATCATAAATGATCGGTTGTAAGATCATCATAGCAGCAGCATCAGTGCTTAATCGAAAGTATAGTGTTTTGGACTACCAGTTAAAATGGCGGCGATGAGTACTCTTTTGTCACTAGCGTTGTTTTGTATGCATCCTGAAAACAATTCATCCCTGATGCATCAATTCAAACAGAAGCACACACAAGGGAGTGATTGAGTGCAGTTCACTGCTACGAAAGCACTGAGATCGATTTTAAACCATTCTCCAGCTTACTGTATTCTTTTCATACTCACGTATGCATTTGAGTTCTCTCCGCAGCCCTGGGTGATCAATATTATTATCATAGTGTCAGTGTGTTTCAATTTCAATGAATAGGTTACGAGGTTTGTTAGTTTTGGTTCTGAACCAAAACCAACTGCCCCTCTCTTCTCTCTTTCCTTTTCTGTCTATCGAACTAACTATATAAAATATACTGCACTTAGTTATAAACTGACAGGCACATGTATTAATCATTTAGAACCAGATAAGCAACCAATGGAGAGAGAAACTGGCAAGGGTTCAACTGCCACTTAAAACTAGTTCCTTTCCTTGATGATGGGGATAGCGTAGACAACACACACATATATTAGTATAAATGTATGTATGTAAGTCTCTTCTATTTTTTAATTATCATAAATCTTCCACTGAGGAGGGAGCCGGTTTCCAACAAAGATATAAGGCTCGTGTGTATGTATGTATGTATATATGTATGTATAAGATTATATAAATGACAAGAGAACACGAAATTAGGTAAAATATAAATTGAAAGATTTTTCAAGTTACGTTTTGTTAATATTGCTCTGCTAATTCAGGCCTGAGCCATTTGTTATAGAATTCAAACACACCGCATATCGCTTAAATTGTGACACTAATTGTAAGATATAAAAAGCATGATAGAAATCTTCATTTATTCTTATTGCATATAAAAGAGAAATCGAGATATTTGCATCCCAGGCTTCATACGTAAGATACAACAATTGTTTTCCCAACATTACTGACGTATATTTCAATCATGATGTCCCTCTGCATTTCTTAAGATCCTGTCATGGAAATTCATGAAAGGAAAAAACGTTCTTGACATCACTAATTTGTCAATTCTGAAACAATAATGTCGAATTGAAAATTGTGATATGATACAATTGACAAATTGCTTCCTGAATGCGTCATGGCTATCACATTATACATGTCTTGTTCTGTCCTCAATGAGATATTAATTTCAGTTGTCCAAGACGTCATGAATACTTGATAAAGCCCAGTATTACCCCCAACCCGATCTAATAGCTTAATCATAAGGAACCGCAGCGCATATGGGCATTTTCAAAGTCTCCTTGATGGGTAGAAGGGAGAGAGAAGTTTACCTACAGAGTAGAGACCTGTCCTGAATGCTTACAACAGATACCAATCAGCTACTAACCAAGGCACAGGCGTAGGATTAAGATTAAGTTAAATTATACAGCAAAGAAACCACTTCCTGATTCATTTTCACGAACGTGTTTGTAATATATACTGAAGCTTATATTACTAACATTTAAAGCAGTCTTACTGAAAATCTGAACTGGTTGTAGTTCCCTTCGTCTCAATGCACGTTATTGTTATTTTTTAAATTCTTTTATTCTTTTATTTGTTTCAGTCGTTTGACTGCGGCCATGCTGGAACACCGCCTTTAGTCGAACAAATCGACCCCAGAACTGATTCTTTGTAAACCTAGTACTTATTCTATAAGTCTCTTTTGCCGAACCGCTAAGTTACGGGGACGTAAACACCCGACATCGGTTGTCAAGCGATGGTAGTGTAGGTGGGTGGGGGTGGGGCAAGCACAGACACACAAACATGTACTTCTTTCACTTTCCGTCAACCAAATCCACTCACAAGGCTTTGATTGCCCCGAGGCTATAGCAGAAGACCCTTGCCCAAGGTGTCACGCGGTAGGATTGAACCGAGAACCACTGCGCCTATGTACTGAGATATAATCTTTCTGTTATCTATGTTTTATTAATTTCTATCATTGGACTGCGGTCATATGGGGCATCGCCTCGAAGGGTTTAATTGAACAACTCAAGACCCCAGGTTTTAAAGTTTTGTACGTATTTCATCGATCTCTTTGCTGAACTACAAAGTTACAGGGACATAAACAAAACAGTACCGGTTGTCCGACGATGGGTGGGGGATAGACAACACAAACACAAAGACATACATGTATACGACGAATTTCTTTCAGTTTCCGTTTACCAAATGCACTCTCAGTACTTTGGTCGGCCCGGGGCTATATAATAAGAGACACTTGCCTAAGGTATCACGCAGCGGGACTGAACCCGAAACCTTGCGGTCGAAAACAAAATTTCCAACCATAAAGCCATTACAAAAACAAGAATAAACAGCGATTGGTTTAGATGACTGACTCTATAACTTGAGTTTATTTATTTATTTATTTATTTATTTATTCATTTATCATTTTGCTCATTAAATGATAAAAGAGAAAAACAAACCCGGTGAGATTTCTACTCAGAAAGAAGTAATAGCTTCACCGCTATAAATTGTCATTTATCTCCCCTTTATCTCTCTTGACTTCTATATTAAATGAATGATCACAAAAGACCGAAAGTGCGAGGGAGTTTATAACACCAATCAAAGAAGACATATCGTATTAACATATTTATTGCTATAGCACAAACAGACCAAACTGCATTCTGATTTGCATATCTTCTTTCCCATCGCACTTTGTAGCCTTCATTTCATTTGCATTAATTTATGCAAGATACAGCTGTGTCAATGATTTTGCTAATATAGGGAAAACTTCCCGGGAAAATTATTTCTCGTTCTTCGCTGTTCGCTCTCATATATTTAAATATGTTATATTTCTCAGGCAGCTAGGGTTTCTCTGCGTAGTCGCTCGACCTGCTATATAAAGCAGTACAATCTCTAGTGAAATTTAAGATAACTGAAATCTCTTCTGATGCATCGTCCATTTATTTATTTATTGCCAATATTTTAATATCTCTGAGCATAGTCTCTTCGATCAGTGCCGACAGAATTCTAGCATACACAGAAATACACACAGACACACACACACACACACACACACACACACACACACACACATTAAAACATAAATAAGGTTATTATTTTGAAACTGGTTAAAGAATTCCAACGGAACATTTATGATGTGAGTGACTAAATATTGACAATTTGGGTCCCATTGAGTGACTGTGTGGTAAGTAGCTTGCTTACCAACCACATGGTTCCAGGTTCAGTCCCACTGCGTGGCACCTTGGGCAAGTGTCTTCTACTATAGCCTCGGGCCGACCAAAGCCTTGTGAGTGGATTTGGTAGACGGAAACTGAAAGAAGCCCCTCGCATATATGTTTATATATATATATATATATATATATATGTGTGTGTGTGTGTGTTTGTGTGTCTGTGTTTGTCCTCCCAACATTGCTTGACAACCGATGCTGGTATGTTTCCGTTTCCGTAACATAGCGGTTCGGCAAAAGAGACCGATAGAATAAGTACTATGCTTACAAAGAATAAGTCCTGGGGTCGATTTGCTAGACTAAAGGCGGTGCTCCAGCATGGCCGCAGTCGAATGACTGCAACAAGTAAAAGAGTCAAGAGTAAGTGATCGACACCAAAAGTGTAACATACAGAGTTTTCCATACAGGTGTGTTTCAATTTTGAACTAGAAATGACAAAACCATTTCTTGATTGAGCTTCAAATGTTATAGACACATACTTCCCAAGCAATTAAGATATACCGTGACAAAACACGTTCTGTAGGAACAGACAACATATATTTACGTATTTATTGACACAGAACCTTCTCATTACACACATAAAAGCACAAATTGTGAAAGTGTGTGTATATATATATATATGTGTGTGTGTATATATATATATATATATATATATATATGTGTGTGTGTGTGTATATATACATGCTTACATATATATACATATCTGTATACATAAATGCATTCATATATATATATACACACACGCGCAAACGCACAGGGCACGTACATATATACTTAACGTCATCATTAGAGAAATACAAGAAATATTTTATAGTCTAAGCAAATAGCTGTATGACCCAGTTACATATAGTTTATATGTAAATGAGTTAGTTAATAGGGGCAGAGTCTTTCACGCAGTTATTCAGTTGGACTATAAAAAGAAAAACCTCCCAGTATTTAGACATAGTGGTGATATATAGACAAGTTAAAGGCAGTGAGCTGGCAGAATCGTTAGCGCGCTGGACGAAATGCTTAGCGGAGTTTCGCTCGTCGCTACGTACTGAGTTTAAAATCCGCCGAGGTCGACTTTGCCTTTCATCCTTTCGGGGTCGATAAATTAAGTACCAGTTACGCACTGAGGTCGATATAATCGACTTAATCCGTTTGTCTGTCCTTGTTTGTCCTCTCTGTGTTTAGCCCCTTGTGGATAGTAAAGAAATAGATATTTCGCCCGTCGCTAACTTCTGAGATCAAAATTCGCCAAGGCTGACTTTGCCTTTCATCCTTTCAGGGTCGATAATTTAAGTACCAGTTACGCACTGGGGTCGATATAATCGACTTAATCCGTTTGTCTGTCCTTGTTTGTCCTCTCTGTGTTTAGCCCCTTGTGGATAGTAAAGAAATAGGTATTTCGTCTGCCGTTACGTTCGGAGTTCAAATTCCGCCGAGGTCGACTTTGCCTTTCATCCTTTCGGGGTCGATTAACTAAGTACCAATTACGCACCGGGGTCGATATAATCGACTTAATCCCTCTGTCTATCCTTGTTTGTCCCTTCTATGTTTAGCCTGCTGTGGGCAATAAAGAAATAGATATATATATAGACAAGTTAATTCACCAATTCTTGAACTAATCATTTATGAGTAATCGACCCATTTACTATAACAGTGCTATTAGTGTTTCTGTTATGACTCTCATATGCTAGACTCTTTATTCTAACGCTGTAAAGCTAACAAAGCATCCATTATTTCCATATATAACTGTTACTGTTTAGAGCTCTCAGTTGTGTAGACTTGAAATCATATATCTTGGCTATAAACGCAGGGATTTTAATTGCTGAAGAAGAAACAATATCGATGACAAGAGAAGAAAATACACAAGTCTCGCATTAGGTCTTGACGTTGCGGCACGAATTGAAAGAGACTCTCTACAAGGCAAATTAACTTCCAAAACGGGAAATTTTGCACTCTGTCAGGCAAAGCAATAAAATAGTTTAATTGGCGATTTGTTGTTGATGCTTGAGTTATTGGTTGCTGGTCCCGCTAGAAAGAGCAGCCGAATTTCCAACGTTCAGACGCTATCGCCTAAGAATAAAAAAGTAAGAGCCGTTGTCATACTCTTTAGTTGTTTCAGTCATTTGACTGCGGCCATGCTGGAGCACCGCTTTCAGTCAAGCAAATCGACCCCAGGACTTATTCTTTCTAAGCCTAGTACTTATTCTATCGGTCTCCTTTGCCGAAGCGCTAAGTTACAAGGACGTAAACAAACCACCATCGGTTGTCAAGCGATGTTGGCGGGGGGGGGGGGGGCAAACACAGACACACAAACATATACACACACATACATATATATACAGTTTCTGTCTACCAAGTCCACTCACAAGGCTTTGTTCGGCCCGAGGCTACAGTAGAAGACTCTTGCCCAAGATGCCACGCTGTGGGAATGAACCCGGGATCATATGGTTGGTAAGGAAGCTACTTACCACACAGCCACTCGATCTTTTTTTAATTTCTCTTGATCTTAAGATTCAGGCTGGTTACTCGATTTCTACGGTGTACAAGCTTTCCACCTGATCGTCACGCCGGTCCTTTACAGGGTTCGAGGCCAGCAATTCTAACGGGAGAGGAACACGTTGATTACGTTTACTCCAGTAAATGACTAGTACTTTATTTTATCGACTCTGAAAGGAATGAGAGACAAAAGTGTCTTCTGCATGATTTGAATTCGAAATGTAAAGTGACGAAAGAAACGTTGCTAAGTAACTTGCCAGCTGTGCTAACGCTTCTGCTAGCTCAGCGTCTTACAGTTATAAATACTCTAACTAAATTTTAAAACAAAGAAGACCAGGGTGCTACAATCTAGCTAGCTCACTGCTTCATATTCATAAAAGCATTACCTGAATTTAAGAGGAGGCCACGAAGTCTGGAATATCTCTGTTAAGAGAACTGCTTATTAAAAGGTTACTTGGGGGATAAGCAGCAACGATAGCAGCGACTAGTCGGTTGATGATTGCTTGCAGAAATCAATACTCTCCCATAGCGTATATATCGAGAGTTAAGGTATAAGTTAAAATTTACACCTCTTGAACATTAACGCAATAAAGCGCCGACATATTGACGCCTCTACCAAATTATACTGATTCAAATAAAAATGGGTTTCTCGAACTTTTAAACTGATGTAGATATACTACTACTACTACTACTACTACTACCACTACCACCACCACCACCACTACTACTACTAATACCACCACCACCACTACTACTACTACTACCGCCACCAATACCACCACTACTACTACTACTACTACTATCACCACCACCACCACTATCAGTAATGATATAATAATGATAATAATAGTAATGGTTTCAAATTTTGGCACAAGGCCAACAACTTCGGAGGAGGGTCTAAGTCAACCCCAGTATTCGACTGGTACTTATTTTATCAACCCCTGACGCGAAGGCGGCGTGATAACGATTCTGTGGGGGTGTAAGAGATTGAGAGAGTTACTGGAATAGTGTGTGCGTATGTGTATGTGAAATATGTGTATATGCAAGAATCTGTATATCATAATGGCCGATATATCTGTTTGCTGGTTGAATTCTCCATTAACGCCATACGTCCTAGAGGGTGAAGGGTAGAGAGGCTAAAAGAAACATACAGAGAGTGAATATAAAAGTGCACATACTAGGCTTGGTGACAGGCAACGAGTAAAGCAACGCAATACACACAGTGAGAGTCAAAGCATCATTGACGAGAATGAGGAGGAAGAGGAAGGCGGAGAAAGAGTCGTTATAGGAGGAGATTTTTCTTTTGAAATTTAGTATTCATTTCATTATTCTGCGTAACTATCAAGGAATTTGATAAAAGTTAAATTATAATTATCAAGTGTATGCTATATTTCATAATATTACCCATCGTATACATTCAAGATTACACGTTATATGACGGGTAATTTTCTAGTATATAAACATTTATCAATATATATCGCATTATATGTGCACACCTTGAAGAGAAAGAATCGACTGCGTTAATCAAATAAACGAGTGAGGCTGACATATATTTCCTGACGCCAATATATATATATATATATATATATATATATATATATATATATATATATATATATATACATATACATACATATATACATATACATACATACATATATAGTATATGTGTCTATATTTATGTATAGTGTGTGCGAGGGTGTACATTTAGAATGAAAGGAGAGAAAGAGAGAGAAGAAAGAGGAGAAGAGAGGATGTGAGAGGAGAGAGAAATAGATTTCATGACGCCAGCGAGTAATTATTATGCGTGAGAGAACAAGATAATCCAGATTTGTTAGTCCAAGTGTGATACATATTACTTGAAGGTTAAGATTTCTATACATCGGTTAATTGCTTATCAAACTATTTGGATTAGGTAGATTTTTTTGTGTTATATATGTATGTGTGTGTGTATAAGAGAAAGAGAGAGAGAGAGAGAGTGAGAGAGAGAGAGTGAGAGAGAGAGAGAGAGAGAGAGAGAGAGAGAGAGACGCTATCCTCATTACACACAGTCAACGCTATATTGCTTACAGCAGCAAGAGGAACACTTCTAGCGGCCAGTATTGATTGCTACTGATTGATTGTACATTATCAGAAGAATGATTACCACCGCCACCACAACTATAACCAATATTCATAGTGTTTGTAGCCAGAGTTGAAATTTGAGGAAAGTGAATAGCCTATTATGTCGTTCAGAGTACTTGACTGGTATCTTATTTTAGCAACCTCGGTTGAGTGAATGGCAAATTTAACCGAAACCATAATTTGAACTCAGAACACAAAGAGGTGAAAGAATTAACACAATATATTCTGTTCGAAAGGCGGCAAGCTGGCAGAAACGTTAGCGTTCCAGGTGAAATGCTTAGTAGTATTTCGTCTCTCCTTACGTTCTGAGCTCAAAGTCCTCCGAGGTCGATTTTGCTTTTCATCCTTTCGGGGTCTATAAATTAAGTGCCAATTGTGTACTAGGGTCGATGTAATCGACTTAATCCCTTTGTCTGTCCTTGTTTGTCTTCTCTGTGGGTAGTAAAGAAATAGGTAGATCGTCTGCCAGTACGTTCTGAGTTCAAATTCCGCCGAGATCGACTTTGCTTTTCATTCTTTCGGGGTCGATTAACTAAGTACCAATTGCGCACTGAAGTCGATCTAATCGACTGGCCCCTACCCCCAAACCTTCGGGTTGTGTGCCTAGAGTAGAAAAGAATATTACCGTTTACTAAGTCGGTGACCTGGTAGAACCGTTTGCATGACGGGTAAAATGCTCTATGTTCTGAATTCAAATTAAATACTATTTAAGCAGAAGGGTCCAAGCAATCTACTTACCCACTGCATCGAAATTGCTGGCTTTGTGCTAAAATTTGAAATCGATATAGTTGTTTATTACTCGCAATGAGGAAAACTATATCTGGTTGGTCAGCCTGCAAAAAATAACACCAAAATATCTCCAATATATATATTCTACTACCTTAAAAGAAAAGACAACATTTGTAATATAGAATTAGATATCCTATACTTCAACACCGCTGGAATAATCACTGTTAATCTAAGTATAAACCACATAAGCAGCAGTACAACTTCCCATACAACGACCACCACTAACAGCAAAGACATCTCGTACAACAATTGCTAGTAATACGATCATCTTCTCTTATTTGCTACATATTTGGCAGTTAATACCATTTAGATGTCTTTCAAGCCGCTATAAGTAGAATGATTAATAATGCCACTGCTCATTGCAACGACCTCTGCTAAATTATCTTCATCATTCATATACCGATGATAGTATTAACATCTTTAATATCACTGATAATATCGTTTTCAGACTTTGGTACCAGGCCAGCAATTTCGGGGGAGGGATGAGTCGATGACATCGCCCAAGTGCTCAACTGGGACTTCTTCTACCAACCCTGAAAACATGAAAAGTAAAATCGACTAAGGCGGAATTTGAACCCAGAACGTATCGACGAACTAAATGGTACCTTGCATTTTACCCAGTGTTCTGATACACCACTAATAATATTGACTATTCTTGTGACTCGATCACTTCTCTAAATCCACCTCAACAAGAATCACTAAACAGCTATCACAAATATGACTACGTTCTGAATTCGCACACCGCCAAGGTTGACTTTGCCTTTCATCCTTTCGGGGTCGATTAAATAAGTACCAGTTACGCACTGGCGACGATGTAATCCCTCCTCTCGAAATTAACCTTGTCCTCAAATTAGAAATGAATATTAAAATTGCTGAGGTGATACTTTGGAACCTATCTGACATATGACATGTTATTCCCTCACTGCGCTTTGGTCACGGAAGTGACTTGTTTTCAAAAGTAGCACGTAACATACTCTTCGATCCCCAACCTACCTGGTACACGTCCTCTGTCATCATTTCACTCTCACTGCATCTTCCGCTCTCAGCTTCGAGCTAACCACCTTGCCCATTAGTCTTTAATGTATCATCAACCCTCTGTAATTTCACCTTCTCCAACGTTTCTTTCACTTGTCGACTTACATATGTTCAAAATATAAGAACATTACTTGTATCGTATAAGAACATTAATTGTATCGTACTAGTCTCGGGCATCATACCGAAGCCATGGCCATTGCTTCTTTCTGACGAAATCTTAAAAATACAGTTGACACGGTCACCGTTGTTGTAGTGTCTCTAGCTTCATGTTTATCAAGACTCTATTAACCAATATAAATTAACATCATTAGCAGTACTTTGTCATTGGTTTTAGTGTTATTGCTGTGAACAACTATTTACAGGATTAAAAATGCTTTAAATTTTAAATTTACATATTTAAACTCTTTTTCAAAACTAAATATATTTTTATAGCAGTCAAACGTACTAACCCTACGTTTTTAACATATATTAGATGATTAGATTACTTCTAAATTCAATACAGCAGACGTGGTTATAAATTTTGTAATCATTACTTTCTCTTTTTGTACCAGCGACTAATCTAATTGCTTGGCTTGTTTATAATGGCTCCAATTATCTTATGCGACTTACTAGAATTTAATCCTGCACTAATTGAAGATTATTGGACATATTTAACAGTCTGGCGATCTGCCGAATATTTAACGTATTATTAGATTAGTTTAGAATGCCCCGCTTGCTGAAAACCCATGCATGCCACTACTTCCTCTCTATTTGAAACTGAGGGTATCCTCACAGCCATCAGCTGTTCGCTTAATCTATGGATTAATCTTTGTAGACAAATCACTGGTTTACCCTTCAAACGGAAACCATATAATTAGTTCTCATATGTGTGTGTCTCTCTCTTTCTCTCTTTTCATATGTCTAATATATATATATACATGCATGTATATATTTATCTATGCATACATATGTATATATAATCCAGGAAAATCCTACAGCTGTTTCATTATTTTAACAACAATGTTTGAATATCTTTCACATTAAAGTCTAAAGCCTCATCTGCAGTAAACAAAAATGACAAAGAAAAAGCATTTGTTAAACATTTAATCCTTTAATTCTGAATTATACAGTCCTAAAGACAGATTACAAACAATACTCTTTAAATTAGTCAATGTTATTTGACTTATTAAATTCATGCTTGACATTTTTTCTTCTTCAGTCTGACTAGCGTATAATAGAAAACCCACACGTCAGTTATTTTACTATAGAATGGGTTTCAAATCTTACTGAAGTCAACTACACCTTGCATCGTTTCGGAATCGATAAAATGAAGTACCTGTGGAACTGATGTAATCAGCTTTTCTCCTCTCAAAATTGCTGGTCTAGGGCCGAAATTCATAGAGAATATAAATGCTGTAAAAACTGTACTTTTAAAATTACGAATTGTTGGTGTAAATTATTACTGACTCAAAACGTCCCTTACACAGGTCGATGATTTGCTTCGGTTATGATAATTAGCTGAGTGATGAATTTATACATAGATATAATGCCTTTCGTCGCAGATATTTATCGATCTATAACCCACCTCGACAGGTGGGTGAGCTGTGTTGCACTGAGAAATTAATTAGAGAAACACCTGCTGTGGATTTGAACATAAACCATGAATGTAGGTTTCACAATTACATCCACTCGGCCATTTCGCTTCAAGTAAAACGACTTATCTATAATCTTGATCTAAAAACTGTATAGGTCGTATTTGTTAGGACAACTGTGACGAAGTATTTCTTTTCACTATTTATTTTTATATGTCATATTATAATCTGATAAAACTATCTTTCATACAAATATCAACGAGTTAGAAGTTACCTAGCAGTAATATGTGAAGGCGCGTAGCTTAGTGATTAGAGTTCTGCCTTCACGATTGTACAATACCGGTTTGTGTATTGTGTTCTTGAGCAAAGCACGTCGTTTTACCTTGCTCCAGTATAATCCCCTGTAGATGAATTCCAGAAATAACCGGAATAGTTTGACAGGGGCTTCGAAGTTTCAGCGAACCAGGCGCTAACAAACGATGGATGTTAAAACTTTGAAGTAATTGTTAACCTTTTCCGCGTATACACAAATGTGTGCGCATGTGTGTATGTATGTATGTATGTATGTATGTATGTATGTATGTATGTATGTATGTATGTATGTATGCACAAAATATCTACTTAGTCATTTCACAATTACCAAAAGAATGTGATGTTGAATATAAAGTTTATTCATATACATTGGTCACCGATATTTCATCAATGGTGACTACATCTTAAGAATATGAAGAAAACAGTCATAAATATATCTGCAGGGGTGAGTCTTTCGCCGTTGTATATTAGTGAAGGATACAGACATCGACAAGAAAAGTTGAAAAAAGTGGAATGTCATCATATTTGTTCTGCATCCAGTTACAAAACGTTTGTCACTATGGCCCCCAGAAAAGCAGTGAAATAGCGATTATCCTATTCAAAACCTGTAAACAACAGCGCTATTGTTCACAATTTGCAGTATAAAATAATGAGTAAATATTAAACAAATATCCACAGCAGTGACATGCAACACGCTGCTAAAAAAAATTGATATTGTCAATATCTATGCAACAGAGAAACTCTGTAACTAAAAATACTCTTTGTTACACTACAAAATGGCGTTTGTGTAATAAATGCTAAAACAGTTTCAGAAACATTTTCGTAAATTCATTTTACAAAACATGATGTTACTGAATGGGATATAACGTAGAAATCACGAAGGCGGCGAGCTGGCAGAAACGTTAGCGAAATGCCTAGCCGTTACGTTCTGAGTTCAAATTCCGCCGAGGTTGACTTTGCCTTTCATCCTTTCCGGGTCGATAAATAAAGTACCAGTTACGCTCTGGGGTCAATGTAATCGACTTAATCCCTTTATCTGTCTTTGTTTGTCCCCTCTATGTTTAGCCCCTTGTGAGCAATAAATAAATATATAAGGTAGAAATCACGTGCCTTTTTTGTGACAAAATGCAACTATTTGCATAGGCGTCAGGACATGTGCAATTACAAAAGATGTGTTGGTGGTAGAGCTGGAAGTATAATCCTTACTTTTAACACAGTATTTTTAATTATTGCACAGTTTTTTTTTCTTTTTTGCTACATTAAGTCGCGTACCATCTGGAAAAACTAACTTGTAAAAGTCTAACTTCCTTTTCATTGTGAAATCTGTCCATGAGCTATTTAAAACCACATAAAATGGCCGTTGGAGGGAAGTTATGCAGCAAGCGATTTAGACTCTACGTTTAGCAGCTTTACACCTTTACCAAACATAGTTTTTATAATCATAGTTACTTTACTTCTTATAATTTCAAGTTGCATGGGCTTCGTATTGGTAAAACTCTGTGGTATTTGTAAACTGGTTTTAGTTATATCAATGATATTTTGTAAAAACATGCTTCTCACACAAGAGAGTAGGATCAGCGTGATATATTAATTAATCGTGTATTAACAAAGCTTCCTTTAATGAGCGTTCGTTATAGCTAAAGTATTGTAGAAATTCGCGGTTTCACGGCTCACTTGATACTATATTATTTGATACATCTCTAAACACGTTTGCAATACTTTGATCTAATGTACAAAGTAATAAACGAGAAAATTTCCCTTTTTATTGAAACAATTTTCTGTACAGAAAATACAAATCAATGCTACATAAACTGTATCATGTGTTTGTTATGCAACCCACATCCAACAACCAATAATAATAAGAATAAGAATAATAGTAATGATAATGACAATAATAATAATAATAATAATAATAATAATAATAATAATAATAATAGTGATAATAATGCTAATAAGAAGAAATAAAGCACGTTGTCTACATTTTTCAAATTCAGTGTTAAAAATATATATTTTATGTGTTGCAACAGATTGAATTGGCATATAAACTTATTATGCAATGACACTCATGTGATGCTTAACGCTGGCATTAATACGGCAGTAAACGCATGTTATTGCATAGCTCAAAAACATCTAATAGGTTATGATTAATATGTAGGTTTACATCTGGAATTACATCACATAACAAAAGATGTGTCCACTTCTGTCAATTAAATTGCTGTTTGATATGAAACTCATCTAATATGAAAAGCATTCCTGTTGAGGAGCATAACAAACCTTTCTCTGCGCAATAATTATTGTGAGCTCTTTAAAAGCCGAATCTGCACTTGACTACGATACGAGTAGTATTGGAAGTGACATTATTACAAAACAATTAATACACTAGGAAATGTATGAATGGAAAAACAAATCGATTTTTTTCCTACTATGAAGTAATACATTTTGCTTCGTCGACGTAAAATGTCGGAAATTTGAAAGCTTTCAGGGAAAGGTCATAGAAATAAAACCTCTAAACATTGGCTAAAGTCAGTGATTTTCAGATCAACAGATCAAATGGTCAAATGTACTTTACCAGAAAACCCAACGCACTATGAAGTAGCACACGCACACACACACACACGCACGCACACACACACACACATATGAATTCACAAAGTAAACTGGGCGACAAGGAAATTTTTATTACGATTGCATTTTAATGATGAGAAAAATTATTTTTCTTACATTTATATTGTTTATCCTTTGGACAAAGAAATGTTTCGGAGTTTACCGAAATTTTGTGTTGGAAGTGTTGGATGACATAGATTGGCAAGAAGCATGAATGCCAGTACCAGATTCTGCTCAGGCCCTGGAATAGTTAGATAAACTTTTACTTTGATATACTGAATATTTATATACAGTGTTAAGAAAATACAATGAAAGTGATGACACGATTAAGATATATTTATACAAACAGAAAATTAAATGGTGAGACACGTTACAAAAATATCATAAGCATAAGTTATACGGTGTCAGTAAGTAAAATGTTCATAACTGAAGACCTGGTCATTAAGTAAACTGGCACTTAAACATTTTTTACTATAAGAGAATTATTTTATGATTGGGCTTATCAATATTTGAAACTAAAAATTGAAATTTGCCAGAAATTCATATGCGGAAAAAATTAATGGTTTTATTAAACAGTATATGACTTCCATCTGTTCGTCATTTAAAAATCATTTAATTTTAAAATAATGTTGGAAGTTCATTATTGATGAAAGAAGTATAGAGTAAAAAAATGATCTAGATATAGTTTTATAAATGTAATGAAAGTGTATGATCGTATCTAAGTGCCTATGGTGAGAGATAGTTAAAGACTATAAAGCAGATATATAACAGGAGGTTGTAAACTTAATGATTAATGGGAAAGAACTTTGGAGGAGAGTAAAGTTAGAAAATAGCACCAACGATTATAGTAGTGAGGTAGATGATGAGGAAACTTCTCCAATGTTTAAATTAGAAAACTGCTCAACAAATTTAGGCAGGACATTCTATGGCCATAACATTTTCGGACTAAAATCTTCCTTTGAATTTGTCACAAATAACTTTTTAAGCAGAGGTGATAGTTAGTTTTATAATGATATAATTTGTTCAACCAAGTTTTCCGTTACTTACTTCAACCAAATAAAAAGTAGATAGACAAATAAATAAAAAGCAATAGATCTTGAAATCAGCATGAAGTAATGAAACACTCATTAATTATACAATGCTACCGCTTATAGCGATGAGATGTCCGTATGAAAACTATCGAGGAAGACCGTTTCACGATAGATAATTGTCTCAACCATAGACGAACAACAGTTTGTTGACACTATCATCCTTATCTCTATGCAGACTGCCATCCTTTAACGAAAAGTGAATTTAGATAATTGAAAGAAGATTTAACTACTTTTCCTATTATCATATTAAACATTAATGGATCTTAGAACTTTGTAAACCGTTTTAGTCATACATAGTAGGTAATACGGGTATGAAAGAGACAAGAACGTCATTTCACATAAGAATCGGAAACTTTGTGGTAGGTTGATTAATTGCTCAAGACATTTGATTCTACTATAGATTTTTATGAACCAGACATGATAACGGATGGAATGCTTCTCGATGTAATCTCATTTCATTCCATTTAATGTTCTGTTATCTTACACCACCATTCACAACGCTATAAAAAGTACACTATCCTGACTGATAGTTATCTGACGAAGTTAGATCTGCTGTAGTCACTCAACGTAACCTTCATTAATGTCAGAACGATTTCTATCATTATTTCGGTTATTTAAACAGATAAATGCTCTTTTACCTAAAGCTTTAAAACAAGAACAAAAAGAAATCTCATTAGTGAATTAGCTACTGCAGACAAAACATGCTAAGTATGGATTTTTGTCCTGAAAATACTGCACTCGCTAGTCGAATTCCATGTTCACCCACCCTGAATATCTGATCACATGCAAGTAAGCTAGTCTTAATGACTAACTATTACTAAGCATTTAAATTAAATAAACTAATCGCTAGCTCCATGACCCACCTCTGACTAAGGTAATGATATCCAACGAAATAATTGTCTTACAACTTCAATATGGGACAGAAAAAAATCATGGCTGCTTCTCGTCAAAAACGAGTCGGTATATCAAGTCGACTTAGTTTATCATCGATGAAACCAAACTAAGCTGTGTATTCTAATCTTTTAAGTTGAAATCTTTTTATGCATAATATCCTATACAATATTATTATACGATCAAAATTTTATAACTTTAGAGGTTTCAAATGATATAATGCTTGTAGTTATGAAATAAGTTTTAAAATATAACACAGCTTGCTGAATTTGCTAAATGGCGTATATAATCTGCTTAAATTAATTTAATGAAAACTTATAAATATTTTCTACAAATATAAAATGCAAGTACCTCTCTCCTCACTCTGTGTATATATAGATATATGTACTCACACGTACAGACAGACACTCACACAGAAGCACACACTCACACACACACATACATATACACACATATATACATCCCATACATACACACATACATACAAATACAATTAATAATACGGAAAACATGATGGTTTTCAAAGCTTTATAGAACATAACAGTTGTAGAAATTGTACATAATCTTGCAATACGTCGACGTTCATATACATAAATATATATGCATTGCGTGTTTCTTAAATAGTTATACATAGCAAGAACAAGAATTCTGAAATGTATAATATATTACTCAGGTGCCGTGCCCTTGTTGCTCTAAAATTCATTCTATCTAATTTGTTATTGTTCTACCAAACAATGCAGTATATTACTGTTTCATGCGGTTTATATAAACTAAATCTAATTTAATTAAAATAATGCTGAAGTAAACCAGTTCGACGACTAAACTGATGTTTTACCAATCTATAAACTTCATATATTTTACTATAAGACATAAATGTATTAAAATATATTCTCATTCATTTTAACTAGAATTGTTTGTAAATATCGATTTAGTATATTTGGAAGTAATTAAACTGAACGCATAAGACACGGGTATATTTATTCTGATTCAAGAATTTTCATTTATACTCTAAACTTAACTTTATTCTCGAAGGGTTATCTTGTTAGAACTAAATGTCAGATTATATAAGAAAAGCTGTGAGTAACTGATTCAGCAGGATAAAGGACAAACAGTGGAAGGAACTGTGTTTCGTATCATCCTTCGTATCATCATGTTTCGTATCATGCTTTAATCCTTCTGTTTTGTGTCTATGGAGAAGTCTCATAACGTTCGACAGTGGAATCTATCTAGCTTTAATCCATACAGTTCTGAATTTTGTTAGTTCTGCGATAAAAGCAACGTGCTGTCGTCCAGCGTCTAATAGGATGATTTTTTGATCTTATATTAAAATGTAACCAAGAGTTGGACACAGGCTCTATAGAGCTTCTTGTTTGTCTGGGAAATTAATAAATTACAATATGTATCCCTTCAATCTTATGAGATTTTAGAGGCACCATTTGGAACCTTTGTCTATATATATATTATAAGTACAGACAGTTACCTGCCTGAAGTTATTGTTTTCTAAGATAAGGCCTCAGATTATTTTAAATTCAGTACACCAAATAACAAATTGTCCATATTGATCTAGCTGTAAAACTTTTTCTTATATTAATTAAACTTCAGTTATAATTAAACAAATTACACATAATTACTTTATAAAAAAATTAGCATATTTCTATGAGTTCTCTCGGAAAAGATATTTAATGTCTGTAAGCCTTTCTTAAAAGTATTCTACACCTAGCTTAACAATATGAGCCGCAAAACACTTAACCATTTAATAGTGGGCCGCGAATTAAACTTGTATACCAACACTCCATAGCAAAGTCATTTTCTTTTTCAAAGATGTTACTAGAGAATGTGTATTCCTAAACAAATTTCTAAATCTTATAAGAATTTTCTTTCCAAAAGATGTCTCAAAAGACAAATTGAAAATCATCTGTCATGTTGATTTTTTATTTTGAATACTTTTTCTATAATCCGAGCGAATGATTATATTTGTTCTTTATATTAAAAATGGATTTAA
Organism: Octopus sinensis; assembly: GCF_006345805.1. NCBI lineage: Eukaryota > Metazoa > Mollusca > Cephalopoda > Octopoda > Octopodidae > Octopus > Octopus sinensis. The sequence goes on along the minus strand of NC_043005.1, from coordinate 76,775,678 downwards.
AGCAAATATTGAAATATTCTCATCATGCTTTTTACATAGTTGCGGCATATGTTTTCCTTTTATTATTATTATTATTATTATTATTATTATTATTATTATTATTATTATTATTATTATTATTATTATTATGTTGTGGCTTAGTCAAAGGAGCACTTATAACATGGGCAGTGACTTCAAGAATAATTAGGAAGAAAGGAAAAGAAAAGAGAAACTACGAATCATACGGGAAACTGGATAACTAACTTGAGACGTGATCCGAATACTAGTCATAGACTGAGCTCTACTTAATACAGTGAAAAACTAAGTAATGAGCGTAGACGGGGTGAGGGAAGCCAGCCAATTAGTATCAAGATTATTTTATTAATTCAAGTCGCTGGGGTTAAAACTAGTGCGTAATCGTTAAAGATTTTAAATATTTCTCTCCGAGATTAATACGTCACTTATTCATTATATCAATCATGAAAATAGTAAACTGTTGATTACGAATTATTAAAATGCATCGAATGCTCTGTGTAACACATTTTTTCCTTCTTTCCTCTTTATATAAATTTGCATAATTTGATCATATACATTAGCATAATTTGCAAATATAAATGATCAATATTAATTACATGATAAATATATCTTATAGCTTACATGTACACACACTTACATCTGTACACATGAGTAAGAGTTGTAAAATAAATACCGTAAATCCTCGAGTATAATCCGCATTTTCCCCCAAAATTTAAAGGTCAAAACCCCTAGTGCGTACTATATACGAGGTTTAAAATGAAAAATATTTTCTAAGCAATGTCCGAGTCTCTATTTGTTGTCCGGCAATGTTTATTGAGACGCACTTTGTGATGTCGGGCGCGAAAATACATTAAGCTAAGCCTGAAAGCAATGAAGTCATAAAAGAATCATTAATAAATTGCAATAAGCAACATTTATTAAAATAAAAGTATTCCGAACACAGAATAACATGTAACATAAACAATTTGCAAACATATTTACATTACCATATAACAGTTAAGAACATCACCATTATTGTATTAAGCATCCGCGGAAGTATTTGTTCGACTAGGTGCTGCTGGCTTAATTACGCACGACTCAAGTTAGAGAAGGGGTGCGTGTTATACAAAAGGTTTAGGTTTTTCAGAGGTACAGCCACCTAAAACTTCCCTGCATATTATACTCAAGCGCGGACTATACTCGAAGATTAACGGTATACAAACCTAAATGTTCTCCAATCATCATGTGTATAGTTTTACATGTGGCTTACACTGGACTTCAAAGTTATCAAGGTAGATGCTTCTAAGAATGTAGACGACTTTGATGAAACGAGTTTTATTCATAAAATATTGTATGAAATCAAACTTAAATATACATGTAAATATATGTATTATAGAACAACTTGCTGATTATTCTTATATTTTATTCCAGACTGGAAGAATTGCGTTCATTCCACCAAAGTGACCAAGAACAGATTGCTAGGCAGAACCAACAACTTGCTGATTTAGAGGGCGAGATCAGTATGTTGCGTAGATCTATCGAATCTCTCGAAAAGGAGAAGATGAGGCAATCAAGTATCCTTACTAGGATGAACGACGAAATGGAGAAACTCCGAATGGTGAGTTAAAATATAATATTTTATGAATGCAGTGTTATGATAACTCACTATTTATTCTACCTTTATCTCCTTGTAAAACCTTCCTTACTGTAGTATGCTTGGAAACCACATTTCCATTTGTATCCTTCCTGAAATGCTGTAACGAAATATTTTATTACTAACGTCTATGGAAATGCTATGCTACCCTATCACACTATCACACTGTTGTAAAACACAATCATTATGTCTAAAATATTGTCATACAACGATTTATTTTCCTTTCGTTTTGTATTTTAGTTCTCATTTTATTTTTCAAACTTTGGTGGGGGATTTTCTAAGAAAATGAGGAAAAATGATCTCTAAAATGCCATTTATCACTTGATCGCTAAATAATCGCAGTGGGTAAATTGATGGCGTACAGCATCATTATTTACAAATATGAAATGCACTGACGATTGATACTAATAAAATGTCGTAATGCTCGTAATGCTTTTTTTTCCTAGACCTGATATAATGATGTACCAAGGAAATATTGCATTATTTAGGCATTAATAATTGGCAAACTGAACACATTCATTAAAATCATGATCATCAGAATCATGGTAACACCATCATCGTAGCCGACAGCAATGTGGTTACTACTACTACTACTACTACTACTACTACTACTACTACTACTACTACAGCAACGAGTTGGCTGAACCGTTAGCACACAGGAGGAAAATTCTTTGCGTCCGTTTTTTACTTTCTTAATTCAAATTCTGCCGAGTTCCACTTTGCTTTTCCATCACGAGTCGAATATTTAAATACCATCCAAGTAAGAGTGCTGATGTAATCGATTTAACTCTTCCTCGCACTTGCTGAACCTGTGCCAAAATTTTAAAAACCATTATTATAATAATTGTAACTATTATTGAGTGAGGGAGCAGCGCATACCATCAAAATGACTCTGGGGTACAAATATACGAAGCTTAATATACCCATCATGAGCACAGATTTGGTAAGCGTACATCATAACCATATATGTGTGACATGGTCACTACATATCAAGATAAACAGCGCATTAACTTGCAGTTGTGGGCCAGTAAGAATTTTCTCAAGTGGAGGAGCCAATCCCGCTCAAAAGCCCCAATATACAAAGATTATATATAAATATTTTCGTACTGATAACATTTCAGTTCTTGGGAGAATTTTATAGGATATCTAGCACTGATGTGAGTATTTGAAAAGAATTAGATGATGATATTCAATTTGTTTTATAAACAAAATTAATTTTAGCTCAGAGCACAGTAACTCGTCCACGCAATGGAAGCAGTATTAATTAGAATAGACATCTATGTACTATACTCAACGGATATGTACCTTTAGCAGGCAAGATATGACATTTATCGCCCGATATAAAATCTCTTATAGACTCGGTGTGTTAAAAGCACAGCCATTATCGGAGGGAGCCGAAATATTGTTCTGCAGCGACTAGCAAGAATTCTAGATTCATTTTACCCTTCCAGGGCTTTATCACTTTGCGTTTTATGTTGTGATTTTAATTGTAGTATCTTGATTGTAAACGATGTTTACACGTAAGGTGTGATATATATGTAGCTATTCTACACATTGTTTTGATAGATAGATTTAGCAGCGACATCTTTTATACTGTTTCGCTTTCTAAGTGCCATGCGTTCTGTTTTACTTGAGGCTCTCAATTTAAACTTGTATAAACAGCCGAATGACCGAAACTATGGAATGCTACTTTATCTTTCACCCCCTTCTATAATAATTAATGTGTCTACTTAAATCAGGATCCCTTAATGCAAATTGTGTAAGTCCCTATTAACACATTTGAAAAATGCTTTCGTTACCTTCTAGTTTGAACAGCTTCAAAAAATGTGTGGGGTTATTAGATCCCCATCTCCAGAAGCTGCTTTCTCAAAATTCTCAGCATGCATCAAAGATGTCATTACATTCGTTAATACACATTAACGAGCGAAACATTGTCAAGTATGTTGGCTGCTCTTCCTCAGTCGAGGCATAAACAGCCAGAAGTCTAATGGAGTCGCCTACGCTGATGATAAGCTCCAGGAAAAAACATTTTGCGAATCTCATTAGATTCGAAAAATGTCTTACAGGAAAAGGAAAATTGGACGCGTGACGTTTATACGTTTCAAAAAAAAAAACAACATAATACTTTGTAACATGAATAAACTGAAATAGTTTCCATCAAAATGTCAGCATAGCTAGTGCTTGAACCCATGGAAATTTCACTTGTTATTGTCTGAAAGAATCTGGAAACAAAATTAACTGTTGTTTCCTGATATAAAAACAAGATTAACCTAAAAAAGATAGAAAGATAACAGCGTGTCCCAGAAGTTTCTCTCTTTTTTTCTTTTCAAAAGCATTAGTGACATAAATCAATTTAACCATTTTCAGTTTGAAATCAAATTTTGTAACTTGCGCTTCCCTTACTCATTCATTGTAGAATTCTTGCGAAAGAAAAATTATGAAATACATATCTATATATTTGAAATAAGTAATTGATATAACATAGTAAATTACACCTTTCCCTTGTATTTACTTTAGAATTTAAATCAATTATTTATTTACACTTCTTATAGATTGATAGGCTTAGTTCCGCTACGAAAGGAAATTTTCAAACTGATTCTCCAACAATTTTCATTGAATTATTTCAAATGAAAACGAGAAACATTCCTGTTTCCTCAACAATAACAATAATCAACCCACGACACTGTTTGTATATTCTGAATTGAAAACTACTTAAATCCAGAGTCATTATCTATTACTATAGTTTCTTCTAAAGCTACTAAAGATTGAGTGTATAGTACTGCTTGTTGTAAGGGTATTTAGCTATAGAATTGATTTCATGTTACACATACACACAAAAGAGGAAAATCAGAAAAACATTCGTGAATAGGAAATGTACTTTTAACAATCTAGTAGTTAAAATAACTGTACGTGCACTTCTGAATGATTGTTTGTTTGACTGTCTGTCTGTCTGTCGCCCTTCTCTCGTTCGTTTTTTTTATACACACACACACATATATAAATATATATATATATATATATATATATATATATATATATATATCGAGAGAGAGAGAGAGAGAGAGAGAGAAACAGACAGACAGACAGACCGAGCGGTATTGAGACGTATATATATATCATATAATGTACGTTGTTATAAGTATATATATATATATATATATATATATATACATATATATATATATATATATATATATATATATATATACATACATATATATATATATATACATATATATATATATATATATATATATATATACATATATATATATATATATATATATATATATACATATATATATATACACATATATATATATACACATATATATATACATACATATATATATACATACATATATATATATACATATATATATATATATATATATATATATATATATATACATATATACATACATATATATGAACACATGTGTACATATGCGTATGTGTGTGCGTGTGTGTGCATGTATATAAGCACGCTCACACACATATTCAAATCATAAACATTCGTCCTCTTTGGTTAATGACACGTTCAGCATTTCGATCTTTTTGTCGTAGGTCTTTGATGCATTCCATAATCATTAAAGTGTACAGGCATACAAGCATTGATATATATATATATATATATATGTGTGTGTGTGTGTGTGTGTGTGTGTGTGTGTGTATGTATGTATGTATGTATATATATATATATATATACATAAGCTTGCACACATATACTCAGAGATGTAAGCACAAACATAGAAGTATTTTTGATTTTATTTGAATAAGGATATCTACAAATGATTGTATATGTGTATATATACATACGGATAGATAGATAGATAGATAGATAGATAGATAGATAGATATCACTGAGATTACTTGAAATAAAAAGGTAACAAAGAAGTCTTTTTCTTTTACATTTATTCCGTTTTTCGTTAACAAAAGTAAGTATGTTCGTGGAAATTGAATTTTCTTCAAAAGAAATTGCTCTCTGTATTGGCATGTTCACTGAGAATTGTACCCAACTGTATCGTTTCTACGCATGTCTAATAGCAGCTGGCAGCAGACCTAGAGAATAGCTTCAGTTAGGAAACCCCTTTCAAATGTTTCCATTATGTGTTTCGTTGCACATTTTTTTTGACTTCGCAGCAAATCTTGTCGAAAGGAAGTCGGATTTCCTAAAAGAATAATTAATTTACTCTTCGTGCATTTAAACCTATATATGTATATATTGGAGTCTTACATAATGCGTGATAGTTAGAAGAATCGGTACGGTTTCGAATAGAATATTGCGAAGTGTTTTTTCTTCCTCCGCATCAATCCTACAGGTATCAGATTTTGTTCCCGACCTTTTCTTGATCGAACAAAACATATTGATGCATGGCGGTCGTTTTGGGGAATTATATGGTCTTAAGAGTAGATACTTTGCTGTTTGTATTAAAGCAAATACCAGCAATGAGACTGGTATCGATTTTACCGGATTGTTTTTTGCAAAACATGTTTCTGTCGGTAGGGAAGACTTAAACGCTTAGGCAAATACTAGTCTTTTCGAAAACTTTTATCCATGTCTGTGTTTTGTTGCAGGCGAAGATCACGATCATCTGGGATCAACGAGTACCTTAGAAGCAGTCTGTACACTGTTTAATTAACATGCGTTTCATTAGGTAGCAATTTTGAATTTTATTTTGAGGTTTAAAAAAGGAAAGGCTTCGCCAGTAGAACTAATTTTTGATACAAAATATGGCGACTGAATGTCTCGAATGAGTTGTAAGACATTTTACGCGCATTTTAAAAGGGTGGTAATATAGTCGACAGTAAATATTGCAAACTTTTAACTTCGAAATCCATCTTCTTCTGCATAAGTTGTTATGAACATTCTATGTCGTCAACCAGCCTGGTAAAAATAGCAGCAAAATTCCCCTTCAAATCTACCCTATAAATAAGGAAATGACGTGTTGAATAACGTAGCTGTGGATATACAAATATACCGGATTCTTATTGCTGGAATTGATTTAGTCAACTGTACTTATACAAAAGCGACTTGTGCATAGCTTAAAGGAATTAATATTTCCAATCATATCAGAAACATTATGTATTACTTGTTGGATTAGATTAGTGACGAAAGTAAACCAGATTTTTTTTATAAACATTTATAACAGTAATCTTAATCTGTCTTGATAACTAGTTCGAATAATCCTGTTGTAAGGAAATCTAGGAAAAAATGAACGAAAACTCTCTAAATTATATGATAAATTATAAGCTTGCATTGCATTCAAATTAACTGAGGATAACTTAAAAGTGAGCATGGTTAAGGGATACTCCTGTCTTAATGTACTGAAAGTTTAGCATATGGCTTTATCAGTATATATAATAGAAGTTAAACTTTACAGAATAATGGCTCTTTGACGCTGACACAAGCAAAAAGATACCAAGAGCACTAAAATAAGATTCCTTTAGAAAAGACGTGGCGTTAAAGTCTTTCTTCAAAGTTTCACAGTATCCATAGTTAGACTTGCTCTAGTTCATTAAAATCTAAGTTAATTTGAATTATAATTTCATTTTCGAAGTAATTAATAAGGAAGACAGATATTATGAATATTACTTCATTCGTAATGTTATCTAAATGACACGTACCAGGAACTCGTTAGAAGTTGGTGGCTACTATATTTGTAAAATTAATCACATTATTTGCGATTCGTGTCTGTAGATTTAACAGCTTGACGGCCACCAAAATTTACTGAGTCATCAGGACTGCCACTGAAAAATTAACCTTAAATTTGAGAATCTAAGGTAAGCGAGACATATGGGGATCATCTCTATTCAACGTTTATGAATGTTAAAAGTCAAGGCTTCACCTCGTGTGCATTAAAGAGGTAAATTCATATTACCTATTCAGAACTCATAAAATTTAATCAGCGTAGATTACGTGTCATATCCACACAATGCAGCACCAGTGTTCAAGAATGACATCTTTTCTTCTATATCATAAATTATAGATAATTAAATAATATAAGGTACATTATGAAGATTCTTGCTTTAACTACGTGACCTCATAGTAACCTCGTAGAGGCAGTTGACAAAAAGACAGAGAACTGACGATTCATGAAGCCAAATATTATATAAGTAACGTACTGATTTGTTGCTGGACCAGTATCGCAAAGCTCACACACACACACACACACACACACACTCACACACACATGCACACACACATAGAGGCATATATAGTGAAAAATCAAAATGAATGGAACATGGAAGAGATTAACGAAAACGGACAAACAATAAATAAACATGGAAATCCTCTCATCAGACACAGAGTCCAAGCAACAAGCTTAGTTTCGGTGCGTTTAATGTCCGAAGATCTTAAATTCCATGGTTTTACTGCTCGTCTGGTTGTACTAGTGGTATAGGGAATAACAGGTGATGCAGAAGCATGGATTCACACATACATACATACATACATACATACATACACATGTGTGTGTGTGTGTGTCTGTGTGTAAAATACCCAATAATTAAAAGTGAGTAACATGTGTGACGTTAGGCCCGCTGGTTCTACATCATTACCTTCTTCCACATTTCTAAAGAAAGACAGGGAGAGGGCGTAAGAGAGAAAAAGAAGATTTATCTAGTGTAACCAAGCCTCTTTGCAAGCGAGCGATAAAAGGACATGCTTTCGAAACATTACAACATAAATTTATTCCAATATTCGTAGAACTACACGCACACCATAAATATATATATATTTATCTGGATGTGTGAGTGTTTGTTTGATCTGGATCTAACTACATCTATCTAACATTTAAAACGACCAGTACGCCATAACAAATTCGAATGAAATGTTATATGAAATGTTGTAATTGGAAGATGATTACGGATATTTTCCTTAAGATTAATTATTAACGTTAATAATGGTTGTTGATCTATCTCCATTACTGCTCAACGATCACGATTCAGTTGTTTTTATTAACTGAATTATCTGCTCCGGAATTAAAGTGTATATACTTCAATACTAGACACTCTTGTGTACTATTAACGTAATTCCCAGCAAGAATCAATGTAACACAGTGTGTGAAAAAGCCTTCAGCACACCGACCTTCCATACAGGTTACGCATAGACAATTTCGCTAACAAGGTATGAGGTAACCCGGTGGGTGGGAAATGAACTGTTTAAACATTCGGCCATGCAGTGCTTACAAAAAATTATACACTCCTCTTTTGTAAAAACTACATGGTCGATCAGTTTTTACTTCGCAACCCCGAGGCATGCTTGTATCGCTTTGCAACAATTTGGTTTTGGGCTATCCCAATGTACAGCCCCTTGAGCATATATTTCTCCTGTAGCCCCGAGCCGACGACCAATGGCTTGTGAGTACATATATATGTATGTATCTGAAATAGATGTACGAATATTACCGTTACGTTTACTGCTCCACGTAGATTATCATAGTCCAGTCTGCTTCCAGGATAGTAAAATAACTACTATACTTAATAGTATAACTAGTTCTTAAATGCAGAGCAACTAGAGAAAAATTACAATATATATATATGTGTGTGTGTGTGTGTAATTGCATGACAAGCGGTGTTAGCTTGTTTATGTCCCCTAAGTTAACGTTCCACTAAAAGGGTCCGATAGGATATGTAACAAACTTTTGAAGAAATAGGTCCTGGTGTTAATTTGTTCGACCAAACCCAACATGACGCAGTACTAGCATGGTCGCTGTCCATTGAGTGAAACAGATAATAGTTAGAGGATACAAAGATATATATATATATGTATATATATATCTTTTACTTGTTTCAGTCATTTGATTGCGGCCATGATGGAGCACCACCTTTAGTCGAGCAAATCGACCCCGGGACTTATTCTTTGTAAGCCCAGTACTTATTCTATCAGTGTCTTTTGCCGAACCGCTAAGTGACGGGAACGTAAACACAACAGCATCGGTTGTCAAGCAATGCTAGGGGGACAAACACAGACATACACACACACATATATATATATATATATATATACGACAGGCTTCTTTCAGTTTCCGTCTACTAAATCCACTCACCAGGCATTGGGCTATAGCAGAAGACACTTGCCCAAGGTGCCACGCAGTGGGACTGTTTTTATTCGCTTCTTCTTTGTTGAGATTTTTCAAATCTGCGTTTTGAAAATATAATATATGTTGATATCAAGAGAATGGTACAGATTAGTGAGGCGATAGAGCGCCTCCCTTTATGTATTGTGGTGTTTAGTTTCCTGCCAAGATGGAACTTTCTCTGAATTCGTCTAGAATCAATAATGAAACAACGTGGATATAACTGAGCCGATTCAGTATCAAATATATACTGGCTAACGTAGCTGACTTTGTGCCAGGTTATATGTCTGAATGTGTGTGTGTGTGAGAGAGAGAGAGAGAGAGAGTGTGTGTGTGTGTGTAAAGTACAAATCACGCTCGAAACAGATAAAACTAAAAATAATATCATGTAAATATTTTATTGAAGTCTTCGGGGTTTTCCATTCAAGCGGCTTTCCAACCCATTATTTGCAAGTTATTATTTGTAACTTCATTTACTTCGAGTTCCACCGTTTAAAACGATTTATTGTTACTATATTAAATAGTTAACAGTTGGTCTATATTTCTCGAAGTTCAAATCCCACCACTTCCTAGAGTCATTCTTCTAGTCCTACGCAACAGGCACCAGACATACAGTGAAATAAATTCCCTCAAGAAACCCTTTGTATATCAAAAAGAAATCAATATTCTCACTCACTGTGAGAAACTATGTTTGGGTAAACTAAAGAGTGGGGGGCTGTATGTAGTCGTCATTTTCCAAGAAATACTAACACAGCTACTTCATATCGCAGTCTACTTTATTAGACAAAGAAGGACGAGACGAGGTGGTTAGAACTAAAATCACTTTGATCTTAGTTTTGTTTGACCAGTGATGTCTAGAAGCAGATTTCGATTCCCTCTGGAACCGAACTCACTCCAGTGATGTAATCTAATGATTCAAAAAGAATGGTATATGTGCACAGACTTTTACTTTTTAAATAAGAGATACAATTAACATTTACACGAGTTCTTCGTAGAGTGAGAAAACAAGTGAGTAGTATAGTATCTACAAGACATGTCAGTTTTTAACCTGATTGTCATTACACTTTGATACGATTTCCTTCTGTGTTTCTCGGTTATGTTTCTTACCCTTTCATCTTAATTTCCGCAGTACATTTGCATCTTTGGATATGATCAAAACAGAGGTTAAAAATTCTCTATAGATGTACAGCAGCAAATCAAGAAACATTAGCCTCGTCGTAATATGAGTACTATATCATAATACTTATTCATAACCAAGGTGGCGAGCTGGCAGAATCGTTAGCACGTCAGCCGGAATGCCTAGCCATTCATCCTTTCGGGGTCGATAAATTAAGTACCAGTTACACACTGGGGTCGATATAATCGACTTAATCCGTTTGTCTGTCCTTGTTTGTCCGCTCTGTGTTTAGCCCCTTGTGGGTAGTAAAGAAACAGATATAATATACTTAATCCGTCCGTCTGTCCTTTTTTGTCTACTCTGTGTTGAGCCCCTTGAGGGCAATAAAGAAATAAGAACGTTAGCACGCTGTCCGGAATGCCTAGGGGTATTTCGGCTGCCGTTACGTTTTGAGTTCAAATTCCGCCGCGGTCGACTTTGCCCGTCATCCCTTCGGGGTCGATTAAATAAGTACCAGTTAGGCACTGGGGTCGATGTAATCAACTTAATCGCTTTATCTGTCCTTATTTGTCCCTTCTATGTTTAGCCTCCTGTGGGCAATAAAGAAATAAATACTTATTCATAACCAGTAGCATCCAGTTCGAAATCATTTCCTCATTTCGTCTCTCAAACAATGCAAAATAAGCGGCATCTGTAACATAAAGGTGACCATCCTGTAGAACTTCCTCATCAATCTCTACTATCATCGGTTTTCTTGCCGTTTTGTCTTCGATTACCTAACTTCAGGTAAACCCCTTACATTTTACTATTATATCCATAAACCCCCGCCTGTTTATTCATTGCATATATATATTTTTCTACTCACAGGAAGCAGATACAGTTACACATGTAAGATGATCTACCTTACAATATTACTGCTATTATTATTATTATTATATTATTATTATTGTTATTTATTTATTATTATTATCATCATCAACATCATCATCATTTTCATATGACCTTCATAATCATCACCCCTATACTTTATTATCATTAACAATTCGTAATAAGTAGTCACTACATTATAGGCCTTAGTTTTCTGTAGACTGACTCCGTGGTTCGGTTTTAATTTTCAGTTTGGAACCCTTTCTTTTTCGTATGACAATTTATGTTCTCGAGTAAAGCATGAACATTATAATTAATAACCCCCCTTCCGCAATTTGATCTGTGTGGTTGGTAGAGTAGTAGAATCTTGCAGTATTTGTTCCAGCTCCGTAGTCCTGAGTTCAAATCCTGCTGAAATCAGCTTTGCCTTTGATCCTCCTAGGATCAATAAGATAAACTACCAGACAAGTATTGGTTCAATGATGTCGGTCAGTCCCTTCTCCTCAAGGTTTCTGGCTTTGTGCCTAAAACTGAAGGGATTATTATTATTTAACTTGAAGAATCAGTAGATCATTAGAAAAAGTGCCTCGCACATTTACAGCTACATCTGAGCTCAAATTCTGCAGTGGTTAACCTTGCTTTTAATCTTTCTAGAGCCCATTAAATAATGTACTACTGCTGCTGTTGAGTGTTCCCTCCCTCAATTTCTGGTTTTGCACATATGTAAGAAAGAGTTCGACTGCAATGCTTTCTTTTGTTAGAAATATTCTTACCTTCACTGTCTTTCTAATCGTTAATACTTGCATCTTACTCACCCAACTTGAACGTTACTGAAAAGTGGATGTAATCTACTGCTTACTAGTTTGATGAGCTGTCTTGCTTGTTTAAGTTCCTGTTACGTCACGTCTCATCAAAACTAGCTAACCAGTGTTGATACCCTACGATGCTGAATTGTTTAAACTAGTCCGGTTTAATTTTTTAGGAGAATTTTAATTTACTGTATTTCATGCCCCATAAAATAAAATGACAAAACGAAATAGTTCTATAGAAAATATTCATTATTGTTCTTCAAGAAATGGAAAATCGGCATATCAGGAAAAAGCGTGTAAACCAGTTCTGATTGCTGTTTAACGCCATATTGAAATGCTTGGAAAAACGAACTCATTCGTAAAAGCTATACACTTTTTACTTCGTACGGATGTTAGAATTTGTATTAGCATTGAAAACTGAAGTGAAATGACTGGAAACGATAGAAGCCTTATTTAATATTCTAAAATTTCTCCCAAACCACTCTGAGGAACTCTCCATACATTAAAATTCTTTGAACCCAATGATATATCATTCAAGCGTCTAACGTTTAATGCTTGCACATGACCGAATGTTAGAAGAGACCGGGGCATATAAAATAGGAACCGGACAGAGTAGGCGATTAAATTATATGAAAGTTACTTCCCAAAATATGTGACCTTATACCTCTATTTGGAAATAATTTTATCATTTCTTTGTTATTATTGCTGACCTTGTTCTTGTTTATGGTTTTATTATATCGTCGGCATAAATTTAAAACAATTATATTAATATACATATTATAGCATGTCTGCTATGGTATTCGTAGTATAATTTCTAAGGTCAGATTCACTTTTCCTGATAATAATATCCGGTATAGCTTCTTGTCGTCTTCATACTAACTCATTTAATGAAAGATCGCGCTCAGAGTTTACATGGAAATAAACAAGAACGAGTGAACTGACCACCTATAATATTTGTATTTTATTTTTATAAAAATATTCAAAATTATCAGATTTATCTAATTTGATGATATTACTTATAATAAAGCAAACCTGCATTTAAGGTTTCGATTTCAGGTTTCAATCATTTCCTCTCTTCAAAGATGTTATTTTAGAAAAACACGGCACTGTGGTTCAGAAGTTCGCAGGCTCTGTCCCACTGCACTGCACTTTGGACGCATGGTTTGAATTGCAGATACAAAACCAACTAATACCATTTGTATATGTATGTTACACGGAAACTGCAAAAAAGTGTGTTGCATATCATTACTATTACGTTAAACTGTCATTGTCCAAATTTGGCCAATTGCATTTTATTCAACATTAACTTTGGCTTGCAATAGCCGGTTCTTTTGATCAAACTGTCGCATCTCCAGCTACTTCAGATGCCAAGACATCAAAATTGTCAATGTTTTAGTACTACGGTTTTGCTATGGAATGGCGAAAATACTTTTTCGTTTTCTGAAAAAGCAACGATTTGAACTTACGAGATTTTGAATTATAGCAACGATACGTGTGTGCATGTTCATATAGGAATGTGTGCATCTTTGCTTTTATCCTTCAAAGTTTGGCATTCAATGTCGATTTGGTTGCATCCTTGAAATACAAAGACTGAAAGAGTAGGTACATATATAAGTACTTTCTTCCGAAACCTTTCGAGCCGGTGACTTAACATGGCTGCAGTCTCAAGACAGAAAGAAATTAAAGAAAAAATGCTATACATTCTACCTCCAGTTTCTGGCACTTTCCTTCAAAATATAGTGTTAGTTTTGATATGGTGTGCAGAGAGTTAAAAGCTTTGTGCCAACGAGTTTGAGTCAGAACGCAAGCTACTTCTGCCGGCCACATTAAATCAGTATTGAAATTACTAACATTAGATAAAAACAATCATTATTAAATTAGAAACAGTATTATCATTATTAGAGAAGCGTATGTACGTAGGACAAAATGCTTAGCAATATTTCTTTTGACTCTATACGTTGTGAGTTCAAATCCTGCCGAAATTAACTATCCATTTCATCCTTTCGATAAAATAAAGGACCTATAAATTATCGGAGTCGGTGTAATTGATTTGCAACTGTCTCAAAATTGCTGTCTTTGGGTCAAAATTAGAAAGAAGCCTTAGAGAAAAAAGTACATTGACAGAGTAACTAGAGTCACTAAAAATGCCTGGCAATATTTGTTCCGGAGTTTTAGGTTCTCAAATCACGCCATGGTCAAGTTTACCTTTCGTTCTTTCGAGATTGATAAAATAAAGTACCAATCTAATACTGAGTTTTACCGACCGACTTAGCCTTCCCCTCAAAAAGTTCCTTTTGTGCCTAAATTTGAAGCAATTATTATCATTATTAGATAAGAAAAGACAAACAGACAGAATCATTAGAGCGTCGGACGAAATGCTTCTGAGTTCATATCCCTCCGAGATTTTCCTTTCATCCTTTCGACGCTGATAGATCACGTACCAGTTAAGCACTTGGGTCAATGCAGTTGACTGGAATTTTCCCACTTAAAATTTCCAAAGACTTGTAACCATTATTGAGGAAGGGAGGGGATGGCAAGCTGATCGAATCGATTATTGAAGAGCGTAGTGGATCAGAAGAATATTCAAAGTGATGAGCAATATGCTCTGTAATTAAACGCATTCGTTTATATTCTGGGTACGAATATTTTGAGGGTTCATAAAACAAAGTCCCATGTGCAATGTTGGTCTACGGTCAAATTAACTGTAATCTCATCCAAAACTTTGTGGTCTTGTACTTGTGGTAGTAGACCCTATTATTATGAGTATCATCGACATCCACCCTTAACTGTAATGTAGAATATGTACATCAAATATCACCTTTATCCCCTGCTCTTTCATCACATCTCAATTTTTTTTACTTATTTTTCTTTGTGTTTTTATTGTTTGTGTTTGCATGTAGACCAAACTGATAATTCATCAAACTCTTTGTCTTAATTTGACACACACTGATTCTTTAACCAACAGAATCACAATAGCGACTTTTCATCCGTTTTCGAATTTCAAATTAAACAGAACATCAAATATAATGTTAGAAACAAATCAACAACTTAAGTGAAACTATATGAATATCAACCATGTGATATATCCCAAAACCATCTACAAGTGCATTTATGTATTTCCTCTTCATGATTTCTCAAGTTCTCTTTTCTTGTTTCTGTCTTGACGTATTGAGATGTCAAATGCTCTCTACTCTCTAGAATGCATGTTAACTCACCAATATTAGAACACGGCACAGTCACTGACTAATTTCCGTTTCATAAAAGTAGGTCGCATGACGGCTCTTATGTCTGGTGAATGATAGCTTCCTGTTTATTTTTCTATATTTCATGTCTTTAGATCCCTTCGCCATTGACAAGATATTTCGGTCTCAGTTTATCTATTCGTCATAACATTTCTTTTTACATTCATATTCGGGAAAATTCCATTTAATTCGTTATCTGTCACTTCTTTTCGGAACATTGGTTAGAAGATGATAGAAAATGTAAAGGAAAACAAGAAATTTCATACGTTTCTGGCCATTAAAATATTTCAAAACATGATTACCTTTCATTTCCTGTAATATATCATGTATCTTTGTCTTGCCGAGTTTTTTTTATCATATCGAAATATCGCGATTTGTACCTATAAGAAAATCTAAGAACGGTACAAGTTATGCATAAATATTTCAATGAAGTATAAAATACACCCCAAATTGATTCGAAACTTAAGATATAAATTGGATTCTGTATTCGATATAAATTTTGCTTTTAATTCAGAGAATCCAATAAAAAATGTAAGTTTACATCTAAAATATTGATAATATTCAATAAAAAAACAATTTTATGCTGTAACTTGTCCTTCTTCAGAATGAACATTTGAAGGAAGCATCTTAGCTTCACAGAAATACAATAAAGAATGAAATTTATAAGATGGATGTAAATAAGATCTTTGAGATATACAAAATTCACTTTTATATGGAAACGTCAATGGCTAGGATCATTGAATATGCATGGTATTACGTTTCCATTCTCTTATACGTCTTCAGTATTGTATATCAATATGTTAAGAGAAGGAAATTTGTAGAAATAATGATGCATGGTATTTCTTACTTTTATTTCTATTTTGAAATTTGAATGCCTGTTGTCTTCGAATAAGAAAATATCTCAACATTAAAACTGTGGTTTCATTCAGTATAATTGTACAATTAACAAAAAAAAAATGATATTTTATAGAATACGCACAAAATACATAAAACACGTGCAAACACGTACAAGCACATACAAAGACATCTGAAGATTATCAGATGCAGTTGTCTTTCTCTCAGCAGCATTCGTCTCACCATTTTATTCAATCTATCAATAAATAGTCATATATGAACGAAAAATAAATCATGGGTTGTGTTCATGTTTCAGTTCATGTGACACTACGATCACTTTGACATCCAACGGATGGTACACTGTGCAATGTTGAATTGGAGAGAGCCAGCTAATGTATTGCGCACGTATGTGTATCGTGAACAAGAGAGTTCACGATACACATACATACATACATATATATATATATATATATATATATATATATACACACGAATACACACACACACACACACATATATATATATATATAAAGAAATTTTAATCAAACAAATTCACCCCAGCACATTTTTAAAGTCTGGTACTTATTCTATCGGTGATTTTACGGAACCGCTGAGTTACTGGAACATAATGCAAGAACACTGGTTATCAAACGCTGGTGAGGAACAAACAATCACACACATACACGCACGCACACACACGCACATACATACATACACACACACATACATACATACATACATACATACATACATACATAAGACATTCAGTATTAGATTGAAGAATAAAGGAATAAATCACAAAAACCCAACACGTGTTTCTGTTATGTAAGCAATTTTGGATATAATTCAATGGCACAAAATATAAATCTGTCCATATTCAATTGATTGTGGTATCAGATATACTCAAAAGTGTATTCTAACATAATTTTTTCAAGGGAGCTCACTCGCTGAGAGATATAAAAAAAAGAAGTGTAATGCTAACATCAATATAGGGAACTAACCATTTAGAGAGAGTGAGAAAGACTGATTGTAATTATACAGGTATACACATATACTGCTGTGTTAGGTAGAAAATATAAATACACATATGTATTTTAATTTTTAATGTACACATGCAGTCGTGCACACGTGCGTATGATCTAAGGTATATCAGTGGTGATTTATAGCTATAACTCTTATGTTAATATTCTAAATTTTACAATGAATAATACCAAGTCAAATAATTCAAACCTTAGTACTATATTTAAATGTGAAATAAACTTGGAATAGCATTTCACAAAGATCTCTGCATTCAACAGATCTTTCAGCGTTATGCATTCAAAAGAATAATCATATAGGTGTAAGTATTGTTGACATTATCTGCATTTTGAATTTTCTTTTAGCTGATATTTCTGATAATTCTTGTACTGAATAGTTTTTCGCTATAAATTTCTTAATGGGAATATATATTTAAATATATACGTACAGCTTCCCTTATACATATGGCGAATACATATGTAGTGATAGAGATGCAAGTCTAGAAAAAAGCTGAAGTCGAGCGGTCCCTACTGATGAGGCTACGGAATTAGCTGAAACTGGCCGATCAGTATAGGGAATTCTCGACCGATGCTTATGGACGTCTACGAGTCCCTCTCAGTACATATATATATAATTATATGCTTTAACTACAGTATTTGAGCTTTTTAGCTTTTATTTCTAGCAACGTAAGTGTTCTAACTGTCTAATCATATTTAGTGACAATTATAGTTTTCCTTTATGGTAAAACATTGCATACGGCCGTCTATATTAAGTTATTATTATTATTATTATTATTATTATTATTATTATTATTATTATTGAGTGAGAGAGCAGTGCATGTCATCAAAATGACACTGGGGTAAAATATACGAAGCCCTGTATACCCATCGTGATTACTCGTCTGATAAGAGTACACTAAGAACTTGCATCACAACCATATGTGCGCGACATAGTGATCTTATATCAAGATAAACAGCACAGGACCTTGCAGGTGGTGCCCAGTTAGAATTTTCTTCTGGTCGAGTAACCCATCCCGCTCAAAAGGTCCCTGAATAAGGGTTGTTTAAGGATGTTGAACGAAACACCCATGTTTCCATAGGTGAATAATTCAAACCCCAAAGAATTCTCAGCACATGACTATGATGCTCCCCCATCAGAGATGCACATATCGTCAGCCACTAAGGGACATGCTCAACTGGTTAAGGTCAAACAACTGACAAGCAAATCTGTGGTATTGAGCAGAATATTTGCTGTAACCCATCTTTTATACCAAGACAAAACAATGTACATGATGACATTTCCAATCAGTTAAGATCAGAAGCCATGAGCGCCACTGCCTGGTACTGCACCAGGGCTGTTATTATTATTATTATTATAATTATTATTATCATTATTATTATTATTATTATTATTATATAGTATAGTTTTAACGTCTCCGTTTCCATGTATGCATGGATGAGACATTATTCATTGAGGGAGTTCTATTATTACCGGATACCCGTCCTGTCCCCAAACCTCAATTATCTCTAAACATAGTAGTTTATATAAGTGTGCCTGTGTGATGCGGGCGCGTACGTGTGAATATGAGCGTGTGTGTGTATGTGTGCAGTATGGACGAATGTTTAAAAAGTCCATTTCAACGCAGTAAGGCCGCAATTCTATCCTATGGCAAGGTATCATGGAAAATTTTCACTTTTTTTTATAGCCTGTATCGGCCACTGGCTTCTGTAAGCAATTGGGTAGAAGAAAACTGTAGAAAAGGCCGTCGGATGGGCTGTATCTGTAATTCAAAAGTAACCTGTCACACTGCGAAATATACGTGTATTCAAGGGTACACGTGTCTGTGAAATTGCTCAGCCACTTACACGTTGATTCAAGAGGAGGTAATTCAGTTGTCCGGACAAGTGAATCTTCAATTTGAACGACGGAGATCCATCACTTCATATCTTTAATGAGCAAAACAATATATCATCACAACCACTGATACCACGGAACTTGCTGTTATTTAAAACAATTTTCTTTTATATCCGTTGTATGAAGTATTGCTTCGTATTTTTTGCACCGTAGCTGAACTCTCCTTTTTCATTGTGTCATTACAGGATTTGAATAACGAAACCATCAACCACTTAGACGCTGAAAATAGAAGACAAACACTTGAAGAAGAGCTTGAATTCCAGAAAGACTTGCATGCACAGGTATGTTAATATTTACTTTGTAAGTAATCTTAGTAATCAACTCTGATTATTAATTAGATTTATCTCAGTTTCTTCTAAGGGTGTGTTGTACATACTAGGAATTCTTTGCAATACTTGTAGAAGCATATAAACATACATTCTAAGCACTTATTTGGGACATCCACTGGTCTTGGAATTTCATCATTCCTCAAGCTCCACTTCTCTTAAATTGTGATTATTCTAGTCCCTCTCTTAAATTATCTTTACCAATTTGCAGGATTTTCCTACCCACGCCTTTGAAGTCATGATGTCTCTCTAAGCAATAGAGACGCGGAGATATGTTCCATATTTGCCGTTACCTTTCTTCGAACTCCGTGTGGGATATATTAAATAAAAACCCTGCTAAACCTATTGTTCTCGTCATAAAATCTCTCAATTCAAGCTAAAAAGGCATCGCACTCTGTTAACGTTCTTCCTTCAACCACACTCAGATCATGGGCCCAAGAGATAAATCCTAACTTCTCCAAACATTTATATTTCTACCACTTTCTCTATCACTAATTTCTCCCCCCCCCTCTCTCTCTCTCTCTCCGACTCTACTTGTCTCTCTTTTCTCTCTCGGCATGTTTTTTGATACTTGTAAAAATGCTACATTGCATTCCATTTCCATAACGGACACCATCTACGATTCCACTACGTTTTCAGCCTATTGGTCCCACTTTCAGTATAATGCAAACAATCCTTGATCTCCAGTTCTGCAACATATGAATTCCCTATCATTCCGGAATGACCACATTTATACCAAATCCTCTGGAGATCTAAGAATCTAGTTGAAAATAATGTGGTTCCACTCAACCATGCTTGACAATTACTTTTCTTTGTCAATCGTTTTTAAGATTGTAAGCTTTCTGCTGTCAGCCTTTACTCTCACACCATGTGTTGATGGAACTCGCTTTAACACACATCATTGAAGTGTGGTGTGTGACATGCTTTCTCCTGTATATCAACAACCTACTTGCCGTCACCGAAAACTAAACCCTCTTGCTCCTGTCTGGCATTCGTCGTATAAAAGTCATCCTCTTTTACCGCCGACGATAAACTTGCGCTAATTCCATAAAACATTTTTCACAGGGTCGTATCAACACTGACTCCTTGAACAGGGCAGGTACATAATCACTGTGTATGTGACAGTATACCTGCTCAAGAAATGAACAATAAGACTTAACTAAAAACTAATTAGTAAAACTGTGGGAGAAATTGAATTTCCACAGACGTCCTCACATCTAAAACATATCAAAAACTTGTAGCCCATACACTGATATATTATGTTAGAAAATTGTACAAATCCTAACTATTGCTAACTCTCTGTAAAGCTGAATCAGGATCCACAAGTGGAATGGTGTTACACCTAGAGAGAAACGCATCCTACATCCAAAATATTTCACAAAACAGGCCGCACAACTGATAGGTATGAAATAGCTCACCAACACATACCAAGTTTGGTTCGCCCACTTTGTTTTAACACTGTCTCTTACCAATACATCAATGAACTTCTCAAGGCTGGCTCCACCCAGTTTACTCGTCTCGCACTGTTCTACTTTTCTCTCTTGTCAAATATATAGGTTATATCTTTTGAGGTCCTAAACTAAATACTTACTTTATCTATACGTCTTCCATAGTGAAGACGCACGGTTCAGTGGTTATAGGTTGCTGTTACAATCGTGAGGTTGTGAGTTCGATTCCCGGAATGGGCTGTGTGTTGAGCAAGTTACTTTATTTCATGTTGCTCCTGTTCACTCAGCTGTATGAATGAGTTGCGACGTCACTAATGCCAAGCTTTATCGGCCGTTTCTTTCCCTTTGAACAATATTGGGGACGTGGAGTAGAGATCGGCATACATGTGTGACTGCTAGTCTTCCACAAACAACCTTGCCCGGACTTGTGCATCTGAAGGGAACTTTCTAGTAAAATCCTACGTTCATTCTTCCATTAAGAACCAGGCTTCTATGATTCAAGGAAAACATTAGCTGGATTGGTTTCACAAACTTTGGCGGGCCTGTGGAAGCCATGGGTGCAGTCCCCAAATCAATATAAAATATCAGATCCCAGCAAAAAGCGTTTTTGTCAAAATCAAGATTTACCTACCTGACGACCCTTAGAAAGCATACATACAAAGTTTCCTGGTGAAAATAATTCGACAATAAAATGTGTTGCATGGCGTATGTACATGGATCAATTGAAAATATTTATATTTGACTACCATTTTAGAGATGTCTTCATCTGAAAGCAATATAGCATTACAATCTTGATGTTAATAAGATGAGCGTAGAATATAATTTGGGCTGTTCACTAATCTATATTTCTTCATATTTAAAATCAATTTCTGATGAACCACCAAAAATGTTTGAAAACGGTGAAATTTTTAGGGGTGGTTTCTCAATAAAACTTTTTTTATAATTTACTGTAGCTCGCTATAAATCAAATAGTTAAATATAACGAATGCTGTTTATTTTTACAGGAGCTTAAAGAATTGGCAGCTCTCGCATACCGAGATACAACCGCTGAAAACCGTGAATTCTGGAGGAACGAACTCTCTCAAGCTATTCGTGACATTCAACAAGAATATGATGCCAAATGTGATCAAATGCGTGGAGATATGGAAGCATATTACAATCTCAAAGTAAGACTTTCTTTTATCAAACCAAAATTTAAAATGATTGTAAACATTCAATCAAGCCCTTTACTTTTTCACTGACATTTCATTCATAATAATTTACAAATATGTTCTGCAAAAGACCTTAATTGATAAACTTCTTCATAGCGTCTGAACTTGTAAACCAGAATTAAGTTACTCTACTGGACTCAATGAATACTAAATAACGATTACGATATGGCTACAAAGACTTAAACTTCAAACTGTAGCTACCTAATAACAAAGGGGATATTATTTGTTGTCTCTGTGTATACAAAGTCATGCAGCAACAGGAATATGAAGAAGAGAAAGTTATTGTTTGCGTTCAGTCAGTGGGAAACGCATATAACTCAATCTTTCTCACTCCATACAGTAAATTCCCCCACATCGTTGAGAAAATAGGTTAGATGAAAGGTAGAATAGCTTTAACATTCTACTACAACCAACTCTAAAGGATTGTCTGTATCCTTCTTACGCTGAAACTTGAACATTGTAATAGTAATTAATATAAATTTCTTATGTTGGTAAAATATAGGAAAGGCGTTCCCGTTATTTGGATCATCTCTAATTAAAGATTGTCTGATTATTAACAAATACTGATACATATTAAACAGTATCCATTCCCCCATCCATCTTCTCCACCCACTAATCTGAGGGAAGTCCGATTCTGTAGAGTCCTGAGGTACCTCTCCATAGGCCTCTTATCAGAATCAACTTTCATCACATTTTCTAGTTAAACTGTATATAATCTAATATATCATATTTAAAGAATATATTATATTGTTCTGAAGTAACATACTTTGAACTGCTAATATCGAATCCAGATCGATAGTTAACATCGCTTTTTATATTTTTTTCTTTTTAACAGGTTCAAGAATTCCGTACCGGTGCTACCAAACAAAATATGGAAGTTACTCGCAACAAAGAAGAAAATGTAAAACTGAAAAGCAATATGAACGAAGTTCGTAACAGACTTACTGACTTAGAAGCAAGGGTATGGATTGCCTTTAACTTCCTCTTTCGCAACCCCTTCTTTTCTGTACTTTGTTTATGCTCTTGCAAATATAAAGTACAGATATACACACATACACACTCAAACATGTACACACACACATGTATATGTATACTAGCAGTATCGCCCGGCGTTGCTCGGGTTTGTTTCAATCCTTTACAATTGGAATTTTTGAAAAGTAAAAATTTTGCATTATGTAGCTTGTATTCTCTTTAAGTGAACATATTTCTAGTTGAAATACACCGAAAATGGCGAGACAGCAGTCAAAAAATCGTAAAAAATAGGGGTTTTCATAGAAAAAAAACACCTTTTAGATGTAAATAATTTTTGGTTTTAACGTGGTCCGATTTGAATTTTTTCTTCTACGGAAGGAAAAGCAAGCCTTCTTCTATCATACCCTCAATTTTGGTCAACTTGAGCCGCAGGGTCTCGGAGGAGATAGTGTTAGTTGAAGGCTACCAAACCTGCCATACACAGACAACGTCAGCTTTATATATAGATATATATATTGTAGAAGTTACTGATACGAACAACTTGTAATGTAATGTAGTTTAATGTATAGTAAAAATGTGTAGAGAAGCCTATATGGGTATTCATGAATGTTCAGGGCAGCAAAGCGTTCTAATATTCTAGTATTTTACGCCTGGCAAATTCGTTGTGTATTTGCCAGGCGAATGGTGTAAACGTTTACAGTAAAACTAAACTTCTACTGGTTATTTTTCTCAACCAGGTAAATGTATTACCGGCTTATAAGCGGTTTATGCCAATGATGAGTAACTTGTAAAACATGGTATTAGCAATAGTTATTAAATATTTTATGCAATAAAGGTCATATATTCTAAATATATATGCTTCATATGAACAGTTCTATTCATAACAGCATGATCGTAAAGATTAAACATCGATACGAGTCATTGTCTGTGACATTTGGTTTGAGCGTCGCATATAATATTAGATCTGTTAAAGCTACTGAATAACAAAGTAGATATTATTTGTTGTCTCTGTGTATACAAAAGACATGCAGCCACAGGGATATGAGGAAGAGAAAGTTATGAATTATCATCAGAATAAACAGCTGGCACGATTGCATGTAACCTCTCCTGAGGACATCCAAATGGCCAGGTGGTTATGTTATCCTAGATGATGGATCAATGACTGGATTATGCTCCTTCCCGAATCGTATTGACTCATTGGGCCGGTTTCCAAGTTTCTTGGGTTCCGTGGCATATATAGCCCCCCACCCCACCCCCTATGGACGAGACTCGAGTTAGTTGCTGGTTTACTCATTTTTACCAACTGAGTTGGCTAGAGTAACTTAAAATGAAGTGTTCTGTTCAAGAACACAATGCATCGTCCGTTCCAGGAATAAAAACTACAATATTACGATAATGAGTCCAACACCCATAATCACTACGCCACGGTCATGAGCCCAAAATCCCTATCCACTAAGCCAATACCATCACTACTAAAACTGGTGAGTCCATCCTATAGGCTTCCAGGATGTTTCCAGTACACATACGTTCACACATATGGCTGCAGTCATCTCAGGTTATGTCAAGACTTAGTGAAGATGTAACACAATGTAATCTAACTCACAGCAGCGTAATTGTGAAGCAGTCTAAGTGTTAAAAGTCTGATTAGGAGTAGTATTTGTAATTAAAGTTTTATTTAAAAGGCTGTTACATTACTTAACGCCCCCCCCCGAAAGGATGAAAAGCAAAGTTGACCTCAGCATGTAAAGAGCCGGAATAAATATCGCTGAACACTTGGTCCGACGTGCAAACGATTCTGTCGACTCACTGCCTTGGTATTTCTAAATAATAATGAAAAAAATAATGATACTAATAATTTCTCCTAATACCGACACAATCTTGATATCTGGGTCGTTGGGATGTCAGTCGATTAAATCGTCTCGAATATTTAACTGAACCCAGAATGATGAAAAGCACAGCTTGACATCAATAGCAATATTATTAGCAATGGAATTAATCCATCTCGTTAATGATTTATTGACATCATTATTTATATATTGACGATGGCAGCGAGCAGACACAAACGTTATACTTAGTGTCATTTCGTCCGTCATTACGTTCAAATACCGCCAAGGTCAACATTGCCTTTCATCCTTCGGGTCGATAAAAATGTTCCAGTCGAGCACTGGGGGTCAATGTAGTCGACTTGTCCCCCTATTCCCTAAATTTTAGTCAACGTGCCTATAGAAGAAAGGATTATTTATACATTGATAAAATCAGTGTAACTGGGTCATAAGGCCAACTATTTTGCATAGAAATGCGTGATATATAACTATCAGTTGTAGCAAACTAGGATAATATCAAACGCAATTTGTACTGTCTCTCGACATTACTATCACACCCACAAATATATATCAACGTTATTATATGAACACAGCTATTATATGTACACTCCTTTTACTCTGTATTGTTCATTTCTATTATGTATCGTTGGTATTCCTTATGTATATCACCACGTCACCGTATTCACTGAAAAGTAAATGTATCATTTACTTGTTTAGGGAGTAAGCACCTAAATTTCATGCCCGTCATAAGGAGACTTTTCATGTTTGCTCGACTTCTGAGAAAAAGAAACTGAATCTCCCTCAAAGTACATCTCACCCTTCTTAAGGAACAGAAGTGTACATTTGATAATGTAGTTCTGGATAATCATTTACTCTTTTATTTGTTTCAGTCATATGACTGCGGCCATGCTGGAGCACCGCCTTTAGTCGAGCAAATCGACCCTAGGACTATTCTTTGTAAGCCTAGTACTTATTCTATCGGTCTATTTTGCCGAACCGCTAAGTTACGGGTACGTAAACACACCAGAATCGGTTGTCAAGTGATGTTGGGGGGACAAACACAGACACACAAACATACACACACACATACATATATATATACATATATACGACGGGCTTCTTTCAATTTCCGTCTACCAAATCCACTCACAAGGCTATAGTAGAAAACACTTGCCCAAGGTTGGTAAGCAAGCTACTTACCACCCAGCCACTCCTACGCCTAGAACTTGAAAAAAAGTGGACTTTTCCTAGAAAATATCTTTGATCACAGAAACAAGGCTAACAAAGAAAATGAACTATTAATAGGAGTGTACAATTTAAGGCAGCCAATAGAGATCCGCCTATAAAAATATAGCGTTTCATAATTGTTGAACACATCTTTTTGTGAGTGTAGCTTGAAGAAAGAAGATATCTTTCGCGTTAACCCATTGTAGGTACACACTGTCACAGCAACCTATTTAAAGGGAATTGTTACAAATCAACAAACTCTCGGATCAGTTGATATTATATTTAAATAAAATTTAATATCAACATTACTATTCGTATGAATTCTAAACAGATAAAATATTAAACTTTCACTGCTTGAGTCCAAAACACCTGTTCGAGCATTGTATTTCTGGATAGACTCGTAATACTACATACTACACTCGTCTTAGCAGTAAAGTATGCATATAGGCTCAGGAGTGGCTGTGTGGTAAGTAGCTTGCTTACCAGGGTTGCCATAATCAATGGTTCACCGCCGGAAAAAGAAGTCAATATTACTCCAGCAGAGTAGTCCTTAAAGTTTTTGAATAGATTCAGTAAATATAATGTAAAACATGTCAAACTTTTAGAAAATTTGAAAAATATGTCTAATATGGTGGAACATTTTCATATTGGTGCTATTTCTACTTATCAATATTATATTATTACAATTCAATAACATTTACATCCTTTTAGAATATGGTTATAAATTTGAGAATATTATTTGGAGTTACTTGTCCCCAGAGCTAAATAATTGTTCACCTCACTAATTCAATTCAGGGGAAAATACGTAAATAGTAACGATACTTCCAAGACATTGAGTTGCATGAGTTAGAAAAATGATACAGACGCAGACTGTATAAAATAGTAAATAAATATATATTTCTGTTACTATTGAATGAAATAGTAACAGACACGCCAGTATCTAAACGTTCGTTTTGCTTATCTTAAAGTATGTTCTCATATCTTGTATAAATTATATTGAGCGTAATGATACACGCAGTATGTTTAAGGGTAGTTTTATGAACCTGCGTATGAATACAAAAACATGGAATTATATATTTCTGCTTTAGTGAAATCGTTGAATTTTTGGACTTACGAATATGCTCCTCGTATAATGGCAGGATTAATATCTTAAAATTCGATGTTAAATAGACGAGAAGTAACAGCACTTAAAACACAAGTAAATAAATTTTGTTAACAGAAATGTAGCTCAAGAAGGCGGTGAGCTGGCAGAAGCATTAGCACTCAGGGCGAAATGCTTAGCGGTATTTCGTCTGCCACTACGTTCTGAGTTCAAATTCCGCCGAGGTCGACTTTGCCTTTCATTCTTTCGGGGTCGATAAATTAAGTACCAGTTCCGCACTGGGGTCGATGTAATCGACTTAATACCTATGTATGTCCTTGTTTGTCCCCTCTATGTTTAGCCCCTTGTGGGTAATAAAGAAATAGGTATTTCGTCTGCCACTACGTTCTGAGTTCAAATTCCGCCGAGGTCGACTTTGCCTTTCATCCTTTCGGGGTCAATAAATTAAGTACCAATTACGCACTGGGGTCGATGTAATCGACTTAATCTCTTGTCTGTCCTTTTTTGTCCCCTCTGTGTTTAGCCCCTTGTGGGTAATAAAGAAATAAGAAATGTAGCTCAAGACAACAAGAAGACAACCATTATATGCACGAATTTTCTAATAGTAACAACACCCCTAACAATGGCAATAATACTTTCAACAAATTAAGCATCTGTACAGCCATTATAAATTTCGATATTTCATTTTTGCTTGTACTTTTCATGTCTCAATTTAAATCTAAACGATTTTTTATATTTTGCTTGCAGAATGCTCAAATGGAAAGAACAAATCAAGACTTG
This sequence comes from Octopus sinensis, assembly GCF_006345805.1. Taxonomy (NCBI): domain Eukaryota; kingdom Metazoa; phylum Mollusca; class Cephalopoda; order Octopoda; family Octopodidae; genus Octopus; species Octopus sinensis. Next base: position 76,747,260 of record NC_043005.1, on the reverse strand, counting down.
ATGCGAGAATTAGAAGAAAAAGATAGGCAAAACGAATTGGAAAGTTCTCAATACAAAGAAGAAATTACCAAATTACGTGGAGAAATGGAAAGCATTTTGAAAGAACTGCAAGATTTGATGGATATCAAACTATCACTTGAATTAGAAATTGCTGCATACAGGAAGTTGTTGGAAGGAGAAGAGACCAGGTAGGGGAACCATTAATATCTGTATTAATATAATTGTTGCTTTTTTTCGTTTATGGAGAGTTTTGAAGAATGGGTCATGTAAGAAATGCGTTCAAGTTTGTCAAATGATTAGTTTTATAATAGAATTAGCATTATGAATTTATATAAATATCTTTTTGCGAAGTTGATCGAATGTCAGATTAATTTCCTTTGATGGAAATCAAAGAGACTATTAGTTTTAATATTGATATGTTGCTTTCGATTGGAATATTGGTAAAATTTACTAATATATTAAAAAAGGAAAGCATAACGTATAGATAAATCTGTGTTAGAGTTTGTATATGATGAAAAGCATTGATGATCAATACCTTTGTTATTTTAGAGGTATTACTTGAGATCAAAAAGAAGGTACGAGATCGAAATACAAATGTTTCATACAATATGTAACAAGATATAAACCTTTAAGATCCACATAGATCTTAAAGGTGGAAACGTTATTAGTTCCTATCTTTAAGAATCTCGTGTACAAACATTCATATTTAATTTCCTACAAGCATTTTAATCGAACAATATTTTTCGTCGATGTCTTTTACCGGTTTGAACCGGAATATATTAGGAAATAATTTGTGTACGTAACAAAACTTGTTACAATATTTACGAATGTATATACGAATCATATGCGCGTTCCTATACGTAAAAATATTGCAATAGGCTATTATGTGCTTGTTTTATCGCTAATAATGTATCCTTTAGCAGAGATTTCAGCCTAAAGAATTAATATAAACGCTTTCGAAACGGTGAATTTGTATAGAAAATTATGAATTGTTGGGAAAAGCAAATCGGTTGCATTTTATACACTTGTAACGACCGATCACGTAAGTTGAGAAAAGATTTGTACATTTTCTACAGCTCTTTTGCATTTGTCTTTACCAGCAAAAAAAAATAAAATACATGTCCGACTAGCGTCATTACTCGCATCATCATTACTGAGTCTGGTTCTCCCTTCGTGATATAATCGAAATTTCAAGTCGAGATTCATCAAGGCATTCCTGAGCGCATCAATCGATTAATTAGTGTTGGCTATTTCTTACTCATTTATTTATCATATATATATTTTTTTATTTATGTGTTATTTCATTATTCATTACATTCAGTGTTTTTTTTCCTGAAATGCATTGACGCACGGATTAATACCTATTTTTCAAACAATAATAGAATATTTTCAAAAGTATTACTAAATTTCCGATTTGATACTCTATCTCGGTTTTTTCGGCTTTGATAATTTGTACTCCTGAAGCTGTAGGAAAAGAAATAAGAAAAACTAACTATTTCTTGGTTACCATTTAAGTATTCAGACTTGTATGGAATATACATAAATCAATATACTTATAGATAGTTTTAGAATATGTCAATGAAAAATAGATGTTGAAAAGTGTGACAATGTATTTTACTGTTATAATGAATCCGCTATCATACGTCAAGCTTTATTTAAGTTCATAGCTTCAAGAAATACAAAATCGGTCCTAAAATCTTGCAACTCCTTTCTTCAAATTCTTATGTTCAACTCTATGGCATAAATCTGGAAATGTGGCTATTCATCTCACTGTATTGTCCATTAGTAATGTGTTTAATAAAAATGGCATTGGAATTAAGTCAGCTTTTGGGCATGAATATTCATGGCAGAAAATATTTTCTATGTATTTTCAATTACTTTATAATTTGCGTGGTGTTAATGTGACGAAAGTGTCTTATTCTTTAGTATTATTATACCACTGCAGTTTAAATTTCGTTATTGGCTTTTTTTTTCTGTTTAATATTAATATATTTCTTCAAGAATAAGTTTCACGCTATCGGTGTGTCTCGATATATATTTTATGCGAGATAAATGAATGTATTGTATTGTTAAAAATATTTAAGGATACCATGGCTTATCAGCAAAATGTCCATTAGATACAGTCTTATTCCTTTAATAAATACTTTCGGTAAAATAGCATGTATGTAGACATCACTTAAGAGGTTAATGATACTTTCAAAATTTATAGTATGCTTTATTTGTCTATCAGAAATCAGAGTCAGTCAAAATAAAGTATGGATGTGATTTCGTTATATGTATATAGTAGCTTTTACTTCCAGTATATGTTTACGAGCGAGATGTGAGCTGATGAATGTATACTTTGGCAACAAAGAACTACAATACTGTCAGTAAAAAAATGGTACTGAAAATTCAAGAAAATATTTCACAGTATACATAGGAGGATTATTATCATGAAGGCCCTCATCAACATTGACGGCATTATCGATATTGTTATCATCATCATCATTAACACTTATGAAGAAAAAATCAGATTTCAGTATTATTCAGTAATATCATTTCTGCCGTGTTCTGGATTATTATGGTTTGGACATTTTCAAGATCAATGTGTCAGGATTTTAGCAATTCATCATTCATGTGTTGAAAGTAACCAACTGAACAGATTTATGTCATAAGGAACTCCCCGAGTTACAATGATTAATGTTTAATTCACCTTGGCCGGTTACCAAAACTTTTGTATTTCTAAAGTTTCATAGCATCATCTCGGATATTTAGATATTGATTGGTGCAATTAAATGAAACAAAACACAGTCAATAGCACAAAGAAGAATATTTACCTATCATTAAATGCTATTATTCTAACAGCTTCGGCCATGTATCCACAGTGAATCAAATCATAATGCATCGTCTCGGCAGAATACATATAACTCTAGATATCATTAAATATAATTCAAATCACATCAATGAAAAATATACATTTATAAATATGTTCATTTTTACCGACAACATAGGGTATTGGTTAATTATTTTTAACGTCGAACTGTTATTAGATATTTAATGATAATGAAGGTTCTTCTTTAATTGTCATCGATTATGTGCCTTAACAAATGTATTACCAAACATATACCATCTGTCATTGAGTGTGAGTGCAAGTGTGATGAGTGTAAGTGGATAGTTATTTTCAATTTTACCTAGCATAACAACTGTAGAGCAGTGATTCATATATATATATATATATATAATACATATATATAATACATACATATATTTATATATATAAATATATATATATGTAGTCAGAGGTGCCTGTGAACATGTGCTTATTTCATAATTAAGACTACATAAGATTTAACGCTAAGTCGGAGTCACATATTTTTGCTTCCTTCCAACATTTAGATCTATACAATGAAATTCGAAAGTCATATTGTATATATATATATATATATATATATATATATATATATATATATACCTATGTACGCTGCAGTATACTTCTATTTTCTTCATTGTATAGAAAATTAAATATGCATTATTTAGCTCTTTCTTGACCAACAAGAATGCCTGAACTTAAATAACTGGTAAACTAAAATTAGGGTTAGTAATAATATAGTTAGTATTAATAAAATAATGTAAGACGTTGACAATAGTTAATCTGCAATTTACTGTAGCTAGATAATAAAATGCAATGTATACATATATATAAACTTTGAGTTCTTTGATCGGTGCTCCATTATTATTATTAATATCATGACTTTATAAGATGTTTAAGACAATAGCTATTATTAGTAGTTCAATAGCTATCCGTTAATATTATTAACAAATAACAATATATATTAGTGTTATCATTACTATCGGCTTTCAATGAGTAGCAAATACGAATCATAATTTTTAAGCCTTGATTCAGACTTCTTATTTTCCTTTCTTCCATTGTTTGTATTTTTTTTTCTCTTTAGTGTTCCCTTCCTAAAAGCAACTCCAAAATATGATGAACAATTAATTAGGCGATATACACATATATTTTATGTTGTTTTTTGTTTTTTGTAAAAAGTATACCACAATTTTTTATGTCAGTCTTAGTCTTATATTTTCATGCAAAATTACCCTCACATCCCACTCTAATTTAGTTATCTTATTTATTATCTTACCATTTAAACTGCATAACCAAAAGCAGCTTTAAATTCTCTGTAAACCTAATAACTTGCCATAAAAAACATAGTGTGCTACATACCAGGATTTTAAAGTATAAGAATAAGAAGATGGTCTCATATATTCACATTTAACTGACAACTAGCTTCAGTGTTCCTCAATTGCATATATTTATATATATTTATATATATATTTATATATTTATAATAATAATCATAATGATGATTATAAAAAATTAGCTTATTCTATTCAAGTTTATACCAAACTCTATAGAGATGATAATGGGTTAGGAGCTGGGTAAATTAGAATTTGTGGGTTGTTTTCTGTAACTAAACGATACAAAGTATAGTTTATTCCATATTTATATAGAGCTAATCTTGTCACAATGAATTGGACTTAAGAGTGAAACGAAATGTAAATTAATGACATTCGACTATATATATAAATATATATATATAATATATGTATGTATATATGTATATACACACATATATATATATACATACATATATTATATATATATATATATATATATATATATATATATGTATATATATACATACATATATATTATATATATATATATATATACATACATATATATTATATATATATATATATACATACATATATATTATATATATATATACATACATATATATTATATATATATATATATATATATATATACATATATTATATATATATTTATACAAATATCATATTTAATAGGATTAAAATTCACAGATAATAAATTGCTAGAATTTATAACACGCCACCTGTTGGTCACAATCCAAGGTGTATGAACTTGACCCTTCTCATTGATATAGCTTTGAAAAATGCTCGCTTCAGTGTTTTGTCATCGTTAATAGTATTTTTGTATTTGCATGTTGAAATATCATTAGTTTGCTAACTAAGTCATTTTAACAATCTATCCGATAGCGAAATTTTGTTCGATGAAATTATAGACTAATTATACCTTCACATAGATAATTTTAATAATTTTACCACACCTGTTGGATAAAAGAGGGAGAAAGGAAAGCCGAAAATACAGTAGATCTAAATAGGAAGTTTTTCTTCATCAAAAGGAAAGCAATAGTAAGAATATAAGGATTGTTGAAAACGAAAGAGAGAAAGAGAAAACGACATACAACGTTTTGTTGTATTCAGTAACAACTCTGCCTTTTTCTTCTGGCATCCATACAACAAATAGCAGTAAGATTGAGTCCACTGTTCCAACTTTCCAAATTTGTAATCAGGTGGACAAAATTATTAATAAGCATTTACTGCGAAAGCTAATCAATTCCTACGAAGATAGGTTAATTTAATAGAAAATATTGTTTCTGGATTACTTTTCTCGTTACTCTCTATGGTTTTATTGGTATGTATTTTATAGAAAGCTACAATTGAAATACATTAAACATTAAGCCAATGATATCTCATAATATGCTTATTGCTAGAATGAATGTTAAAAAGTTAACATTTTTGTACGGTATCACCGATCAAAAAATTCTGTGTTTAGGTATTGAAACAACTAGATTAATTGAAAAGTTTTTTAAGAACCGATGAACCTTAGTTCTGGATAATTTTGTACAAGAAAGCTCTAAAGTGCATATGTAAAAAAACAAAATACTCTTTAGATTTGGTTTAGTGATTGCTTCCGTCGTTTCATAAGATTAATGTTTTCCTTCTTTACTGAACCCTATTTTAAAACTTCTAACGTTTTATGAAAAGCAAATTTAACGGCAATTTCCCTAGATAACTCTCCTGATGTTATTATGTCAAACACAATAGAATCCCGATATTGTCTCTGTTTTTGAAACCATAGTAATATGTGACGCCGGCAGCTGGCATTGGTGTCCGTGAGATATTCAATGATTGTTTATTGGTTTGGTCCAGTTTCGATGATTCCACCTCAACCTTTTGTCAAACTGAAACCAATATATCTTTATCCAACTCAAAATACTTAATATACACAAATCAACAAATCAGATAACGTTTTAAAATTTAAATTAAACTAGTTTTCGTAAACTGATATACTAATTAACTTCAAATAACAAAAGAACTTACCTTCCATTATTCTCGAAACCAGTGTATCTAATCTTATTATCATTATTATTATTATTATTATTATTATTATTATTATTAGTAGTATTATTATTATTATTATTATTATTATTATTATTATTATTATTATTATTTGCGGATAAGTCAAATTAAGCAGATATATAATCAATTCAGATAGCAAAATCGAAGGATATTAAATATTAATTGCAAATGATGATTATTGATAATTAAAAATGCATAGTTTCATCCCCTTATTTTCCCCAACCTTTCTCTTCCCCTCTCTCTCATTCCTTTTTCGGTCCCATTGTAATTGGATACACACACACACACACACATACATATATATATATATATATATATATATATATATATATATATATATATACATATATATATGTGCATGTATGTATGCATGATATAAGTTAGATAGATATACAAACGTGCATATATATATATATATATATATATATTCATGTATATAATTGTATTTATATTTATATCACATCATATCATGCGAATTCACAGAAATAAACACAATTTAATATAGATGATTGCTCATATTTAACTAATTTTCATCAGCAGAAATATAAAGGAATAGATTTCCTTGGATTTCTTTATGTTAGTAGATGGGCAGAGTTATCATTATATGAAATCTAGGGGATTATTATAAAATTTCTTTCTAAAATTCAAGAGATCAATTTATGATAAAATTGAAATGTGTAAACATTCATAAATTATCTCCAACTGTGAATCTAATTATGAGTGCAAATATTTCCGTTAAGACTAAGACATCAAATTGATATGCTTGCTTGTATGAGGAAGCTGTTTGTGAGTGAGTGTGCTTTGAGGAGGGCATTAAAACATACTTAGGGAAACAGTTGCTGATATAAAATTTTAATTAATAATAGGTGTATCCTACTTTAGCCCTATGTTTTCAGTATTTTGATCCATCATTTTCATGGTGTCCATAACAGATTATTAAAGGCATCGGTCCGGTTGTTTCTTTTTCAAATAAAAGGAACGTTTTTAATGTAGATACGCAGGTTACAATCGGTGCTTTGTATGCGTAATTATGCGCATAAAATACATACCATATGGTATACCAAAGCCCGAAAAACGAATATCGACGTTGTTGACATGACAGATCTGCTTTTATGTCTCGTTGCGCGTTGGACGATTGCTGAACCTGCAATTTTATCAACGAAGGTCCAGCATATATCTACAATGTATTCACTACATTTGTACTGATAGGCTGGCTGATTGAAATACAGCTTTCTTTATTATAAAGCGACAAAAGTTTATACGTGTATAAATGCATACTCATATACGCACGTATATATATATGCATATGTATGCATATACATGCATATTATATATATATATATATTTATATCTATCTATATATATATACATATGTGTTTATGTGTATATATAAGTATACATATATATACATATAAGTGTTATATGTATATATGTATACATATATATACATGTGTGTGCCTGTGTGTGGCAAACACAACTAGTTTACTGCACTTTATGCGTCGATTTTACTACGTAATATAAATCTGGCCGACGCAGAACATCATCAGACCCATTGAGGTCTATTTGATCACACACACACACACACACATATGTATGAGTGATAGATACGCTTCGGACCCCCTGATGTGTTGGTTGGTGTATATAAATAAATATATATATATATATTAGTATATACAATCATTATACTCGTTACTTCAATATCAACTCATATTTTATATTACATTGTTTCATTTCGACACATTAGAACGGATTTCACATATATTGTATGCATACTATCTGTATAGATACACGAGAATAATGGAGATGGAGGTTCATTTTCATACTTTTCTAGTAATACTTTTTTTTGGCATCTGTTTTCAATAACACGTATAATGATGAGATAAGGATATATTGGTATACAGGAAATTTCCTTAGAAAAAATTCACTGGACGGAAACATAGGAAACATCTTTTAAAATTACTCCTACGTTATTGTATCTACTTCTTGGGGTAGTTTCCTGGGTGGACAAAGTTATTTATCTCCCTCCTGCAGGATCGAGTTAGTACAGCCTCCAATGACTTACCGAAGCCGAGAACCCTACACACCAGACTTGATTAAAAGAGAAGTTCGAACGACGAGCCATAGTGCAAGAGCAATGCAAAGAAAAGCGATCTCACCAGAGAAAATCGTAATGGAGCATAGTTCTCTAACAGAAAGCTACCACCAGACTGGAGAAGAAGCAGATGATGAAGGGAAAGACAGTGATTCCGACACACACACAGAAGCTGAGGCCGAAGAAACTAAAGCTGATTCAGATGCTGATACCGGAACAGGTCTAGATGAAGTGAAAGAAGAGTTCATATTAAAAACAGACTACAGAGACGTGACAGCTGAGAAAACTCAATCGCCTGATGAAGACGTCGAAAACGTAGCTTCGGAAGCTGAAGAGGATATCATCACTGTAGAGACAGTTCGAACAGTAAAATCTGTGAAAACAGTCGTAACGACTAGTGAAGAATCAGAAAAAGCAGAATCAGAGAGAACAGAATCTGTTCAAGCAGAATCAGAGAAGGCAGAATCGGAAAAAGCCGAGTCTGAGAAAGCTGAATCGGAAAAAGCCGAGTCTGAAAAAGCTGAATCGGAAAAAGCCGAGTCTGAGAAAGCTGAATCGGAAAAAGCCGAGTCTGAGAAAGCTGAATCGGAGAAAGCCAAGTCTGAAAAAGCTGAATCGGAGAAAGCCGAGTCTGAGAAAGCTGAATCGGAAAAAGCCGAGTCTGAAAAAGCTGAATCGGAAAAAGCCGAGTCTGAAAAAGCTGAATCGGAAAAAGCCGAGTCTGAAAAAGCTGAGTCGGAAAGGGCCGAATCTGAAAAAGCAACAACTCCAGCTGAATCTGAAAAAGCCGAATCCGAAAGGGCCGAATCTGAAAAGGCTTCAACACCATCAGAACACGAAAAGTCAGTCGCTGACGGTCTTGATAAATCTGAAACATTGAAAGCAGCATCTGAAAAATGTGTTTCACCAGCAGAGGATGAGGTCAGCGATAACGCTGAATCAGAGAAATCTGTAAAATCTGCCGGGTCCCCAGAAAAAGAAAAACCATTGAAGTCAAGTAAATCACCTACAGGATCTGAAGCATCTGTTGCTGAATCTCTCTCGCCTTCGAAAACAGAATCTAAAAAGGTAACTTCCCCAATTTTATCTGAACATGCAAAGTCACCCATCCCTGCAGATGATGCACGCACTCCTACCGCTAAATCTCCCGTAGTATCTGAAGCACCTAAATCCCCAACTATTTCTGTTAAATCTGAATCTGAAAAGTCTGAACCAGTTACATCTCCCCATAAATCAGAATCACCTAAATCCGAAAAGTCACCCGTGCTATCTGAAAAACCTAAATCACCTAGCGTACACGATGAAGATCTAACCACTAAGCCCTCTACCCCATCAGAGCACTCACCATCGCCTGATGAAGTATACGAAAAATCCTTATCAGTCACCACAGTCCGTACCGTAACAACAGTAAAGTCAGAAAAAGTAGAAACAGAAAAATCTACAGCTGAAACAACAGAAAGTAGTGTATCGCCAAAATCTCCTGTATCATCAGAGAAAGCAGATTCAGTGAAATCTAGTAAAGCTCACTCGCCTTCGCCTTCCGAAAAAGCAGAATCTGAAAAGTCCAAATCTCCTGTGACATCAGAACCTGCAAAGTCACCCAAATCCCCAGTCCACTCGGAAAAAGCGGAATCTGAAAAGTCAAAATCTCCTGTGACATCAGAACCTGAAACGTCCCCGAAGTCCCCCGTGCCCTCAGAAAAAGCAGAATCTGAAAAATCAAAATCACCTGTCACATCAGAGCCTGCGAAATCCCCAGTACCCTCAGAAAAAGCAGAATCTGAAAAGTCAAAATCCCCTGTCACATCAGAACCTGCAAAATCCCCTGTTCTATCGGAAAAGGCAGAATCTGAAAAGGCAAAATCCCCTGTCACATCAGAACCTGCAAAATCTCCAGTACCCTCAGAAAAGGCAGAGTCCGAGAAATCAAAATCTCCTGTGACATCAGAACCTGCGAAATCCCCAGTACCCTCAGAAAAAGCAGAATCTGAAAAGTCAAAATCCCCTGTCACATCAGAACCTGCGAAATCCCCTGTGCCCTCAGAAAAAGCAGAATCTGAAAAGTCAAAATCTCCTGTCACATCAGAACCTGCGAAATCCCCTGTTCCCTCAGAAAAAGCAGAATCTGAAAAGTCAAAATCTCCTGTCACATCAGAACCTGCGAAATCCCCTGTGCCCTCAGAAAAAGCAGAATCTGAAAAGTCAAAATCTCCTGTGACATCAGAACCTGCGAAATCCCCTGTTCCCTCAGAAAAAGCAGAATCTGAAAAGTCAAAATCACCTGTCACATCAGAACCTGCAAAATCCCCTGTTCCCTCAGAAAAAGCAGAATCTGAAAAGTCAAAATCACCTATGACCTCAGAACCTGCGAAATCCCCTGTACCCTCAGAAAAAGCAGAATCTGAAAAGTCAAAATCTCCTGTGACATCAGAACCTGCGAAATCCCCTGTTCCCTCAGAAAAAGCAGAATCTGAAAAGGCAAAATCACCTATGACCTCAGAACCAGCGAAATCCCCAGTACCCTCAGAAAAAGCAGAATCTGAAAAGTCAAAATCTCCTGTGACATCAGAACCTGCAAAATCCCCTGTTCCCTCAGAAAAAGCAGAATCTGAAAAGTCCCAATCTCCTGTCACATCAGAACCTGCAAAATCCCCTGTTCCCTCAGAAAAAGCAGAATCTGTGAAATCAAAATCTCCTGTCACATCAGAACCTGCAACAACCCCAGTACCCTCAGAAAAAGCAGAATCTGAAAAGTCAAAATCTCCTGTGACATCAGAACCTGCGAAATCCCCTGTACCCTCAGAAAAAGCAGAATCTGTGAAATCAAAATCACCTGTCACATCAGAACCTGCGAAATCCCCTGTACCCTCAGAAAAAGCAGAATCTGTGAAATCAAAATCTCCTGTCACATCAGAACCTGCAAAATCCCCTGTACCCTCAGAAAAAGCAGAATCTGAAAAGTCAAAATCCCCTGTCACATCAGAACCTGCGAAATCCCCTGTACCCTCAGAAAAAGCAGAATCTGTGAAATCAAAATCTCCTGTGACATTAGAACCTGCGAAATCCCCTGTGCCCTCAGAAAAAGCAGAATCTGAAAAGTCAAAATCTCCTGTGACATCAGAACCTGCAAAATCCCCTGTTGCCTCAGAAAAAGCAGAATCTGAAAAGTCGGGATCTCCTGTGACATCAGAGCCTGCGAAATCCCCTGTAACTTCAGAAAAAGCAGAATCTGAAAAGTCAAAATCTCCAGTCACATCAGAGCCTGCAAATCCCCAGTACCCTCAGAAAAAGCAGAATCTGAGAAAGCAAAATCTCCTGTGACATCAGAACCTGCAAAATCACCTGTGCCCTCAGAAAAAGCAGAATCTGAAAAGGCAAAATCACCTGTCACATCAGAACCTGCGAAATCCCCTGTACCCTCAGAAAAAGCAGAATCTGAAAAGTCCCAATCTCCTGTGACATCAGAGCCTGCAAAATCCCCTGTACCCTCAGAAAAAGCAGAATCTGAAAAGGCAAAATCTCCTGTCACATCAGAACCTGCAAAATCTCCTGTTCTTTTAGAAAAAGCAGAATCTGAAAAGTCAAAATCTCCTGTCACATCAGAACCTGCGAAATCCCCTGTACCCTCAGAAAAAGCAGAATCTGAAAAGTCAAAATCTCCTGTCACATCAGAACCTGCAAAATCCCCTGTTCCCTCAGAAAAAGCAGAATCTGAAAAGTCGGGATCTCCTGTGACATCAGAGCCTGCGAAATCCCCTGTAACTTCTGAAAAAGCAGAATCTGAAAAGTCAAAATCTCCTGTCACATCAGAGCCTGCAAAATCCCCTGTCCCCTCAGAAAAAGCAGAATCTGAGAAAGCAAAATCTCCTGTGACATCAGAACCTGCAAAATCCCCTGTCCCCTCAGAAAAAGCAGAATCTGAAAAGTCACAATCTCCTGTGACATCAGAACCTGCGAAATCCCCTGTAACTTTAGAAAAAGCAGAATCTGAAAAGTCAAAATCTCCTGTCACATCAGAACCTGCAAAATCCCCAGTGCCCTCAGAAAAAGCAGAATCTGAAAAGTCAAAATCTCCTGTCACATCAGAACCTGCAAAATCCCCAGTGCCCTCAGAAAAAGCAGAATCTGAAAAGTCAAAATCTCCTGTCACATCAGAACCTGCAAAATCCCCTGTTTCCTCAGAAAAAGCAGAATCTGTGAAATCAAAATCTCCTGTGACATCAGAACCTGCGAAATCTCCTGTTCCCTCAGAAAAAGCAGAATCTGAAAAGGCAAAATCACCTGTCACATCAGAACCTGCAAAATCCCCAGTACCCTCAGAAAAAGCAGAATCTGAAAAGTCAAAATCCCCTGTCACATCAGAACCTGCGAAATCCCCAGTACCCTCAGAAAAAGCAGAATCTGTGAAATCAAAATCTCCTGTGACATCAGAACCTGCAAAATCCCCTGTACCCTCAGAAAAAGCAGAATCTGAGAAGTCAAAATCTCCTGTCACATCAGAACCTGCGAAATCCCCTGTACCCTCAGAAAAAGCAGAATCTGAAAAGTCAAAATCTCCTGTGACATCAGAACCTGCAAAATCCCCTGTTCCCTCAGAAAAAGCAGAATCTGAAAAGTCGGGATCTCCTGTGACATCAGAACCTGCGAAATCCCCTGTTACTTCAGAAAAAGCAGAATCTGAGAAATCAAAATCTCCTGTGACATCAGAACCTGCAAAATCCCCTGTGCCCTCAGAAAAAGCAGTATCTGAAAAGTCAAAATCTCCTGTAACATCAGAACCTGCAAAATCCCCTGTTCCCTCAGAAAAGGCAGAATCTGAAAAGTCAGGATCTCCTGTGACATCAGAACCTGCAAAATCCCCTGTACCCTCAGAAAAAGCAGAATCTGAGAAGTCAAAATCTCCTGTGACCTCAGAACCTGCAAAGTCCCCTGTTCCCTCAGAAAAAGCAGAATCTGAAAAGTCAGGATCTCCTGTGACCTCAGAACCTGCAAAATCCCCTGTACCCTCAGAAAAAGCAGGATCTGAAAAGTCAAAATCCCCTGTCACATCAGAACCTGCAAAATCTCCAGTACCCTCAGAAAAAGCAGAGTCCGAGAAATCAAAATCTCCTGTGACATCAGAACCTGCGAAATCCCCTGTTCTCTCAGAAAAAGCAGAATCTGAAAAATCAAAATCCCCTGTCACATCAGAACCTGCGAAATCCCCTGTTCCCTCAGAAAAAGCAGAATCTGAAAAGTCAAAATCTCCTGTCACATCAGAACCTGCGAAATCCCCTGTACCCTCCGAAAAAGCAGAATCTGTGAAGTCAAAATCTCCTGTCACATCAGAACCTGCGATATCCCCTGTTCCCTCAGAAAAAGCAGAATCTGAAAAGTCAAAATCTCCTGTGACATCAGAACCTGCGAAATCCCCAGTACCCTCCGAAAAAGCAGAATCTGTGAAGTCAAAATCTCCTGTCACATCAGAACCTGCGAAATCCCCTGTTCCCTCAGAAAAAGCAGAATCTGAAAAGTCGGGATCTCCTGTGACATCAGAACCTGCGAAATCCCCCGTACCCTCTGAAAAGGCAGAATCTGAAAAGTCAAAATCTCCTGTCACATCAGAACCTGCAAAATCCCCTGTAACTTCAGAGAAAGCAGAATCTGAGAAGTCGAAATCCCCTGTTACCTCAGGACCTACAAAATCCCCTGTATCTTCAGAAAAAGCAGAATCTGAAAAGTCAAAATCTCCTGTCACATCAGAACCTGCGAAATCCCCTGTACCCTCAGAAAAAGCAGAATCTGAAAAGTCAAAATCTCCTGTCACCTCAGAGCCTGCGAAATCCCCTGTTCCCTCGGAAAAAGCAGAATCTGAAAAGTCACAATCTCCTGTGACATCAGAACCTGCAAAATCCCCTGTAACCTCAGAAAAATCAAAATCCCCCGTTACCTCAGAACCTGCAAAATCCCCAAAGTCTCCTATCCCCCCAGAAAAAGCAGAATCTGAAAAATCAAAGTCACCTGTAACGTCAGAGCCTGCGAAGACCCCTGTATCTCCTGCCCCTTCAGAAAAAGCAGAATCTGAAAAGTCAAAATCTCCTGCAACATCCCCTGTTCCCTCAGAAAAAGCAGTATCTGAAAAGTCAAAATCTCCTGTGACATCAGAACCTGCAAAATCCCCTGTACCCTCAGAAAAAGCAGAATCTGAAAAGTCAAAATCTCCTGTCACCTCAGAACCTGCAAAATCCCCACAATCCCCCGTACCCTCTGAAAAAGCAGAATCTGTTAAGTCAAAATCTCCAGTTCAGTCACCAGCCGCAAAATCGCCTTCATCACATGTGCCCTCAGAAAAAGCAGAATCTGAGAAGTCAAAAACCTCAGTCTCTTCAAAATCTTCTAAATCCCTCAAAACCTCTTCACACACACTGGAGACAGAGTCAATGCAATCGAAACAAAGGCTTTCGCCTGAACCTTCTGAAAAGTCAGAATCTGAAACCCTTAAATCATCTGTGATAGCTACGTCTCCCCACTCCCCTGTTAAATCTGACTCAGAACATTTGTCTCCTGTATTGTCTGGACAATGTATAACCGATAAATCGGATCGATCTCTTTCACCTGTGGCCTCTGAAAAACACAAATCTTCAATTACTTCTGAATCTTTAAAGTCCTCTGTGATATATGAGAAAACCAAGTCTGTACCAACTGCACCCTCTGACTCAGTGTTACCCACTTCTCCCTCAGAAAAAGCTAAATCCACTGTGATAACCAAACCTGCTAAATCACCTTCTAGCCCTGAAAAAGTTATATCGGATAAAAAACAGTCATCTAAGAAAGCAACATCACCTATTCAATCTGAGGATGCAGACTATCTGAAGGACAAGTCCTTTGTAAAATCTGAACCAGTTATCTCCCCAAACATTTTGGAAAATTCGCAAAAGGTAAAGTCACCCATTAATTCTGCAAAATCTCCTGTACTTTCAGTAAGGTATTCTTCTCCATCCCAACCAGCTTTATCTCCTGTATATTTGTCTGAATCTCTAGTAGATTTAAAGCAGGGAAAGTCTACAAGTGTAAGCTTACCTGCATCTGGGAGATGTACTTCTACTTTATCTGAAAGTCGTTCGTCTGTTGAGGCAGGAGATCAAATTAAATATCAATCACCAGCTTCTGCCAATTCTCTCAAATCTTCTGTAGAAGATGAGGAATACAGTAAAACTGCAACTTCATCACTTCATGAAAAGTTATCTCATGATAAACACTATACGTCACTAATATCTGACAAAGATGCCTCCCCTAGGTCTTATAGTAACACTGAATCCTTGAAAGTTACCTCGTTTTCTACTTCAGGGAAGAAAGTGTTTCCAGTCACGTCTAGTCAATCACAATACGTAACAACTAGTTCATCTGTAGTTTCAATATCAACTAGGCCTGCTGATTCATCTGATAAAGCCAACATCTTAAGACATTCACCCTCCGCGTCCACTGAATATATTCCATCTTTTAACTCAACGAATAAGACTGAACTAAAAACCTCAAGTGATAATATAATTTCCCAACCCACTGTAACAACTGGCAATGCTTCAGATCGTATCACCTTTAAGATTGAATCGAATCAGGGTAGTACATATGATAATTCTCAATACAATAAATACCAGTTACGATCTGAGTCTACTGAAGTCTCGAAATTGAATGATTCTATGAAAGCTTCATCCATTATTATACCTGAAAAGCACGAGACTGAACATTCTACTTCAGTGTTAGTTTTAGAGACCGCAAGTTGCACAGTACCATTAGAAACTGGTGAACCTTTGCTGTCTCATGTCTATTCTGAGACAGTTAAGTCCCCTTTGTTACAGCGTTCTTTTCATTCTTCAGATTTAGAAACTTTCAAGGATACTGACACTTTTTTACAAACCAGAACAGTAGTCCATGATAAAGGTTTACTTCCCAGTAGTTCTGTAGTAGCTAGTTTTCCATCGTGGGTACAAAAAGAAAATGGCCAACCAGAAACATCTACATCACAAATGTTTCCCTATAAGTTGACATCTTCTTCGACCCCAGGAATTGATCAGTTAAAAACGGGCTTTGAAACTGAACACATGTATTCTGTATCTGAATCGAAATCAACGAAAGATACAGTAACGGAAAATTATACTTTGCTCAAATCGTCTGCTCCAGAAAGCTATTTTATAAAGCAGAGCGATGATAGCGTAAGCGAAATAGTTTATAAGACATTCAGCGAAACCTCGGCTACAGATGAGGCTGATAATTCATATGCTGAGAGTCAACAGAATGGTTATGATTGGGGAGGAGAAAAGCGAGTATACAAAGCTGAAAGTGAGGCGGTGAGAATGATTAAAGATCCCCAAAAGGAAATTACAATACAGCTCAAAACTACATCTAAGCAATTTAGAAGTGGCACGGATGGTATGGCTGAGTCGATGAAAACTGCTGAAACCGCTGAAATCAGGAGAGCAGAGATGAAAAGGCCATCGGAGAATTTCCCCGATGCGAGTTCAAATGGGGTGGGTGGTACGTTGAAACTGTTGGACATGTATCCTGCTTTCGATGTTTTTAATAAAAAAGATAACACAGATTTTGGTTTGCATGTCTAAGATTTTTTTATGTTTTGCCTGGCTCTTGCACCCCTTAGATTTTAGTAGTCAAGCTAACCGATTGGTTTCTAAATTTTAATTACACTTCGCCTCGTTTTCTTTGCACTAGCAAACAGCAATAATTATTCATATGACTGATTTGTATGTGTATATATATATATATCTACTTTAATATATATGAATATATATATGTATATTTATATTTATATGTATAGGTACACACACAAATATTTACATTGAAAATACGACTGTGTTCTAGTTCTGTCTCTTTCATAGGTGATCCACGTTGTAGAACATAAACTAGTCATAAATGAAAATAAACTGTCAGATGTTACGTAAATCTATAAATCAACACTCTATATTTCTAATTGTGGCGGTAAAGTGTATTCCAATCACGTTAGATCTGTCTACCTTTAAGAGGCAGTAACATACAGCCATATTACCATTTCTCGAAAGAGAGTCTATGAAGGTCTAGAATTGTTGATGTTTTTTGTGATATAGAAATATTCCTGTAATAAAAAATATTAGAAATAAATCATAAAAGAATACGGAATAAAAAATTTTGATAAAAATAGATGAAACTACATCACAGTCATGTTTTCAGTACATGTGTCATAAGAGAAGCCGTTTCCCATATATACATATATTGATGTGAAACTTCTAAATTTAACGCAGTGGCAGTGTTTTGCTTGTTGCTAAAAAATATATTGTAGTATGTCATCGTGTTTCTTTTTTGTTTCTTTTTATTTCTCATTCTGTTTTTATCTGTGCAACTTTTCAGTTGAAGTAGTGCTCTAGGTGTGTGTTTTTTTCTGTTGGGTTTTCGTGCTATTTCTGCTGAATTTAGTTTATCTACACGTAGTACGGTAGATGTTGGAATACGTGATTAAACAAGTTGAACATTAAACCCGGTTCTAAAACTACTTTCTTCCCTCATTTTTTTCTCGAAATAGAAAGAGTTAAAAACTAACCTCCATTCCCTAATCAATCCATTCATATCCTAATTCTTTCTCTTCTTAATTAATATCTCATTTCTAAGATTCTATTTCCTTGTTTTTTATCGTTCAGTTCTTCTGTCTAGTCCTGGTTCTTTCCTTCCATTGTAACCCTTTCTTAAAATCCCTTATTTTTTTCATTAAACAATGTTGTAGATTTTAAATGGGTTTTTTGCTTAAGTTTCAACAGCGGATGGATTTCTTTCAATTTAAGTTCAAACAAATATAGTAGAATAATAGTTTTATGTAAAAAGAAACAATCTTAGTGAAATAATAAAGCTGCTACCTAATGAAGCTGATATCAAGTAACTTCTTTCTCCCCAAATATTTTGGTTTTGTGCCCCAAATCCAAGTAACAAGGCAGCGAATTGGCAGAATTTTTGGTGCATCTGATATAATGCTTAGCTGCATTTCTTCCAGGTATTTAAACTCTGAGTTCAAACCACACCAAAGTCCATTTTACTTTTTATCGCTTCAGGGTAAACAAAATAAAGAACCAGCCAACAACTTGGTTCGGTGTTGAATATTCTTCTCCTATAATATACTGCTGATCCTGTGCTAAAATTTGAAACCATTATTATTTCTATCATTAAGAAGGCAATGACCTGACATGCCGAACAAAATACTTAGCGGCATTCCATCTTTACGTTCTGGTTCAAGTGTTGTCGATTCGAGGGGAACTTTGCCTTTCAGTCTTTCGGCGTCAATGAGATACGTACCAGTTAAATATTGGGAGTCGATGTAATCGACTAACCTCCTCCCCACTAATTTCAGGCCTTGGGCCTCTATTAGAAAGAATTATTATTATTATTATTATTATTATTATTATTATTATTACGAGTGTCGTACTTTAATTGGTAAGCTCATGGTAGAGATCGTCTGATTATACAACACTGAGAAGGTATGAATGCCACCACATCCAAGAAGCTTTATCTTAATCAACCCAAGCCTCATTTATGGTAATATAATATTTAATGTGGCCATAGTCTCTTTCATGACTGCGAAGCACAAAATGGTTATATAATGTGCTTATTATACAAATCAGCTCTCCCCAAATGTAGAGTTTGATTTCACAATGAGTAGAATAAAAAGAAAATAAGTATAGTATTCAACAGTCACAATGAAAATATCACAAGATGTTGAACTAGAGTGTAGGAAAAAGGGATACTTGTTTCAGAACTGTACTTCTCGTTACATTAGAGAAGTACAATTATATAATATTATCCAAAATTAGAAAAGAAAAATGCTGTTATATCTGAAATGTTATTGACAATGATGGGGTTAATCTTAGTTTAGATTTATTGGCAACTTTTGAAAAGTGTTTGAAAAGTAAATATAAAAATTAATTTGATATCCAGTGTATATTCTATCTTTCTAAGATATATTAAGCTAAAGTCCTGGGACAGTTTTTACTTCCTATCTTAGTTTATATTTCTTTTGGAAAATCACAGTCCCGAAATTATTCCAAAGCGTCTTATATTTAAAACTAATAATAAAGATAGATCGAACTCAATAAATCAAGTAGTATGACCTGGAAATAGGGAAAGTGTGACCATCACAAAATGAGAGCCATCAGTGTCGTAGGAGTTAAAACGTATCATTTATGAAATTCATTGCAATCATATACGACAAACGTAGTGATGTCGGAAACAGCTAAGTGATTATAATGTTTAACAGTATTTAATTCGGGACAATAGATTTGTGTAGAACTTCCGCTGGGGTCAAATTCCATCTCTCCAGTGTAAAAAAAAATACCCTCACTGCAAAAATCTTCTATTAATTTTATTACAGACAATGTTAGACTAAGTTACCATTCATTTGCTTATAACATTTTACATCAAGAGTTTAGTCGAGTTCGACTTCGTAAACGTTATATATATATAATATTTTACATTTTCTGAGTTGATGATATAAATACAAGTCGAGTAAGTACTGGATCGACTAAACTGACTATCCTCCCACCACCCACACAGAAAAAATATGAACGCTTCCGCCTGTATTATATATCAATATTTTAGGATAGTCTCATTCAGTTATGCTATTCTTATATTATAATGGATGGTATATATTGAAAATAATTTTTTATTACACGTTTCATTACAAAGAAATGAACAAATATTTTCTCTTGAAATTGTATTTATGTAGTCTTATGATAGAATGAAAGGATAGTAACCTCACATACTTGCTAAATTAAGCAGTGTATATCTCTATATCTTACGAAATTTTACATTCCTTTATTTCAATAACATTTTAGCATTTTATATATTTCCGTTTGTATTATTTTACATTCTATTATTACAGCTAACTCCAAAATATGGTTTTTTTAGGCCCTATGTCAGATAAATTAGGGTGATTAGCTTATAATAGATTATACTAGGGAGAGAATAAATCAAAGTTACACAGACATAATAATTTTCATATAAATATTTACGCATCTCAAGGCATCTTTATATATCCATTAGTTCATAAATACACCTGTACATTTTTAGCATCTGCATATACATCAACGTATAAAAAATCAAAGAATCATACATCACTTACGTACATATAAGTGGAACAATAGAGCACAAATATATAAATGAATATATATATATACATACATATATACGTATATATATATATGGATATATGCATCTATGTATATATTTTATGTTACATATATATATATATATATATATATATATATATATATATATATATATACATACGCATATATGTACCTGTATGAATATTTGTGTATGTGTGTTTATGTGTGATTAAACATGTACTCATATATATATGTATCTATATTATATGTGTATATGTGATTGTGTATGCATGTATATTACTATATATTTATATATATGTATATATAGATATAAATAAATAATATATATACATATATATTAATATATATGTGTATATATATATATATATATATATATATATATAAATACATATGTATATATATATATATATATATATATATATATATATATATATATATATATATATATGTGTATATATATATATACATATATATAATTACAATGGGTCTGTGAAAATATTTCAGCTTCAATAGATTTTGCGGAAATAAATGTTTATCAAGGAACAATGAATCCTAAATTTTCTCAAAATAAAATTACCGCAAAATATGTAGTATTATGTAGTATTCAAAATAAAGTATTATATCCTGGAAGTTTTTGTTCATATAAATTCTCCAGGTTTCTTCATGTCTATCTACTGACCAGGAAATTTAATTGAAAGCCTCTGTCTATTCCTTTCAGATTTTCACTTTTAGTATCTTCTAATATTATCAAGAAATCAATTTAAGAAGTCTGAATGACGTATGCTACTGTATTAAACATTGGAAGCCGATAGATTCAAAATCAGAGAATGAGTTGCTCAATGATAAAAAAAAAAAAAATTATATATATTTTCATATTCAAACGAATTTATTAACGTGATTCGAGATATAACGTTAAATTTTAATTATTTTTTATACAACAATGCTTTGTACTGTATGATGTAAGTTTAAGAATACCACAACAGTAATTTTGATACATAATCAGTATTAAAAAATATTAAACATACTAGATGCATGTTAACCTTGCCAAATGAAGAAAACGGTAGTAATAGCAATATTTTTAATTATTAAATATAATAAAATTTTGCATTCTGTTCATATATTAGTAATATAATTATGTAACTTAATTCGAAAGTAGCCCTTTTATTATATATTTTAACATTATCAATAGTATACTTAAGAGATAAATCTGGAAGATAAATGTTGTTTATTTCATATATATATATGTATATGAACTAAAAGTTGATTCTCCTCAAACTCAATGTTTGCTAACAAACATTCAACTTGTGTGTTCCCGTCTTCCAACTACTACATATTTTGTTTTGTTTTTCGCAAAAATATATTCAATGTGTAATTTTATTATTTTTCTTATTATACTTTGATGGCAAAAGAAACATGACAGAAAGAGGTAAAGACATTTTGTACAATAGGAGAAATATAATAATAGAGGGCTTTTAATTGATTTTTAATAATATTAAGGTATTAAGCACTCAGAACAGGCTTTGGTACTGCTCTCATTGTTCCCAAAATGCATCACAGGCAAGTTATGGAAGTCAACAGGAAAATGGTACGTTGTGAAATAGTAACCAGGTGAGAAAGAGAACGAAAGAAAGGACAACGCACTCGAAGATTTAAAAAAATGCAGTAGGTTTTTAAGAAGACATTTTTTTCTACCTTGTTTTTTCTTTTGGTTGTTTGTTTGTGCCAACAGAATTGGGATGAAGCAGATAGTGGAACAAGTTGTCGGATCCAGAACTAGTGAGGCAGAAGTGCTGTCTACCATGCTCACCAAGTCATCAGAAAGCAGTTATGAGGCTACCGGTGGTGCGTATTAGAGCCAAAGTGTACAAACGACGTGGTGCTACTCATTTATAATTATATTAGTAAAACAGAAAAAAATCAGAAGTTTGTACATATGGAATATATATATATATATATATATATATATATATATATATATATATATATATATGCATTCATTTATACGTAATATATATGGATGTACATATGTACTTTGTATATTACCTTATACTATTAAATGTACAATAGCTTGCATACACATATGGTGGGGGTGTATATAATCCTATATTTTTTATAATCACATTCTTATTCATATGTACAGTTTACTTGTCACAAGAATCCTTCCAAATTAAGTTGTTCCAACGATTCAAATCACTCAGTTTATAGCTAACACATAGTGCAGATATATATTGTAGCTTGCAGATACAGACATGTTAACAAAGTGCTTTCTACAAAACATCTTTGTCTTCTTTCTAACAACTCCTTTCTCTCGCCACAATCTAACCAGTTTTTCTATTTTCCATACTATAAATCTGGTAATAAGCGTACCATTCTTCAAAACGGTACTTTACAATTTAGTAATTTTCTTTTCTTGTGTGTGTGCTATTTTCCTTTACTCAATTATTAATTTCTGCACAAACAAAGCTATCTTCTGTAGAATTTGCTTATCTCAAATGGAAAAAGAAATACCAAAACACTTGTTTAGTAATTTACATGAAATTAGATTTACCTTGCATGATGCTGCAATTGGACTAAATTCTTGCACGCACTTATCTGTCCGTTCTGTGATCCTTATATCCTTCTTCGTTAGTACTATATTTCCTTCTGCGATATGTTTCCTACTCCTCCCTTCTGACAGGCCAAAAATTACATATTTCAGGCGTAACTTCTACGACCACTCAAGAACGTCGGACAATGAGTGAAGAAAAAAAAGTCAGCTCGACCAAGGAATAGGGAAAATCAACACAAAAGAAAAACAAATACAACAAAAAAGACTGATAACATAGATTTTTCATATGAACAGTTTTTACAGTAGCAACAACAATTTTTTTACAAAATGTGAAGAAAACATGAACATTACACAAAAAATATTGGCATTGTTATTTACCGCCATTGCTGATCTTATATTTGTCTAGTAAAACAAATTGTTCAATGTGTATCGCTTTTTTGCTGGAATCGTAAAAAAATGTGCATGTAACCTTATCAATCAGGCACATTTGTGGTCTTATCTAATGAACTTATAACAAGCATATGCATTTGTCTGTATTATATATATATGCCATTAAATATATATAGGCAACTAGTTAATATATTTAAAAATGTAAACTATATATATATATATATTTATATATATATATATAAAGTTCAAAATACATATATATATATACGTATACATATGTATATATCATATATATGTGAGTCTAAATATACATATATATTTATATATATATATATATATATATATATGCAGCTATAGGTATATATAATGATATACTGTGGTACATATGCATTGAAACATGAAATATAAGATCAATTATCAAACCAATTTTTAAAATGTCGCGCTTTGTTAATTTAACAGTATATTATTTAAGTTATATTATATATATAATGTCTATTTATAACCCCTCTATCGCATTCGTCCTATTATAATGTTATATTTCCCTCTCTGGCAAAATTAAAGCTACAACAGAAATTACAGAAAACACTTTTTAATATAAAACTTAAAAAACAAAAACAAATATCACCTATTTTAATTCCCCTTCTTTATATCTTAGATTAATTAACTTTTTTATTATAAGCTTAAGTTCAAAGGACATGAAAGAAAAACTGCTTACCTAATCTTTTAAGAATTATAGAAAACCGGCACGTTGAGTGAGACTACTATTAATTCGTGCTGTAATCCCGAGCGGCAGCCTAAACTTCCCTGATCTTAAATTTTAATTATAAATTCAAACATAAGAGATATTCATGTTTAGCTATTTCTAAATATACACTGCATAAATCGACCTCTCTCAAAATGGTGAGTGAAAAAGGACTTCTAGATATTACCTTTAAAAAGTCGAACCCTTGGCACAATTTTGTATTTAACTGAAAAGAGACTTGAACATAGAAAATGAAATAAAAGGCAAACTATTTAAGAACAAACAAAAAATCTATCTAAATTTTCCCATTTGGTCAGAGCGTTTTTTTTTTTTCTCCATAAACTATAAAAAATGTAACAATGAAAATAATTGGAAATAATTTTTATTCGAAAAGTGCTTTTTATAAAAGTAGTGAAATATAGGCGCTTCAAAAGCTCTTGTTATATATATACATATATATATATATATATATATATATATATATATATATATATATATATACAGATATATGTATTAAATGATAAAGAAAGTTACCATTAGAAGTTAAATTTTTTAGCGTTGTGACAAAAATTATTTTAATAACATGAATTAAGGATATAAATAATAGGAAAAGTAGATTTAAAAATTAATTCATTTCCCAATAATGTTTGACTAATCTGCCTTAATATTATTTAAGCTTACTGAAACAAAATGCTTGAAAGCGCTTCTGAACACCCAATGAATGTCAAACAATAGTAAATGATAAATATTTTATCGAGATATAGAGTTTAATTGAAGAATTCTAAAAATGAAAACAATTAAATCCTCCAAGAAATATATAAAACGTCATGTATATATACATATATGCACATACGTATATATACACATAGATATGTATAATATATATATATATGTGTGTGTAGGCATGTATATATTTTGTCTATAAATATATATATGCATACGTATTATATATATATATACATAGTTATATATATTATATATATACATGTACATATATTCATATATTTTATATATGTGTATATATTATATATGTTTATAGACTCATATATATATATATATATATAGTGTCTTCGTGCTTTCTTAAAGGTTACCTTTGATCTTTCACCGGCTGTGAATAGAAATTATCAGGAACTCTGATGATTCCATAACGGAAGCATCGGTGCATTTGACACTCTTTTCTTAACTTTTATGCATGTCTCTTGTGAAACTCACGTCTATTAGTTCTTACGAATTCAACCTAACGAGTTATCTCTATCTGTCTCTCTCAATCTCTGTCTCTCTAACTCTATCTTTCACTCCAGAGCTTCGCTGCGGGGCATTGGAGCTAACTTGTAAGCAGCACTTGTTATAATAAAACAATTCACTGCAAAAATTCTGAATCACTAACTGTTGACTTCTCTGCCCCTCATTTCTCCTCGTCTGCTTTAAAAAAAGGTACTGGTATATTAACAAATAATATTTGCTTAACTATAACACATGACTAATTAAACCAACAATAGTTTTGTTTCTTTGCAGTTGATATCAGGCCTTTTAGGAAAAAATTTACCTACAAGACCTGAGTATAGGGACAACGTTAATAAAAATATCCCAACTTTCCACGTTTTGGTGATAACGGAAACGAACTATTCACATAATTCAGATTCAATCATAGAAATTGCAGCTAATTTATCATATATTAAGAAAATGATAAGTGTTGTAAAGAGGTATTGTTCAAGCTAGATCAATTTTAAAATGTGCTTTTACTAATTTTTTTCTCGGAAAAACATGTTAAGAACTTTAGTGTTATATATCCTTTGGGAAATACAACATTTCTAAGGATGCGAATTTAGTTTCAGTAAATATAGTTAAAATGTTCCCATGCTCTCATCAGGATATCAGCAAGTCTCGTACCACTATTAGTCACTGTCTGCTTCAATGGGTATTTTTGACCAAAAATATTTATAGAAATCGTACTTTCATTTTCAACTATCAACGGTTTCTATTTAATATTAATAGGTCAAAAGAATCAGCTCTCAATATGCTGCTGGTTTTTTCAAACAAACAAGGCGTAAAAAAAAGACAATTCTGTTTTCAGATTTTCGTTAAATTATGCAATTGTATTATTACAAATGTTTTTTTTTATGTATTCTTCTTCTTTCTAGCCAAACATTAACGATGAATGTTTTTTATTTTCCAGCCAAGTTGAGAATTTTACTTTTACACCTAATTCATGTGCTTCTAACCTATAGTTCATTGATGTTTGCTGTATAGAGGAAATGATATGCTGTTCATATATCGTTTTTAATAGTGATAAGTGATTATATGATGACAAGTGACGATTTTCTTTCAACCACCCTTTTACAATATAACCATTGTTAACATAAGGATAAAGATAACTTATTTGCTGAGATCTATTATTCAATTAAACCTAAGCTCTAAACGAATTAGCATAGTTTAACATACTGAAAAAGCATATATGCAAACAAATACCTATAATAAAGAGTAAATTGCGTGTTGGTATGTCAGGCTACAATATCCAGATTCAGTTTCTTGAAACTGGTGCGAATATATTTCCGCTCTTATTGTACACATTTCTGTGGGTACAAACATTGCTACGAGCGCTTGTACATTTTCTAATAAAGTGAGGAAAGTGTAAATCATTGTTTATAAATTTCAATTTTCTTGAGATTTCTGAATTGTATGAGCAGTTATCTTGCTGCTGTGGCGTGCTATATCAAGTGAATCAACTTTCTATGAAAGTAAGTCTCACTATTGGCCAATTCAGAACCCGAGTAAAATCATGGACAATTCCATCACTTAAGCTATATCAGTTTTGACGGCTGGACACATTTTATAAACACACATATGCATATACATACATACATACATACATGTATAGTGAAATAAAACAACCATGAAAGTATATTATACCTTAGTAGTCTTAGTATGATACTGTAGATATGTAAGTACCAGATTCAATTTAAACCGTAGATCCAACTTAGCAGATTCTAGGTGCGGCGTAGGTATAAAAAAGTACTCAAATTGGGGGTTTAAAATTCACAAGTGCTATTTCGGTAAAAATGTTCGAAGTATTCCTAGATTACATCATAGCATATAATCCAGCATCAGATATTCACCTGTTCAAAATAAATGAAGATGGCGGAATATATGCTATGATGCAATGCAATCTAGAAATACATAAAGTTCTACCGTAACAGCCATCGTAAATGTTTAACTCCATTTGTTCTTTTATAATACATATATATATAATTTATATAAAATATAAATTATCTCTAATTTATGTTTTTATATTTATATTGTGAAATTTGATTTAATACTAAATTGAATTTTTCCCTGTAAGTTTGGAGTTATACACCCTATTATTATTATTATTATTATTATTATTATTATTATTATTATTATTATTATATCAAATCTATAATTTTACTGAAGATAGTCTCAGAATATTACAGGCTAATCGGCAGAAGAAAGAGTTATTATTAGTGCAGAAACATGAAAACTCATTTATTATACACTTCTTGTATCACTCAAACCCATGATCGGTACATAATGAAGTACTAAGTGATGTTTCACTCTAAATAAAAAAAATGTTGCTTTCACCCGTCTTAAAGGCGCATACATTATTGATAGTTAACGGTGTACTTTTTAATTATGCTTCCTACATTAGAGAATGATATCTATGCTCTATGTCTCTGTGCAGTCGTGATTATGACAATTGAGAATATCGTCCACACGCTCAATGCAGCAGTTATAACCACACATGAATATTTATCGCTATGGTTGATATTCTTAGAGGCTTGCACAGTAATTAAACTGTCAAGTTATTGTCAAGTATCTCTTGCGTAAATTAGAGGAATTCGTTAATATTCCACCATACATCGTTTGAATTATCGATTGACCAAGTTCATCGAGTCTCTTGATGCTCATTGACTTGTGACTGGTTGTTTTTACCTGAGCTCATCACTCTTGTTCACTAAAACATTTGAAGTTCTCTTGTCCAATCTACTTAATTACAGATATATACGTAGTGCAGTTGTTGTTATTTAGCACTAGCTCAGAGCCGACTGAACAGAATTATAATCAGATATATTCCAGCCGTGATCACCACATCTAGTGTATATCTGGAACTACAGTATCAAATATGCGTTTATTTCACAAGACAGTGAGATTCAATTTCAATGATAATTAAGCACTACTTCTAACAGCACGAACTACCACGTGATATTACCCTTAAAGGCTCCTTTAGTTGTCGTAAGCCAAAGTATCAACTTAATAATGATTATTGTTCCGTTACTTAGTTCCAACACTCCAATAAGAGGAAATCGGAGTGAATTATAATGACTATATAAAACTATCAAGTTTTTATTGCTTACCGTGAAACCAGGTGTCATTCACACATCTGCTATATTCTGGCTAGGGTTTCATAACAAAGGAATTCTGTAGAAAATATTTTATCAACAAGTAAGGATACTGTTTTGAATTAGAAAGTATCTAGGTCAAAAATTTTAACATACCTTAAGTTATGCTATAAGACCGGACAAATATATTTCCTAACAAATTGAATGTTAAATATTTTATCAATAATGTTAAATATTTTTATCCCAGCAAATATGTTATTGCCTTATGTATGTATGTGTGGGTGGATGGATGTGTCAGTGTATATCAACGTACATTTACGTTTGTGTATGTATGCATGTATATGCATGTCTCTTGCGTAAATTAGTGGAATTCATTAATATTCCACCATACATCGTTTAAATTATCGACTGACCAAGCATATGTATATATATATATATATATATATTATATAATATTATATATAAATTATAATATAATATAATATTTCATGTATATATCTTTTCTTTAGTATCGAGCAATAACTGCAAAATTTGAAGATCTCTTGTTATCCTCCTAATAAAGTAGACACAAAAGTATTGTTGCTTATGTAGCACTTGAAATTGACTTAAATTGCCTCGCTTTAGTCATCAACTCCGAGGTGTAGATGAGCTGTCGTGATGTAGATGCCTGTTTTTGACATTTTCAGAACTGGCGGAGTCCAACACTCGTCACTTATAACCAAGGCAAAATATCGTTTGAAAAGTGACAGGCGGAAATATATAAAAGATACAACGGGTTCTATCAACCACCGTGTCGGAATGGTTGTTTATTTTCCAACGCCTAAAGTATGGAAGTCGAACTGATTGGACACGGCAATATTTCATACGTTGTAGAAACTCGGCCTCACATTTTGTACTAGGCTCGAAAAGAAAGATGACTCAGAAAGTCTTCGCCAGAGTTAAATGTGCTAAACGATTTGAAACTATACTAAATATACTGCGTAAATATCGAAAGAACACTTGTGCAATAAATGAAAGTAGTTATAAGTAAATGGAGCTAATTTGCAGATACCAGCTAAATATATGTAGTTAATAAAAGCATGGCAATAGACATAGTTTTCATGCACACTTCATTCAGAAACTTGCAGACGTCAAGAAATGTTAATTGACTTGGGAACATATTTGAAATTAACTGTTATCTAATAATAAAGAAACATTTAAAGAGCAACGTTAGAAAAAAACATTCCTCTAGGTGAGAAGCATGTCTAAAATGTGTTTCACAATCAACTGTTTTCCCTAAATATGAAAATACATGAATGAGCATTGATGTACACACGCTTATAAATTTATGCACACATATATATATATAAATTTATAAAAAGATTATCAGTTTATCTAAATGTATTAATAAACGGCAATGCCCTTTTAATCGGGAATTCAGAATTATACAAACACAGCACAGCCATTCGAAAGATGAAGATTGTGCATGAGTGAGACCCATAGAAAAGAAAAGTGAAGAAAGTGGAGGGAAAAATGCGAGATTAGAAAAACCTAGCAACATATAACAGTTGTAATAATTATGTTGTATTTGAATAACATAAACAGTGAATCTGCATGAAAATTAAGATAAAAAGTATATCGGAGCAATGTTATTATTCATCTGCCCTCTTGCCTTCGAATTTCCTTTATATCAGTGGTCACAAAAATAATGTGATTTTTATATATCATGCAGTCACAAAAAGTGTTCTTTCGGTATTTTTTCTCTCCGAAACATCAGTGAATTGGGAGACGAAAATTAACGAATTTATTCATAGGACTATAATTCAGCGCAGCCTTAAAGAAAATAAGAAACCGATGGTATTATGCTATAATGGTGAAAAAACCATAGATTTCACTTTGGTATATGCAACAGGCTTTTAAGTCTGATGTTATGATTTAACTTCAAAATCATTCGATTTTCATTTGAAGACATAAAGAAAACCACTCATATTTATACATATATTTATATCTGTAATTTATATATATATATATATATATATATATATATATATATATATATATATATATATATATATATAGATTATATATATATTATATATTAGATATATGTAATATATGTAAAGTATATATATTATATATATAATATATATATATATATATAGATTATATATATATTATATATTAGATATATGTAATATATGTAAAGTATATATATATATATATATATATATATACATATATATATATATATATATATATATATATATATATATGCATATATATGTATATGTGTGTATACACATACGTAAATATATATATATGGATTTCTATATATCTCTTTAAATTTTACATATATCGCATTGTATGACAGTTAAGACCGGCCCCACTTGAGAAAGGGAGATAATTTCAAGAATCCAGAATTCTCCAAAACTAACAGGCATTAAAGTTGAGGACAATTTAATTTTTCACGAGAAAAGAGGGCATTCATGAACTCGCCAACATGTGTTCTGGCTAAATAGGCGTCAGTCAGACTTTTTTCTCTTAGGTCATTTTCCTTCAAATAATGTAAATTACTTAAGCCATACGTGTGTTCTGCTCTGCATATATGTCAAAGTCCCTTCACTGCTAAAGATTATGTTTGACAACTGTTGCGCTGATGAATTCTATTGAAGCAGAAACACTCGTCTCCTTATATTCAAACAATAGTACTGTCTCTTTCAAGTCAAAATTGGAGAATTTTTGATTCCTGTGATAATCTCACCTTCTGACACGGCGCTGATTTTAATTGCCCTGCGGTAATGATGACACACCCTCTACAGTCAGATATGAATTTCATAAATCAAGAATTTATGCTGTATAATATTTCATATACCTGTAGTTGCCTATATATATATATATATATATATATATATATATATATATATATATATACAAATAAATACGTGTATATATGTATATCTATATGTACATATGCATATCTGTATAAGTATTTATAATGTATATATCAATTATATTCTATATTATTATATATCCATGACACATTACAAACTGGTACGATCATTACATACCTGTTCCTATAATTTGAATTGTATTCCTTAAACTTATAACTGTAGAGCCGCAATTGTTAAGTCGTTGTGTGTTTTGGCATCGGAATCATTAAGGCTGAGTTTAAGTCTTTCTACGGACTTTCAAAGTATAATCTGGTATTCTGAACAGCTCACGCTCTCAAATTACAAAACGTTAATCATTTTGGCAATTTATACGGCCGATTGTTGGTCGTATTCAATTTTTTTTTACTTCTGTATACAATAGATCTTTTACGCTTACAGTATGCGGAGATACTTCATAAAAATTGGAGATCTTCCCGTACTATTAGATATTCCTCAAGGAAGTATAATCTATTCAGCGTGCTTGGTCTTAGAAAATGCATTAACATAATAACTGTACAGTTCTAGTTTCGGAATGAAATTATGTATGTCAACTGTAGTTAATGTACCAAATAGGCTCTAGCTTATTAGGTAAACGACCATCAGTGTTGATTCATTAAAGCCTTTAATGTAATAAATAATATCGGGATTCGTTTAGTTTTTATCTCTTTATTAACAGTTCCTTAATGACAGCATATAATTTGTGGTTATATCATATATTCAAACAAAATATAATTATCAATCAGATTTATGGACAGTTTTGATATTATATTTATTTCGTATCTCTGTATATTGGGGATAAATTCAAATGTATCGTAGAAGGTCAGATTGCTCTTAAGAATAGATACAGCATTCGATTTTCTGATTTGTCTGATAAAATGTCCTACCAATGACATGAGTCTAGTGAAAAGTGAGATAGAAAATTATGATAGCCTACAGTTTAATATCAACCAATAATATTCTATATTCAGACAGATAACCGACTCTTTTATTTCGGTTATAATTATCAATAATGCTACTTGTAGGAAACCAAAATGGCTGTCACGTAACCATAATATTTGGCAACAATAATTAAGCTGCATATTAATACAATGAGTTACATTCGGTCATTTTCTGAAGCTTACCAAAGTTATCTCTAAACAACAAGGGTTTTGTACTCTTGAAAAACATCAGTAATAAACATTTAGCTTACTTACTGATATTCTGAATAATTATAATTATTTTATCACTCCCATCTAACTGAATAATTGGCTAACATATATTAATCAATGTAGTCATGGTTTCTAGATATATGATTTTCAGATAGTAACATCTCGATTTGTAACTTTAAAATTTTATAAATATTTGATACAGAATACCTGACATAAAATGTTTTTATGAATTCCCTTAAAGTTATTATGAATGAGACTTATATGTTCGTTACTGTTTTAGTGTCAATAAATGAAACCAATCATATAATTATATATACTTCTGAAAAGAATAGTTTCCAGTCAATAGATACTTTTTCCTTCGATATAGCTTAATCTGGTCATTAGATATTTTAATTCAGTCGTACCTTGGTTAAATTTTAAAATATTTTATTCATTGTCTTAATCAGACTAAGAATAGATCTGATAATAATTTAAATGGTAAGTGAAGTAGTATATTTTTCAATCTTCTTATTCATACACGTTACAGAATTGTATCTTTTGGTTTGTCATTTTCTAGATTACTTTCAATTAGCTTCAGAAGAGGAAATAGTTACATATTAATGAGTTTAATATAGTGGAAGAGATTTTTTAGAACAATTAAAATTTATTGTAAATTATGTCCGGATAGAAATGATATACTTATTAAACCATTCAGAATATAACTTCAAGAACACAATGTTTTTGATAAAACTTCAAATTACAGATTGTATGTTTATCTAAATTAAATTGTTTGGTTTGAGTCTAGCTTTTTGTTACGCTGCAAATATTATATATCGGCTATTGTTTTTTGAGGTGGCTCCTTAGACCAGAGCTACTCTATCAAGTTATCAATAATTTAGTTGCATTGGTGAAGATACTCACAATGTATAATACAGACGTATTATAGACTACAATATGTGAAAAAAAGCTTATAAATACAGACATTTCTGTAGAATCATATTCTTGGAAATTTGACACTAATGTTATTTATTAAACATTGTGCATCCTACTAAAACTTATGTAGTTTCTAGCAATTGTGTATAGAGGCCCCATTAATCATATTGTTGGATAGCATTCAGAGCAGCCATTGCAGCAGAAAGCCAGGTAAGATGT
This sequence comes from Octopus sinensis, assembly GCF_006345805.1. Classification (NCBI taxonomy): domain Eukaryota; kingdom Metazoa; phylum Mollusca; class Cephalopoda; order Octopoda; family Octopodidae; genus Octopus; species Octopus sinensis. Next base: position 76,713,571 of record NC_043005.1, on the reverse strand, counting down.
TTGTCGCTCTTTCTCCACATGTTGCACTTAATATCCAGTGTTCCTTGATCAATTTGTTGTGTTATTCTTTATGTATAGTAGTTATTGTTTTCTAAATGGTAAAATTTTCTATAAATATATTTTGACATTGCAATAAATGTAATTATGTTTTGTTTTCTCTAATCAGCAGAGAAATATTTGGATGGTGTCGTTTTGTTTTGTTCGTGAATGCTTATTTACATTTTTGTTTTAATTTCATTGCAAATTAATTATTTTATGCTTACGCCTATTTATTCATACAGAATATAAAGTTATAAAGTAAAACAAAATATTACCTAAGGCCTTCATGTAGAAAAGCATGTCTCTAATAGTTTAACTAAACAGATATTAATAGTAACTGTTTTTAGCTTGTTTTAATTTATGTCAGATGCTGTGACATTAAGGCCTCGATATCGATTAAATTATGTAGATATTAACATCTAAATACAACTATTTAATACTTAACAATTACTCGATATATAGATAGATTTTATCACAAGCATTAGAAATCATTGAATAGAAGAATTAATTATGAAAAAAAAGCATAATTTATCTTTCAAATATAAAGTATTTTGCTTTCAGTCTGTAAAAGCAAACACATAAACAATTGTTATTACACTACAGCTTTCGTAAGCCTTGTTTTATGAAATAACAAAGATGACTGAAATTTGAAATTAATAATTTAAGAATTCAGTCGTCTTTAATAATTAGTTTATCTAAATCGCATGCAGGCTCCTTTGTTCATTACACTTCCATTCTAAATCTAAAAATTATGCATTTGAGTGGAACACTTATATGTTCTGAATATTATTTATTAATTTTCATATATTTCCACACACGAAGCCTTTTAAGTGCATGTGCCTAAATTAATTTGAATAGCACATACATGTACATAATTACTAAATCTAGCAAAGATTAAGTGTTCGTTAGCGAAAGCTCGTATTTTGCTGTGAGATCCCCATTCGTTTATCACACTATTGTACGAGTAAAACAAGTAGGGTAAAATATGACAACTCTGAAATAGACTGCAGGAAACAGAGTTCAAAATATAAAACCCGATGTTTACTCATCGTTATAAAATAGAAGAAAGCTACTTGATTACTTATACGGGTACATACAGCACCACAAATCATATACCAGTGTCTTTGGAAACAAAAGTGAGGCAGATATTGTAATCTGAATTTCACGTCATTATGATTGTAAATTTACAAGATTCTCATAATGATTAGTCGACTTATAGGAGTTCGCCAGTATCTTTTTTATTCTGAGGCGCGTCGCTTGGTGGTTAGAGTATTCGGCTCACGATTGCAACGTCGTAAGTTCAATTCCTCGCAATGCATTGTGTCCTTGAGCATGATACTTTATTTTTACATTGCACTCAGCTGGCATAGGCTATCAAAAACAATTTACCGCATAACTGCATCATGATGATCTTGAATTTACAGGATTCTCTCATAATGATGAGTTGATTTACAGGAATTAATCAGTATCTTTCTTATTCTGATAAATTGCTAATATTATTATTATTATTATTATTATTATTATTATTATTATTATGCAGTTTTTGTACCGTGGACACTCCTTACAAGGACAATACAAGAATGAAATAGGCCATTGAAAGCATACTTAGTGTTGTTTCAATATTAATTGTATTCTAAATAACACTCAAAATTAATTCTGTGAGCATTGAGAAACATGGGTATAATCGATGCTATTGCTGCCTCAAGTCTTGTAGATATAAATCTAAAATATTATGCAAAAATCATAAAAGCAATCTCTCTGTAAAAACTATCAGAAATATACTTTGGCATTCCTACTATTTGATTGTAATATGTATAATTCGAACAGTCATATTTTTCATAAGACATTTTAAAATATTTCAATGTCAGTTATAATTCCAGCACAACACTCAAATACATAAATGTGTATCAGTAGCAACTTTAGTATATCTGGCTTAAATGTATTTCCTTATTAAGATTTACATAAAACACATTACTCAATATTTTCTCGGGAACATTTGGTGAAAATATACAAGCCTCTGAATTATGAAATGAATATGTTGATAGCTTCTTTACATAGTGTAAACAGAGGCGCAGGAGTGATATGAATATCTTCAGATTGATGCATTCATATATTACCTTTATTTTAAAGGCATTTCATATTATGTATTGCAACGATCTCTGATAACGATTGCACCTCTTACTGATTAATACAATCCAGCGTTTTATGCAGAGAATGTTTCGGAAAGACGCATGTCTCCGTTCCTAAAGCCTGAAGATGGTTCGATGTTATCTGTTTCAAGCACATTGGAAAAGTTATATTGAAAGTTACCTTTTCTATGTTAAGGAAGCAAACTCTCAGGATTCTCAAATTGTTACATAAAAAAGTATAAATATAAAAGTATAAATACAGCGAAATACTGTTTTTTCATGCAACAAGATATTGCATGATTATGAGGGGTAACCACTCTGAATATACTTCATAGACTATACCTCGAAATTTACGGGAAAACTACCTTTTACATTGTCATAATTATCCTGTTTCTCAGCAATTATCAATATATTTTCAATAGAACACTTATGAGTCTGAGATGTGCTCTCCTACACTAATATTATAGACCAGTGTTTTCTCTAACTTGAGACCTTGACATCAGCAAAGCTATGATTTGAGGCTAGCAGTAGACATTCTTGATATCTGCGTATGTAGTTCTATGTTTCGATTCTAACGAAAGAATTTTCGAAGTAGACACCTTATTATTATATTAATACTGTATATATTAGATATTATATAATATATAGTATATATTATATATCACATGTACTATATATGGATATTCTGTATATTCAGCTACTCCTTCGACATTCTTGTGTCTCTATATTACTTGCTGATAACCACACATAATTTGATGCAAATGTTACCAATTTCATTTCATTTTAATCTTAGTCTCTTTGTTAAGCGAACTTAGCCATTCGTACATATTTTCTGTAAATTTAGACTCGGAAAATAGCATTTTATCGAAACATGGTATCTTAATCTACTAATATAACAATACAAAGATTTTATCAACCAAAACACACACAGGCAAATCGTCTACAGTTGCTGGAAGTGCTATGGGCCGCGATTTATGATAACCTCCAATTATGGACTTAACATATTAACATAGCAAAATTTTCGTCCCTAAATTTAGTTTATACACCAAGATTAGAAAATATTTCAGAACCAATCCTTTACTCTTTAAAAAACAAAACAAAACAATTGTGATCCAGAATAAAGCACTGTGCAATATCTGTTACATTGCTGCAAGGACATACTCAAATACTCTACGTCAATTTCATAAATAATTACCCACAAATCGCAATGTCTATATCGTCATTTACCACAACCTAATACAGACTCAGCTATTTTAAGTTAGCAAACAACTTATTGTTACCGGCCTCTTGATAAAAAGATTTTATCATCTCTACCATATATTATACCTAACCACAACACTCCACACTATTTCCCGTGTTTTCCCTGTAGATGCAAATTTATTTAAACTCAAACTGAACGCCTACTGAATGGACCACACAATTTAGAGAATCTAAGTACTTGAAGATATCATTCATTCCTTATATCTCGTTGCTAAATTTAAGGAAATATCTCAACTTATGAAATATATTGACGTATCGACATAAAAAATGATGATTATAGAAGCAAGAATTAAAATCTCTGAAATACACACGTGTTCTAATTATTCATAAAATTTTACTTCTGTATATGTATAAATTCATTCTAATAAAAGAACATTAAATTAAATATCATATAATATTAGAAACGGTAGGCATATATAGTTATTAAAATATCTCTTGAATTAATATTAATTTAAAACAATGTTGCGCACGTGCAATGCTTCATATGTTGTGTACTTTGTTGATTAGTGTTGTTTTCTCTGAAATTCGTTATCATTTTACGTTCCTAATTTTGTAGCAAGCTTGAATTCATTTACTCTGTGTTTTGTGGATTTTTTTTCGTTTTACTTACTTCAGAGAAATTTTTCCTTTCCTTTAAAATTACTTCTGACTGGTTGATTATTTTCATATTTTTCAATCCATTTATTTGTCCAAATATATTTGATATTTTGATTTGATTATTTCCCATAGCTTCGTTAAGAAGTCATCTTGGAACACTGGATGTGTATATATATATATATGTATATATATATGTATATATGCCAATTCAATCATTTTGTTAACTTATTTGCTCAACATTTTCACTATTTTGTTTGCATTTAATTACTAATATTTATTGCTCTAAAAGTCAACGCTTCAGGGCAGTTTACCATTTTGATATTTAGCACTGACATATATATATATATATATATATATATATATATATATATATATATATATTCTATGCAAGAATACATTCACATATATCCGCACCTACACGCAAACACACATATATTGTATGTGTCGTTGTTTTGGTTGTATATATATATATATATATATATATATATATAATGTATTTATAATATATATATATATATATATATATATATATATGTATTTATAATATATATGTTGGTGTATATATCAAAGATGGTACGCACAAGTAGGCTGGGAAAATTTGTTGTAATACATTAACAATACTGAAATTTCGTTGGAACAAAATATACATGTAATAATTGATTTTACATTATTAAACAACATGGTAAATTAAAGAATACAGTGCATACACACCATATATATATATATATATATATATATATATATATATATATATATTACATAATTTACTTTCTTTATTCTAACAATTTTCTGCATTTTCACTGTATGTCTATTAATCACAATACAACTCCATATATCTTTAAATACAATTAATTGTTCCCCACCTTGTGAGTATCGCCCTATATGTTTTTATTTCGTTATTTCTTGCCTTCCAAAATGTGCCCATGCAAACTCATGCAAAAGTTTACTTTTTGGTATCACATTAAAAGCAAGAACTTAGATGATTTTGACTTGAGTGGACAATGATTGGCCAAATCTGAAGCCTAATAAATGGTCAAATATGAGGCCCACGTAAGGGTACCACGATCTAAAAGGTATGAGGAATGTAGGCCTAAAGGAACATAAGCACATGTTTTCGAAAATGGTGACTAAATTCAAATAACTCTAATGTTCGTATTCATATTCCGATTTAATTTATATTCACATTCATCACAATGAGAAACAGTCTCGACAATTAGCTCCGGTTCGTGAGCCGTTTTCACTTTCAGTATTCGTTAGTATGGGTTTATACTAGCATTTATATTTAAACAGAAATGTTAGAGCAATTTGAATACTGTCACTTAACTTCGTAATATAGGTTCATGTATCCATTAGGCATATCATTTCAGGTCTTCAGTATAGGCTCATCATTTTCCATTCCAGAAGATGTTATAGTTTAACTCGCTACGTTTAAAGTGATGCTAAAATGAAACTATTGCTTAATTTAAAAAGATTAGTTACGGGGTCTCCCCACACTATATGTAACATTTTGCATCAGTTCAGTAAAACATTATCATGTCTTATTTTCTATATAGCTCGTTCAACTGTTTGCTTTGGGGAAATAATATGCGTTCTCGCATTGCAATTATTATTATTTAAACCATTATTGCTTTCATTGGTTCACAAGCCCAAAAGTTTAGTTCATGCTAATTTGTGTAGCTTTAATTCATTCCACACTGCCATCAAATAATCATACATTTGCACACACACTTACACACACAAGAATATGATCAAATAAATGCACAAACACCTGTATGTATATATATATATATGCATTATATATATATATATATATATATACATGCATATACATGCATACATACATACATGTATATATATATATAAAAACACTACTCTAAATACCAGAGGCTGTTTTGTTCGTTAAATGTTTTGCAGCAGTAGTTGAAAATTATACTGCTATCCCTTCATGCATACACATACATAGAAATACATTCAGACCTGACACATAAATTTATATATACATATACTGTATACATATATATACGCATACATATGCATTTTTACCTTTCATGAAACCATTCACATGAAATCGTATTTTTTATATCAAAACTATTTTCACATTGCTTTTCCTGTTTCACACACATTCATTGCAGTCTCGATTAAGTTGGAAATGATTGTGATTACACTTTTTTATTAATATTTGTTTTAATTCTCAAAGAATATATTTCTCTATCACAACTGTATCTCAAATTTCAGTGGCTTTCTTTCCCATAAGAGATCAAAATACAAAATCCTTTTTCATGATTTTTACTGCAACCTTTTCGAAGCATAACAGAGCTGTGTCAATATTATCACACACTCCCCTGAAAAAAAAAGGTGTACTTTGGATCTAAAAATTTCATACTCAATCCTTCCATTGACATATTGTCTTCTACTTTTCTTGAAGTTGAAATTTCATGTGTTCGTCACAAAAATTCATATTATTTTTCACCATAGAAAACTCATAAAGAAGGATATAATGATATAAGGGATCAATGAACAGATGAGTGATGGTAAAGGTTAGATGATATTCAAGGGCTACAATAGCATTGAATATGCCCACAGATTAAGAAAACACTGAACTCAATTAACGCGCACACACATAAACAGACACACACACTACCATTTCAATACATACATATACATATTTACTATATATACAAATATATATATATATATACATATATATACATACATATATATATACATATATATACACATATGCATATACATATATATATATATACATATATATACACATATGCATATACATATATATATATATATACATATATACATATGTATATATATATATTCATACATATACATACATACACACACACATACATATATATATATATATATATATGTATGTATCAAGCCAATATCAATCGGTATACATTTGTAAGCAATATTTTAAAATTTAATTAAAATTCTGAAAGTTTTTGAACAATCGAACTACGTTTATGAATACAAACGTTTTGTAATTCCAATCCTGTGTGGGCTGTACTTTCGTTGATTTTGTTTTTTGAATATATTGCTTACATATATATTTGCTGTCTGCATAAATCCTCACTCCCGCTCACTAACACGCACCAACAAATACAGATTATATACATATCTATTTTAAGGGCACTAGTATCCGTATAGCAATACACCAGATTAAATAGTATTAAATAAAATATTTGTTCATATTTCAATAGAAAAACTAATTATTTTGTTGAACGAGCTATCATGATAAGGATAAGGCAATAGAATTAGATAAAAAAAATATTGTATGTAATAGCAATTGAATATTCTTAATATTTTTAGATTTTAGTATTGAACATGTAAATCCAAAGATGAGAGAAAAACTTAATGAAAATAACTATTTTGATAGCAAGAACAAAATTGAATTTTCAAGAGGCAATAAGTTTGTTTGAAAATTATTCTTGGAATTAAATAAGCATGAATGCATGTCTTAACATACTTGCTATATGTCTCTTCAAAAATTCAGTTTTATTTCTTGAAATAAGGAACAAGTATTAAAAAATTGCATTCTCTGTAGAAATTCTTCTCCCAATCTTTTTGCATCACAAAAACGTCGACATGTTTTTTTCTGAGAGCACGCAATGGAATTTTATTAACGACTGAACACAACCAAGATAGATTCTATTCATAACACTATATGAGTGTGCATCTGCACACACACACACACACACACACACATACATATATATATATATATATATATATATATATATCCAAACATCATATATATGTGTATATATATATGAAATTTGTACAAATGTAAATATGTATGTGTGTGTAAACATACATATATATATATATAAATATATATATATACATATACATATATATATATATATATATATATATAATTATTATTTTAAGAACAATAGTTTTGATAGCTTTAGGTTTTATAGGTATAATCGATAAATTTATCACATACATAATATATATATATATATATATATATATATATATATGTATATATATATATGTATATATATATATGTATATATATATGTATATATATATGTATATATATATATGTATATATATATGTATATATATATGTATATATATATATATATATGTATATATATATATGTATATATATATATATATGTATATATATATATGTATATATATATATATATATATATATATATATATATATATATATATAAATGTATATATATATATTTGTATTTACATACGTATATATATGTATATATTTTACTGACCTTACCCCAGGTAATAGATATGAATTCTGTTAAGTGATAATTTAATACTTCAATTTCTTCGCTGAAGATTCCCAAATGTCGATGAAAATGTTGCGAGGTGAAATGTCTGCTACAACAACATACCAGAGAACTTCCAGGAGCCACGCATCAATCAAAGAAGCCGACCCTGAAGGACATTTTGTCTCTTTGGAAACAAAAAAGGTTATGCAAATTTCAGGTTTTCCTTCATATAAAAAATGTTGTTCATCTCCATATCCGTAAAGCAATTCTCTTTGCTTAATGCTTATATGATAATTTTTAACGATTTTTGCTATGTATAAGTAAGGACATATATGTACATGTATAAGCATATAGGTGTACGTATAGTCATACACATGTTTATACTGTAAGTTCTATGATGGATTGTTGACAAAATCTTCAAAGTCATTGTAAATACTGTTCTTGTTAAACAGTATTATAACCTTTCCTATATAGTTTTATTAATGACAAAATAACATCTGTAAGTTAATTAAGTCCATCTTTTCTCTTTGTCATCTCTTTTCCTTGTATGTATATATGAAATCTTTGGAACTTGAGGAAATCTTGAACATAGAAGAATAGCTGTGAAAACAGCCAAGAAGATCCAGTGAAAATTCCCTTATAAGACGGTAAAAAGTGACTAGCAAGCCACATTATTCCGTCTTAGAATAAGAGTATTTTTACCTGATCTTCTACGCTGATATATCCTTAATTTTAAAAAATAAAAACCCAAATCACTCAACGCTTATGCAGAGGCGCAGGAGTGGTCGTGCTGTAAGAAGCTTGCTTCTCAACCACATTGTCCTACGTTCAGTCCCACTGCGTGGCACCTCGGGCAAGTGTCTTCTACTATGGCCTTATGACTAGATCTGATGGACGGAATCTGAAAGACGTCTGTCGTATATACAGTAAATGCACTTGATCGTGTGATATGCGTACTATATATAATAATCATTCTTTGTTAATGAAATGTACGTAAGATTGATCTTAACTAAGTATTTACTCAAATAATCACATTCTTTTATATGTGTGTGTATGTGTGCTTATATGTGTGTATAATCCGTCAATGTTTCTTTTCAATCGACCTAATTCAATTGTGCTGATGGTAATGGTTTAGTTATTTAATTGTCTTCTCTTCTCTGCCGTAGGATGATAACCTTAATGGATGGAAAATTGTAAGAACAGTTGATGACAACAAAACTTACTCTTTCGTATTACCAAACGTCACACTGAGACGTCAAATGGTTCTTAAGGTACGTTATGAATTTCTGTTTAGCTTAGATCAATAATTAAATGACATGATAAATGGTATTGTAGGTGTGTTTTACTCAGCCTATTGATTTTCATATTTATTTGATTATAATTCTGTTTACGTTTATTTCATATATCATTTCTTAATTATTATTTGTAAATGTATTTATATCAGATCTGGTCTAAAGGCCAACAATCACAAGCTCGTGGAGATGATTTAGTTAACAAAGATTTTGATACATGGGGAACCGGTTCAAATGTTGTCACAGTGCTGCAGAACGAGAAAGGAGAGGTATGTAACCATTCTCACATATACATTTTGAAAACGATTGTTTATATATCAGTATACAAGGAAACTATGAAGGCGGACAGTCTAGTGGTTAGGTTGTTGCGTTCACGATCGTGAGACTGTGGGTTCGATTCCTGAACTGGGTGGTACATTGTATTCTTAATAAAATCACTTCATTTCACATTCCTCTGCTATCATTTCGATATCTGATGTATGGTATACCATGCTCTTGTTCAGGTAATATCGAATTGACGAAGAGACTGAGGTAATGTGCGGTACAAACATTAGCTCATTATAAACAAATCATTTGTGCAGGATGCTCAGCAAGAAATTGTAGAACTGTCTTTCTCGGACCCCAGATATTATCATATAATAGAAGGAAACTATTTGCTGTAATATTCAACTCTGTTTATTGTTTCCCAATAAACAAAGTCTTTGTTTATGATTTCACACCCTTTATTGCATAGGATCTACGAACTGAAGGTTGTCAAAAACAGTAAATCGAGTGTAATATTTCCCGAATACTACGTACAATTGTTCTCAGTGAAGTATGGATATAATGTGTCTGCTTTGATACATCACACATGTGAAGATTTTTTTGAATGGTCTTCTTAATTAGGGAATATTTGCTTTGCATCAAACAATACAGGAACACCTAAATGAGAATGCTATCAATAGGTAATGGATAAAAAATATAACGCAAACTTAATGCAGATTTAATATTATAGAAAGGAACGCTACATGCTTTCTATCACTTTAGTATTAATTTACATTCAACTGTTACACAGAACAAAGTAAATATCTCTTCGAGGACACTCTATGAGGGAGATAAGTAATTGGTGAGTCGAATTTGCGAATTAATTTATAATTGAAGCTATATCTATTTTCTTACAATGAGTCTGCATTGGTTTTCTGAAAGCTAAAAATAGTATTATAGTCCCTGTACAGAAAGGGATACGCTCTCAGTAATCAATCCATCAATGTTTGCCTGGATTACTATTCATTTCATGTATGCCACTAATATATTTGCATACATGATATTTGAAGTTTTATAAAGCCAAGATCTGCGAAATTTCGAAGTTACTGTCCACATTTTCATGTAAGAAGAAATGCATATATAAAATATATACAGAGAGAGAGAGGTTATATATATATATATGTGTGTGTATGTACGTATATTTCAAGCAAATGTAGTCCCCTTTATAGGTTTGTGCAAAAACTTATACGTATGTGTTTGTATTCAATTTGTAATGTTTTACTTTACTTTTAGGAGCAAGCTACCTATACCCAGAGAACACAATACAATTAGATCGCCAAGATGAAGCGCTGAACCAAGTTACAAGATACAACATTCCAACTGGAGTTGTTTTGTTTATATATCTAAAGAAAATTATTGAATCCCGCCATTCTTTCATCATCCTCACGAAGAATTTGAAGTAAAAATTATAATTATGGAAAAAAAACTCACTAGATTTTGAAATAATAAATAGTCTCTTTTCTATATTAGCCGATTTAGGCATATTGCTAAAGCTTATTCATGGACGATTAACTTTATATTTCAAGACATGTTAAACTTTTCAATGGCCGACTAATGTTAAACTGAAGAAATTGAATCTAAATATATACCACTATTTACCAATGGTTATACTGTTAATGAGCAAGCAATATTTCAGGATACGAGGTTAATTCTAAAAGAAAGATTCATAAATTAGTAAATTGCTAGGTAGTATATTTTAACTTTAGCATCAAAAACTGCTATTTTGAAGCTGAAGCTTCTAAATTATGCGACGTTATTGATTATCAATACATTCCGATACTTTTATTAGAGCATACAGCGATATAGACTATTGCTATACATCACGCCTTCGTTAAGAATAAAAGGAATAAATTAATAAATTTCATAAATGCAACTGCCTCTTCTCCTTCTTCTGATTATTTCATTATTTAAACTAATTACATAACTAACAAAAATACCTTTGTCTGATTTAAAATAAATGCAGAAATAATAAATACATTAATCTAACATAAATTTAGCTGTTTATATATATATATATATATATATATATATGCTAACCACTTTTCATAACGTCACAGCTAAACCACTGAGCTATAATTTGCGTTGTCTTATTTAATAAACTGGAGTCATAAGGCGATTATAAAAAATAATAGTGATAAAGCTATTTTAATCCATTGTTAACTTAAGTAATTTTTTAATTTCGCTATATTTCTATAAAATTTGCTATATAACATTTAACGTAAACTGTGACATTTTTGCTTGTTTATAAGGAACTAATATATCTATACTTACGAATTTTAAGCTAAAGTATGGCCGCAGTTTAAGATCAACTGATCACCTATGCTTATATTCAACTGTAAATCACACTCAAAGCTAATATTTAAATTAGTACCAAGCTATATTAATAATTTTTTGCAATATTCTGAACGCTTCTAACAATTAGATATATTTTTATTTACGAACTGCAATTGTTTCCTAAAGTCTTTTTTAAAGTTATTTTTATCATAAATGAACCCAAATTGTGTTTTATATCCATAGACTGTGTGCTTATAAGGTCCTTGAGTTGAAGATCTCTTGTCAAAATTAATTCCATATAAACATGTATATGAAGGGTACCAGATAAATGAACAATTCATAACGCGAGTTGTAATTTTTTCAAATAAAATTTGCGGTAATGTTTAATACATTCTGTGGTATCTTCAGACAGGAATTCAGCTTTGAAGAAAATTGGATCATTCTTACAGTAATTTAAATGTGATATTATTTAAGATAGCAAATGTACAAGGTTTTGTCTCAATTTACATAAGTATTTTCTTTTTCAAAAGGAGAAACATTACTTGACTATACGAAATATAATTCAGAAATATCCAGTGAAATTGTAAAATATCTCAAATCCAGCAGCACTGCTTATCGGTATGCGTTGTTGATGTAAGAAGTCTTTCAGGAAATCTCTGTAAAAATCTTTAATGACTTTAGAGTCTATGACTTAAAGTTGTTTTGCAACGCAAACCATAAGGTGTTTCGTTTTACTTACAATGAGTAGGACATACTTCTATATAAAATGGATGTTAATGACCATAGACATATTTTCGTATGACATTTTTCTCTATATTCGCTACGGACCGAAAGATGTTTAGCCTTCTTTACAATGACACAGTAAAATACATTTCGCGTTATATCGCAAATTATGCTTAGCTTAGTACTGTATGAAAGCTCATGTTAGGTTTATGGTAATACAACTCCTTCAAAGAATTTGTCCGATCCAATGTGGAAAGGGTGATCAAATATTGTTAGAGACACATAATGAATTTTTTTAATATATATATATATATATATATATATATATACCGATTGCTTAGTTTTATATATTCTCCCAAGTATAGTAGTTTACTATGAACACTTTGTACTGTAATTTAAATCATATTAATAAAAATATTTCAATATTCTCTAATAAAAAATAAGACATACGTAACTTTTTGTAGAATAAAAAACAAAATGTAGCAATCTTTTGTTCAGCTTAATTATTTTGTTTACAAATTTAAAAGTTTCAATTTCAATAACATGAAAAGAAGAAACGTAATTGGCAGGCAGACTTTAAACAAAACAGTAGTAGTTGCTAATTATTTCATGTTAGTAAATGGCGTGATTTTTATAAGCTTATTCATTACCCAATCAGAGATTGGCACTAAACTCTCCACATCAGATTTATATTTTGCCCTCAATAAACAAAGTTCCTTTTCTGTTTTTGCCCAAATATAGCTCAAACATAAAACTATTCTTCATCAATAAGTAAGCCTATATAGATGAAAAAAAAATCAACAACCTAAGCTCATTCATATAGAAAAAAACAGTTCGCAATTATAAGTTTAACATTTTCCGATGCCGTTGTATTTTCCTTTTCTTGGTTATATCCCATATTCGAAGAAAAGAAAATGAGCTAATGGATTATATTTATAGGACTTCCAGTATAAGTATAATGCGTTCAATAATAATATTAATGATTTGAACAATAATAATAATAACAATAAGGATAATAACAGTTATTTTTATAAATGCGTTTTGATGCATAATAACTGAGGATGAATTCATAAAATGTTAATAAGAAATGTATTTTATTTAAAAGAAAACAGCAATAATAAGTTAATTCTTAAATCTGCTATGAGTTGATTGTAAACAAATTATTATCTTCAGGAAACGTTTTCAATTAAGGTTTAGATATGAGAAATCCATAGCCTGAATATTTCAAATATATGTTCATGAAAGATGTAAACGTATACCACATTACAAATAAACAAATAGGGTTTTTCATTGTCTTTTTTTTTTAATGGCCATATATACAAACGTAAAGGCCTGACATCAATATTTTCACTGTATTGCCTTTGTTGGTTATGACGAAGATTATTCATACTGTGATAAATTAACCAACGAACCCCTATTTTTTTCTTACTTTCAATGACTGAACTAAAAACTTTAAAACTCAGCCATCAAACCCGTCCTTACTGAATCCAAGTCCGTTTGTTAGATCATTCCAAAGGCGAGAATAAATATATAATGTAAACTAAATTTCAAACCCTATCAGAGAATTAGTTGGTTTGAGATAAATTGAAACTATGTTGAAGTTATTTTCTCAATGCCATTTATCAGATATTTTGACCCCGCTTTACAACATCGAAAGTCTTAACCCTGTGATAATCATATAAGAGGAAACTCTTTATAAGTTAATTGCCTTTCGAGAAATCTTGATAAAATACCATTCTATTGTGGATCTACCCAGAATTCTTCAACCGTCTGATAGTGAGTGATATATTATATCTTATATCACTACATGTAGGATTCGTCCATTTTGTGGCAATCCTGAACAGTTATAACATAAGATTTACTTCTTGAAAATACTGCAGAAGTGTCTCTGTTATTAGTGTTCCTAACAACTATGGAATACTATCTTAGCTTTTTAAGTTGCCATTAAGACAAAAGTACTAGATTATTTTCTTTCTATGATTATTTGTTATTGTTATTATTGTTGTTATTATTATTATTATTATTATTATTATTATTATTATTATTATTTGCTCACAAAATTAAAATAAAACCAAATATAATTGGTCGGTTTTCGTTGTTACAAAAATATTCTACAATACCCATGCTTCTTGTTCATTCCCAAATCATGGCTTCAAAGCCTTGTAGTATTTAAACAAATATAGACATATAAGATTTCTGCGGAAATATTTTCTTTTTTTCCATAGAAATTCTGCTGTTGACCAAAGGCCGATATTCATAGAAATATAATCTTTAGTCATAGTTTATAACCTTTTTAATCTGTGTGCCAAACAACTTATAAAACAAACTTGCACCCCGCTAGAGTACTTATTCTCTCTCTTAAACACACATACACGCACAAGCACGTACCCATACACACTCCTTCATTCACACACATACTGATACATACATACACTTTATCATGTTTTGTGGGTTAATATGTATGTATTTTAAATTGCTACAGCCTTGAGCTAATACAAAAATTAAATTGAAATATCTAGGATTGATATAAGTTACACTGGCAGATGATTGCTCATTTCGAGCATTTAGATATTCACTCACATTTCCAACATGCAGATACAAACAAATATTTACATATATATATTAACATCTCACACAAACTCGCACAAACACATATATGCGTATTAATAATTTTCATCGGATATGTACATATGTACATTCTTAAACAGAGTATATGAATCTTCTAAGGTCTAATGCAAAGTCTACGTTGAATATTCAAATTGGAATCCACGGTGGATAAGGACTGTTTGTGTCTAGAAGGATCAAATATATTTTGTTTGAAGTATGGCATTCGAAGACGTAAACTACGTCCTTTTATGTTCGATTGAATTGTACCGTACCTCAGTATATTTCAGTCGCTTTGAACAAAAATACATGAAAATCGAAACTAAATTTGAATGACATATACTAGTTTACTAAATATTTCATTCAAATGAAGTTATCCCGGTTGTAATATCTGTAAGTAACTATAGTGAAATAGGTTTATATGCAACCTTTTCGAGTTAAGTTAACAGCTATATATACTATATATAAGTATATATATATATATATATATATATATATATATACATGTATATGTATATATATACACGTTAATCACACTGATTCTTAAGGTAATATTAAACATACTATTACGGCGCGTTATAACTACTAAAGTCGCCATCGAAACTTTCTAGAAGAATATAATAAAAGAGTCGTGTGCATAACCTGCTGGGTTACAACATTCTTAATTATCCGTCCGTGTATTTGCATAAAATGCATACAGTCCAGTAATTATGATGGAAAGAGGCGATGATTATAATATAATAGGAAACGAAAGTTCCTATAATAACCAAGATAGAATTGGCAAATAGACCCTTAAGAGATAGAGATAAAACTACCATGTCTCAGCTATAATATACTCAGCTACGGGAATCAGGAGTTAAACTTCTTTCAGTTAATTTTATGACAATTAAAGGTAAATTAGAATTCCAATAAGCTAAACTCTAATTAACTCTCGTTATCTGGCGACATGGTGTCTATTTCTAACTTTACATGAGTCATTATCGAAGCTGTTGCGTTGCACTTTAAAAATTGCATATAATGATAAGATTTAGTTTGCAGCCAACCTGTTTCTGGACTCATTTCTCGCTTGTCTTCTTTTTTCTTCTCTTTCACGATTACGTTGATAAATGGGGAAGGAATGAAGATCTGCATAGCCATTTACCTTCGCCAACTTAATCATAAAGCGTACACCACTGTCTAGCAAAACAAATTAAAGTAATTTCATGTGAAACGACATTGCATTACTGTTCTTAGCAATATATTTCTCTACACACGCATATATAGATACATAGCTACAGATATATATATATATATATATATATATATATATATATATATATATGTAAGCTTCATACTGCTTGCTACCATCGCTTTCTCAACAGTCTATCTACCTATATATAGGCATACTTAGAAAAGTATCGGAATTACAATACATTATGGGTGGGTAAACGGGATGTATCAGTTTTGTAGCAGCAAATAGTGCCGTTTCAGGCTTTTAAAACGCACACAGACACACTCAGACACACACACACACACACACACACACACACACACACACACACACACACACACACACACACACACACACACAACACACACACCCACAGAGTCGAATATTATGAAATTATACACCATGCATACACACACACACATATATATATACATTCATACATAGGACAAGTATTCGTTATTATTATTATTATTATTATTATTATTACAGTTATTATAGCCCTCATTATTGTTAACTCTAAGGACTTTTAACCATTGTGCCTACACCTTGCAACACTGCAACAGCGAAAAGATGGAAATTAATATAAATAAATAATTTCAGCTTAGCTTTTAAAATAATTTATAAATAAAAAAACTGTTATATAATATTAGACCAACCCAGTATAAGATATTTCACCAACTAGGAAACTTTCGAAAACATGAACTTTATTATTGGTTAAAATTATCGGTTAAAATCAATATTTTATACAAGACTGAAACAAAGCGTTTGACGGTTGTTATATATTTTCAAACGCTGCAAATGTATTTCCCTTGTAAGTAAAACAATGTGTTGATTTTGTTAAAATTATGTTAGTTTTATATTTTGAAACAAATTTATATTCTTTCTTTATAATTTTTCTCTTTTTAAATCGGGATCATTCAGATTTTCTTTGATTACACATGGTACAATAAGTGCAATGTTTTAAAGAGGAGTTGCTTTTTTTTTTCTTCTATTGGTAGAATATTTTGGTAATTCCATTTTCTTAATTTGTTTCGCAAATTCTATTTTACTTTATCAATTTTTTTCTTTCTCTTCCTTCTCACAATTTTGTAATTAACAATTTCGATTACTTAATCTGTGATGCTTGAGATTACAACTCAAAGATCATTGCTACAAGTAATTGATAAACCCAACAAAGAACAACGTTTTTGAATTTCATTGCGATAAAGAGGATTATTAAAATATGATAAAAACTTTACAACTGAGTTATGTTATTTTTAAAATGCGTTGTTATTTAATGTTGTTTGATGAGTGTTCTATATTCGCACGTGATATTGATTTGATGTAACAAAAAATGTATAATTCGCCCTAAGAAACTACAGTTTTATGTGCTTCATTGAGGAAAGATGATATATTACACTATTTAAGAGAATATTGTTTAAGACTGTTTAAGAGAATATTGTTGATGAATCTACTTTTCTCATTTCTTACATATAGTTTGTACGCAAGATTTCTTGCACTTTTTACTACAAATTTCAAATCCGTGTAAGCAAGAGTTTTGTAAAAGTTAAGATAATTAAGTTTTGATTAAAGAAATGAAATAAGAGAAAATAAAGATCACTACAATAATGATGTTTCAATGTATGCATTGAAATAAAGGTTGAACCTTATATATATATATATATATATATATATATATATATATATGGTTGGGAGATGACAAAGAAATATTCCGGTCCCGATGAGTCCACTTATAGCAGAAACAGCTGTTAGGCAATGACTTATATATATATATATATATATATATATATATATATACGATTCAAAAAGGCACAGGAGGACGACAAAGGAATTAACGGAACACGCATGACATGGACATGCTCTTTCCTTGTAAGTTATAGCCCCGAAATCATAGTAATTTCGTGCCTTTAACGGGAACAGATGGTGGTGTTTGCAGCAAAAAGCTGCTGCGGATAATGAGCGAACCTAAAGAACAGTGGGGGAAAGAAACACCACACAGGTGGTTGTTACGAATATAAATATATATACAAAATAAAGGCCGTTCCGCTCTAAGACAGGATTAGAACAAGATATGTGTAACACAATGGAAAATAGTGTCCAAAAGGACCAGAAAAAGAAAGTGCTGAGACGGAAAGATCAACAGAAGAATATAACAAAGGTGTAAAAACGAATCCTGAGTTGAAGAAAAGGCGAGTGAATCATGCCTGAACAGATCAGTTGTGGTCAAACGGAAAAGGAATATATATGATAGAGTTATACTACTTTATTACTTATAATAAACTTTAGTTTCGACATACTAGGTATGTAAAATATAAAAGCCATCTCAATATGGCTAACCACAAAGTGGGGATGTTACTGTAGCTTTTAGCCCCAGAAGATCGACGTCGCCAGCTGGCTTTAGACACACTTTCTGTGCTCTTCAGGTATTTGCAAATTGAGATGGCTTTTATACTTTACGTTGTTGAGCGGTTACTGTTTACATCTCGCTCTGAGATTTAATAATGCTTACAGTCAGTTTTTCGAAATCAGTGGCAGACGTCACTAGAAAAACTCTTATATATTTGCAAAGCAAGCCTTGCCTTTCATCGTGACCTGGTGGTTACCGCCCGTTGATAAGAGACAATAATCTCGAAACCGCGGTCCGGTGCGTATCACTAAGGCTTACGAGGAAGGGATGACTTCCCTTTGCAAATACCTGAAGGGCACAGAAAGTGTGTCTAAAGCCAGCTGGAGACGTCGATCTCCTGGGGCTAAAAGCTACAGTAACGCCCCCACTTTGTGGTTAGCCATATTGAGATGGCTTTTATACTTTACGTTGTTGAGCGGTTACTGTTTACATCTCGCTCTGAGATTTAATACTGTATTATTGTAATATTGTGGTAAAGAGTAATATAATATAATAGACTAAAATCGATGAATTTTACGAGGAATACCCTGAGAAATTGTCCAGTCAAATTTTTAGAATAGAATACTATAGGGACAGCAACCCGCCTAATTACGTTCCATCTGTCTCTGGCCAGATTGCGATAGATTTCTTTATTAGCCACGCAGGGCTGAACACAGAAGGAACAAAATTCGGTTAATATATATAAAATTCAAAGTAGAGGTTTTCTTTTTGGGAAGAAGAGAAGGAAAAAAAATGGGTCGAATTTCGATCAAAAGGGATGGTGAAAAAAATAAACGATAATTTGTAAGCTTTATAAGCCAAGTTCACTAATACATTCAATGAGGTATTCCAAATTCAAAGAAATATCTTTGAAAGGTGTATGGATTTTAATACGAATCTAATGTTAAGTAGTTACTTTTCGCCAGACCAAATATACTAATTCCAAAACCAAACATTTCTTAGAATAATTAGTACATCGTCAGATTAGACTCAAATATGATACTTAATAATCTTAAAAACGACTCTGGTGTCAGATATTTTGATGAAAAAAACGAAACTTTGTTAATACTGCACAATACTATGTAACTCTGAGTATCCAATGATAAATCAATTATAGATTTAAAAACCTGACTGAAGTCGTGTGTGATATAAAATATAGGTATCAAACTAAAATAGGTAATATTATCCTATTCATATTATGGAAATTCTGTTAGGCATGGGCTGGTGATAATAATCTATTTCAATGATAACAAATCATGCACTTACAAATATTAATAAAATATATAATAATCTGAAGTTGATTCTCAATGCAAGATGGTGAATGATATTAAACATAAATATGAATATTATGAATATGAGTGGAATAATACATACGTTTTTGATACATGCAAAATATTAAGATAGCGTGCTGGCAGAATCGTTAGAACACTGGGCAAACTACTTAGTGGCATTTCGTTCATCTTTACGGTCTGAGTTCAAAATCCGTTGAGGTTCACTTTGCCTTTCGTCCTTTTTGGGGTGATAAAATAAGTACCAGCTGATTAATGAGATCGATGTAATCGATTTAATCCTTCCCTCAAAATCGTTGGCCTTGTGGAAAAAGTTGGAACTAATATGTGCAAAGTATGGAAGGCCGAAACTGCATAAAATTATATTCATTTGGTCGGGAAAAATAAATAGCAGCTCTATTATTCTAGAAAAAATGTCTTCACATTTAAACACCTTCATGTCGATTAAGATAAAGTGCTAAATGAAATTAAAGGATTCACCATCGTCAATTGAAGTCAAATAACAAGGAACTATAAGAGATCAAGAAAATTAAAATAACAAATGAAGTAGAAATAAAATAACATAAAAATATGTGCAAAATAAAATGGAAAAAATATTTTTAGAACAGTAATTACACAGGTGGGGAGATGGCGGATTAAATGGCTGATAATTTAAAGATTCTATAGAATTCATGGATGACTGCATCCACCCTGGGAGGTCAGCAAAATGCCAAGAAATTGTTCTACAGTAATAAGCTTCAATAGAATGTCAACTAAGGTCACCAAACATCCACACAAGGAATTTGAACTTTCAAGAATCTCACACTCAGAGCAACCACACCTTAATACGCTTTTCATACACTGTATTCATCTAGATTCCACCAAGTACGCACACACCACATGGAAAAAAAACATCTACATATGCATATATACATACAAATAAACATAAATACACACACACACACAAACACGTGCATATATATTCATTTATTCTTTTATTCTTCCAATTGTTTCAGTCATTTTGACTGCGGCCATGCTGGAGCACAGCCTTCAGTCGAGTAAATCGCCCCCAGGACTTATTCTTTGTAAGCTTAGTAATTATTTTATTGGTAACTTTTGCCGAACTGCTAAGTTACGGGGTCGTAAACACACCAACATCGGTTGTCAAGCGATGCTGGGGGACAAACACAGACACACAAACACACACACACACACATGTATGTATATATACGACGGTCTTCTTTCAGTTTCCTTCTACCAAATCTATTCACAAGGTTTTGGTCGGCCCGAGTCTATAGTAGAAGTCATTTGACCATGTGTTTGGTAAGCAAGCTACTTACCACACAGCAACTCCCTCGCTTATGCACACATTACACATAAAACACGTACAGATTTTAAATATAAATACAAAAATAGAATCACATATTCACATATATATTTAGATACAGAGTTGCACATATGTGTGTGTTTGTATTTGTGTGTGTGTGTGTGTGTGTGTGTGTGTGTGTATGTATGTATTCTTTTATTTATTTACTTATTTCAGTCATTTGACTGCAGTCATGCTGGAGCATCGCCTCGAAGGCTTGTAAGCGAAGAAATCAACCCTAGCACTTACTTGTTAAGCCTAGTACGTTTTGCCGAAACGTTAGGTTACAGGGACAACGGTGGTTGTCAAGCTGCATATGCGTATATATAAAATATGATATATATATATATCCTTTATCCTTTACTTGTGTCACTCGTTCGTCTGCGACCATGCTGGGGCACCGTCTTAAAGAAATTTTAATCGAAGGAATCAACCCCAGAATTTATCTTTTGTTAAACTTGGCACTTAGTTTTCGTCTCGTCAGCCGAACCGCTACGTTACGAGTCTTATGCACACTAAGACCGGTTGTCAAGCGTTACTGGGTACAAACACAGACACAAAGATGCACACACACACACACACATAGATTGTATATATATATATATATATGAGACAGACTTCTTTCAGCTTCCTTCTACGAAATCCACTCCTTCTACGAAATCCACTCACAAGGATCTGGTCGGCCCGAGGCTATGGAAAGGGACACCCGCCCAAGGTGTCACGCAGTGGGACTGAACCGAGAACCATGTAGTTGGGAAGCAAGCTTCTTGCCACATACCCACACCTTAGCCTACATACATACATACATACATACATACATACATACATACATACATGCATACATACATACATACATAATATATAATGTGTGTATATATGTGTGTAAATATGTATGTGTGTATGTGTATATATATATACCCCCTCCTTCTTTCCTTCTCCCCCTCCCCTCTCCCCCTCATCTCACCCTCCTCACTCTCACCTTTCCTCTTCTCCCTCCTCTTCTCCTCTTTCCTTTTCCCCTTCTCACCCCCTCATCTCTCCTCCCTCCTCCTCCCCTCTCCCCCTCATCTCCTCTCTCTACACTACACCATGCGACATTACACATCACATCATACATACATACACACGTCCAGACCTTTCATACGCACTACATACTTTCTCATACACACACGTTATCTCCCCTACTTTCGCTCTTACGTCTGATTTCTGACTTCTGGCCGGAATCAGATCGCCATGTTGAATCGCTAGCTTCTGTACGCATTTTTTCTCTCCTTGTTTCTCTCCGTGTTTCTTTTCTGTGTATTTTTCTGCTGAAGAGCGTAGGCTCGAAACGTAAAAGACTTGTTTTATTTATATTCCTGAGCGCCATACTAATACAATTGTTTGTTTGTACTCCACCTGCCTTCGTATTTTTGTTTATTTTCATAAAGCTTCCCGTTATATATATATATATATATATATATATATATATATACACGCACACACTCACACACACAATATATGCGATACATATCTATAAAGATATAAGTACACACCTACAGAACAAGTTCCAAATAGTACGGACTTTCATGTATAAATACGTGACTGTATACACGCAAGCGCTCAAAATTATACATATACATATATACATACATGCGCACTTATATACAAGCGTATGCATATATACAAATACACACACATACACACATACATATATAAAATATCAGAGTAAACACTTCTATTTGGTAAATCTGCCACGAGGATTATAAACAGTGAGATTTCATATAAATCAGTTCAAATAAATAAAATGCAAAATTAAACCAAGTGTGTATGTGTTAGTTGGGTGGTTTAGAAAGGGATACAACTTCAGTCTTACTTAAATAGAGTAGTTCAGGGTGTAAAATGTTATTGGTATGAGAGAGTGGTATTTTAAATATCAAAAAGTTACTAAGTAATTATACATAATAAGGGGAAGACAGAATGTATTCAAATACGCTATATATCACAAAGGGGAAGCTGAATCATAATCCTGTCTATGTGCCTTAACCAAAGTCATACAGTTTATTAGCGTAGGTTTGAGAATTTAATTTAAGTTACGGTATACATATTACATACGAAAGATTCATTTCTAAGATGATACCTTATAATCAGTTTATCACGTAGATTCGAGATGCACAGAGCCCACACAAAACACTACTACCTTTATAATGCTGTTAATAATATAGATGGGCAAAACAATTGCATATTCGAGTTATTTCAGTGTGAGAATATATAAATTTAGCTAAATATGTAAATACTAACGCTATTTTGATGACTAAATGAAGATTTGAGCGAGTGACGAAGATGACGCCCCACCATAAGCGTGTTATTTACGAAGGCAATAACAGAACACTTATAAACTATACTTTGTATAAAGCATTGGTTATTTATTAGACACAGTGATTTATTTCGAGGGTAGTATAAAACAAAGTTAATTCGATTAATAGCAGGTATAATGCGTCCTGATCGATTATCGATAATAATTCTATTATTAGAATTAGGCATAATGATTCGTTGATCCCTTCCATTAATTATAGCATTATGTTTATTTGAATCGTTAAGTGTGTTGCTATAACATGGGCGGTCAGTGGACGTAGTATTTTTAGTTATATGATTTGACTAACCACGGTTAAATCTTGCGTTATATTCAATAATATTTGTCGTAGTGGAATAAACCAGTTTGACCGTGTGTCTATTGAAAATTTTATGACACGGGCTAGATGCGTGGAAGTGCTCACCAAAGGTTTGTAAATTTTCTCCAGTCACATTTGAAGCGACGTTTAGAATACAGGGGCGGGCATTCACCAACAAATATACTTACGTAAACTATTTTTGCTTCAATTTATTTCAGTTTCATGCAGTTGGATCTAAAGCAATTTGGTTATTGTTTATACACCCAAATTTATTAGGGTATAGATCTTATCCATATCATCCTGTTTAAATACAATTATTGAGCTATTATCATTATTATTATTATTATTATTATTATTATTAGTGGTGGTGGTGGTGGTGGAAGGTGGGGTGGTAGTGATGGTGTTGGTGGTGATGATGGTGGTGATGGTGTTGGTGATTGTGATGGTGGTGCAGGTGTGGTGTTGGTGGTAGTGGTGGTGGTATACGCTTAATCAATTCACAGTTATTACTATTTCATTTATGCCTATTTCCGACCTTATATAATTTACGTTAGAACATTTCTTCTAATTTAAAGTTATATTATGCATATCACAGGGGTAGCCCTTATTAACATTAACATTGTTAGGCAGTATATGATTGTAATTATCTTCATTATTTTTGTTACAGTGCCTAGTCGTATTTAGTTGTTGGAATTAAGTACCATTAGAGTTATCTATACGAATGTTTTCCTTTATCATACTATACTATTAAGGTTATAAGGAGTAGACTTAGCACTGAACAATGTAGGACGCCCATTCTGTGGTCTTGCAAGACTAGTAGTGGTAGGAAAATCATGGCCATTCAGAAGATAAGTTATTTTGACTTCATAACCGGACTTCACTAGTGCCTCATTATTGTAGCTAGCATTTTGGTTGAGATATTTAGACTTGCAGAGAGCATGGAAATACGGGACTATACACATGTACACACGTACATATGTATGTGTTTACGTGTTTGTATCTGTGTTTGTCCCCCATTACGCTTGACAATCTGATTTGGTTTATTTACATCTCTATGACTTAGCAGCTCGGTTAAAATCCGATGGAAAACCTAAAAGTAAGGACCGACTGCAATTTATTCTATTAAAACACTTCAAGGAGGTGCCACAGCATGGCCGCAAATCACTGACTGAAACAAGTAAAAGAAGGTAAAGTAAGTTGACCATTCGAAAGAACATTAGCCAAAGAAGACCAAGTGAAATATCAGGGTTGCCACAGACATAAAACTTAGAATGAACAATTAAGAAGATAATTGATTTCCAAAATGACAAAAACGTCGGAAATGTACGATGACTTCACAAATGTAGTCATAGTGCAAATGAAGCAAAAGGATTTTTGCGACAATGTAAATTTATCTAAGTTTGTGTGGCTGAATGGGACTCTCTGCTTGAATACCTTATAATTCGGGTTCGGAACCAAAGTCGTTTACGTCAGAAGATAATTGTTACTTCAAGACATCTAACCGCTGTATATTATCTCAGTACATGGGAGTACATACCAATAATAGCATAAAAGCTTTACTTGATCTTCCCATTAGAAAATAAAAAGTGATGGAAATATAGAGTTTAATTTATCTTCATCGAAAAATACGTTACGTAATTAGAGAAGCGATGCAGTCATACTCTGTACTATGGGTTGTTCTTAAAAATAAAATATTAATGGTGGCTTTTATACTATGATAAGCTGACATACACAAACAAGTAAATATATCAACAAACCATTATTACTTCAAGTACTTAGTTGAAAGGATAATAGCAGATCAAGGAAGTAAGCTGAAACTGAATATAAAAAGAAACAGAAAAGCAAGAAAAATAATGTAATGTTGACACAATTTCGACGAAGGAAGTAAGCCGATTAACTCGATCCTAATGCGTATCTGGTACTTATTTTATGGCCCACGAAAGGATAAGAGGCAAAGCCAACGGTTCTGCGAGCTCGACGCTTTAACTAATTTTTGCACTATTGGTTTCAAATTTTGGCACAATGCCAGCAATTTCGCTGGAGGGGTATGTCGATTACATACCCCAGGGCTCGGCTGATACTGATTTTATCAACTCTGAAAAAACGAAAGACATAGTTGTTCGTAACCTGAGTCTGTATTTAAATAGAATACGTGCAAGAATGGCTTTGCATCTTCGTTGTTTCATGTTCAGTTCCACTGCACGGCACCTTGGAAAATTGTCTTCTACTATTGCCCCAAATGTCTGAGTGAATATGGTTGGCGGAAATTGTGTTGAAGCCTGCGTATGTATATATGTATGTGTGCGATTGACAGCGAGTGTTGCTTCATTTACGTCTATGTGACATAGCGGGTCAGCAAAAGTGTCCGATTGCATAAGTAAAAGACGTAAACTGGGGTCGATTTATTTGTGTAACACCCTCCAAAGTGGCGCCCCAGGATGGCTGCAGTCCAACGAGTGCAACAAATAAAAGACAGAGATAGGTTTTACGGTGATTAAATATCTTGCCTACGGATTCACGATCTAACAGCTAGTAACAGGATACAGATTGCTCATGTATAGGCTAATAAATCAGTTCTCTCGCGTTTCAAGTATCCATGATACAGCACTCCAAGCAATAATACTATTGAAATAATAATAGTCATATTCGTAGCACTATATTTGTTTATAGTGCTTTTCTGCAGGCTAAGCTGAAAATTAATCTTAGTTTCCGTTTTCATCGACATTTTCGTAATTATTTTACTTTTCTCTTTAGTTTATATATATATATATATATATATATATATATATATATATATATATATATATATATATATATATATATATATATATTCTTCACCCAGAACTAAATATTGGTTTCATTTTCATTTCTAATTTGAGGGAAATTAAATAAATTTAATTTTTAATTGGCTTCATATTTTCCGAATAATGTTTTTAATTTATAACCAGGGAATTCTGCTCAAATATCTCCAAATACATATATTTAACATGTGAAAGAATTTATAAACTCAAAAAGTATGAAATAGTATTAAATTATATTAAAATCACTTTTAAAATCACTTAATTTTTATAAACGTTTTCATATATATATATATATATATATATATATATATATATATATATATATATATATATATATATATATATGCTGAGAAAGCATATATAGTCTCTCATTGTGGAGGCGCAAAGGCCCAGTGGTTAGGGCAGCGGACTCACGGTCATAGGATCGCGGTTTCCATTCCCAGACCGACCGGGCGTTGTGAGTGATTTTTCAGCGAATAACACATAAAGCTCCACGAGGCTCCGGTGTGAGGTGGTGGCGAACCTTACTGTACTCTTTCGCCACAACTTTCTCTCATTCTTTCTTCCTGTTCCTGTTGTACGTGTATTTCAACGAGACCACCTTGTCACACTTTGTGTCATGCTGAATCTCCCCGAGAACAGCGTTAAGCGTACACGTGTTTGTGAAGTGCTCAATCACATGCACGTTAATTTCACGAGCAGGCTGTCGCCGAGGTCGACTTTGCCTTTCATTCTTTTGGGATCGATAAATTACGTACTAGGTACGCACTGGGGCCGATGTAATCGGCTTAATCCGTTTGTCTGTCCTTGCTTGTCCCCTTTGTGTTTAGCCACTTGTGGGTAGTAAAGAAATAGAAATAGGTATATCGCCCGTCTTCACGTTCTGAGTTTAAATTCCGCCGAGGTCGGCTTTGACTTTCATCCTTTCGGGGTCGATAAATTAAGTACCAGTTGTGTATTTGTGTCGATCTAATCGACTGGCCTCTATCCCCAAAGTTTCGGGCCTTGTGCCTAGAGTAGAAAAGAATAAGTGTTAGTTCAGATTCGGGGCTGATGTGATCGACTTGCTCCACCCCTTTTCATTGACGTTCCAAACTTAGAAATAATTATTACTACAGCAATAATGCGCCCAAATTTTAAGCCATTATTAATACCTCAATGATATTTTATCTTTTACAATTTTTCTCACATGGCTTTGGTCGGACCGAGACTATAGTAGAAGACAAAAGTTCCACGCAGTGAGACTGAACTAAGAACCATGTGGTTGGGAAGCAAGCTCCTTACCACACAGTTACGACTATGGTTTCTGTTCTGGTTTTTAAATTTTCTTGGTAAAATTATTTTCAGCCTGGAGTCCAAATACTTATGTCCAATAAAGATAAGTATTTCAACAACCCAAAGCAGTATTTAGGAAAACCGTTGTTATTGTTTTTTTCAGTGATTCGTTCTATGCGATTTAGACCAAGCTTTCTTTGATTTCAGCTACTCAACCTTTCATTTTGTATTCCTGCGATATTTGTCTGTATATTGCATCCATTTATTAGTTCATATATCATCATTGTAGATCTCATTGAATGAAATATTTGAAAGACAATTACCTTTCATTTTATGTTTGTTTTCCGTACTTTTTATTTAGGTCTGTAGCAATATAACTTGCATCATGTATACCATAGACTAGTTGACTTATTCTGCTGAAATTCACATTTGAATCTGTTGTAAGCCTACGTAGGATAGTTCATTATACGTTTTCAAAGCCTTTACTTTATTAAGTTTTACCTTTAGGAGGATATATTGTCAGTCGATAAAAATATCGATCTTAATTATTTGACTATTTCCATCCTAAGGTATTCTTGTACACAATTCCATCTTCAGGTTATTTTGACCTTCTGATTTTTCTCATATTCAGTTGTGTTCATATTATCCAATACAGAATAATATTTCTCCTTTTGTTAGTAAATATTGCGTAGGTATGCAATGATCTATATTTGTTCAGTTTTATATTTCTTTTACAAGCCTTGCTCCAGCAGATTCTTTCTTTGCAATAGAAATTCTCAATATTTATAGATGTAATATTTTTCTAGTGTATTTATGTTTAAAAACTTTTGTTTGTTATTTATCTCATCATATATTCTTTATTTTAAGCTCTCAATTTCTATGTAATATCTTTTAATATTTTTAACTACTCTGTTGGAATCCAATGTTCTTTATAGAGAATCTGCAGATATTAAACAGGTACGTTTCTATTTTGATCATAAATGGCGCCATAAAATATTCATGAAAGTATAGAAAATCCCTTAGAGTTCATTTAATTTTTTTTTTCGGTCTTGTTTGCAAGATTTAAGAGTTAAATATGTTTTTATTTATATTGTGAGTATGGTAAAGGATATATTTTCTTGGAAGGGCTTCTCTTCAACAGAACCAAGTTTGTCGTTGAGGGGAGTGGAAATAGAAATAGCTAAAGTAGCAAAAGTGTATCAAACAAGAAAACACCAATCGTCAACAACAAGATATAAGTAAAACCACCGTGAACACGAGCATCAACAAAAACAAACATGAGGCACATAAGCAGCAAAATAATCGCTCCACTATTCTGGTCTCATTCCAGCTTCTCTACCCTCCCTCGTCAATGGTCCTTCGCCATGTGACGTTAGAATGCCCTCCTGATATCCCTCCCCTACTCCAGCGTCCACTTTAGTAGCATCATACAACCGCTTTCTCGATCTTGATCTAGTTCCAACGTTTGTGTGTTAGTTCGTCACTGATTCTATTGATGTCTTCTGTTGTCTCAATCGTTTCATTTCGGACATTTTTCAGCCACTTGCTGTCTAGTGTTCTCCTTAAGCATAACATGTAGAGAGTAGAATATACCATCAGGTTAGTTAGTCCTACTTAAGCAAAGTTAATACCGATACCTTTCAATTATCACCATCACGTTGTTTGTTTTAGTAATTATGTATCTACTAGTATATTTTCCCAATGTACGACAATATAATTCCAGTGGACGGCTACTTTATCCCAATAAAGTATCTACGATTATAAAATTACATTCTTCCAAAAACTTATTTTCACAAGATGCAGACAGCATTCCGGCTGTTGTTTCTAATATATAGAGCGACCGCATAGTGAATATCTCATTTGCTCGATAAAGTACCAGTTATATATCGCGGCCGATTCAATCGATAATACTCTTCCTTCAAACTGTGTTTCATTGCTCCACTGTAAGAAACCATTATGAGTTATTTCAAGCGAAAGAACCATACTTAGGAATTATTAATGCATAACTATCAACCGGAATTCAATTGTTCTTTGTTTTGAAATGAAAGAAAGTAAAAAGAAAGACTAGATGAAAAGATGTTCTGGTGAATAACAATAAATATCTTTATATAATAATAGTCATTGGGATATTTTTTCTTTATGAGGTAGAAGCGGGGTGGATTCGGTTTATTTTTCGTGTTAGCTTTTATATTTTCTTGCAGAGCATGCGTAAGTATAGAATTTTAACGAGTAAGACTATATTGAGAAACAAGAGCAAGTTTATTAAGGAAATACTTTACAGATGAATATATCCAAAGATTTTAGATCTGATCGATATAACAAGCGAGGTATTGATTTCATGCAAGAAACCCATTATTTATCATAGGAAGTAAAGAAAAATGTATAATTATTGAGTTGGTTCAAAAATATAAATATTGTGTTGCTTTCTATCTTCTTCTTGTTTTCAAAACATGTTTATTCTGAGATAAAAAAAAAAAAACGAAAAAACAACGAAGTCTTTTTTATTCCCAATAATACAATTATATCATTTTTCATTATCATAATTGTTCATTACTCTAAATGTTTCTATGGATATTTGAAACTTTGTTATACCAAATAATTTCAGCTGTTTTCTTGCTTCCAATGTCATCAAAGAAGTTTTAATGTCACACTTCTCTGCTCTAATGTAGTTACATAGTCACAAATTTTAAAAGGAAATTTAATACCCGAAATTTCGTGGGAGGGAGTTTGTCGAGATTATATCAACTTCGGTGCTCAACTAGTACTTATTTCATAGACTCCGAAAGAATAAAAGACAAAATAGACCTTAACGGAATTTGAACTGAAAACGTAAAGACGGACGAAACGCCGCTAAGTATTTTGTTCAGAATGTTAACGTTTCATATTTCTTTATGGCTCACAAGGAGCTAAACATATAGGGGACAAACTAGGACAGACAAACGGATTAAGTCGATTACATCGACCCCAGTGTGTAACTAGTGCTTAGTTTATCGAGCCCGAAAGGATAAAAAGCAAAGTCGACCTCGGCGGAATTTGAACTCAGAACGTAACGGCAGATGAACTACCGCTAAGCATTTCTGTCAGCTCGTCGCCTTAATTAGAAAATATAATTCTTTTCTACTCTAGGCACAAGGCCCGAAATTTTTTGGGGGAGGGGTTGTAGTCTATTAGATTGACCCCAGTACGCAACTGGTACTTAATGTATCGACCCTCGAAAGGATGAAAGGCAAAGTCGACCTCGGCAGATTTGAACTCAGAACGAAAAAACAGACGAAATATCGCTAAGCATTTCGTCCGGCGAGCTAACGATTCTGCAACCTCGCCGCATTCATCGCCTTAAATCAGAAACCTAATAATGGTTTCTGATTTGAGCACAAGGCCAAAAATATAAGGGGAGGTGTAAATCAATAGCATCGACACTAGTTCTTGACTTGTACTTTGATTTATCGATTCTAGAAGGATGAAAAGTGAAGGTTGATTTCGGTGGGATGAATTTTGTCCGATTGATTACACCTTGAAGTAGAAAATGTAACAAGTGTTTCTAATTTTGGCTGAAAGGAGAAAATTAAAGTTGACCTCCGCATTATGTGAACTCAGTCGATGCTGTCAGCTCACTGCCCTGTTAGAAAATGCAATAATTCTTTCTAATTTTGGCTGAAAATCGGTAATTTTGAGGGGATGGGATAAACTATAGTTGACCTCGGTGGAATGGGAGCTCTGAAAGAAAGGTCGGAAGAAATGCCACAAAACATTTTATTCGACACTCTAGCGATTCTGCCAGTCTGCCGTCCTTTTTAGAAAATGTATTAAAGCAAGCAGATTTGAGAGGAGGGTTAATTCGATTAGATCGAGCCCACTATTTGACTGGTACTTTATTATGTCGAAAGAAAAATTTTGCCTCAATGAGTCATCGTGGGAAATTTAACTGCTAATTTTAGCAGGTCGAAAGGCCACCTAAAGTCTGCTTCATTTAACAACAAAAGCAGCAGGGGCAGCAGAAGTGGCGGCAGTAGTAGTAGTAATAGCAATATTTGTACTAGTGATAGTATTAGTAATAGTAGTGGGGGTAGCAGCAAGCTGGTATAGCAATAGTAGTAGTAATAGTAGTAGTAGTAGCAGTAGTAGTAGTAGCAGTAGTAGTAGTAACAGTAGCAGTAGTAGTTGTTGTTGTTGTTGTTGTTGTTGACGACGACGACGACGACGGTGTTCCTTAATTCTCTCTAAATTCTGACAGGCAATCAAAATATTTCGAGATTCATTGCAACCATTCCGTTTTATTCTCCCTGCGACATAATGTGCCTTCGATTACATTATCAGAGTATTGGCTGTTATATCTAGAAAACTGTGTAACCACCTCTAAGTGCCTTCAATGTCCCGGGTACGCAGCACTTAATCGGTTGTGGCATCTACCACCTCACCAGAGAGGAGGAGTGGGTTAGAACACTCATTATCATTAATTTGATAAAGTAAAAGAATTAAATTTATGTTTACACGAAAGGCTGACATTTTGACACGTTTGTACTAACAAGATTGCAATTAACTCCAAGTGCAGATGCTTCAGTCACTCTGATCTCTATTTGTATTTGCTATTATCATTTATTTCTAATTAGGCATTGATTTTTTTTTCCTTATCTTATAGACAGGAGAGAATGTGGATCTCATCATTATTTGCAGGAATTCTGTCTCACGCCCACCTGAGACTTGGCCGGACTGAACCAGAGCAAGAGATCCTGAAATGAGACCTAGCTTCAATGCGTATAACAGAGTGTTATACCAGCTGCTACTGAGTTCGATATCCAGCGGCGCGTTTGTGTCCTTAAGCAAGGTGATTTATTTCATTTTGCTCCAGTTCACTCAGCTGGCAACAATGAGTTGTACCAGCAATTCAAAGGGCCAGCCTTATCATATTCTGTGTCACGCTGAATCTCCATTAGTATTACATTATGTGTACGAGTGTCTGTAGAGTGCTCAGTCACTTGCACGTTAAATTCTTGAGCAGGCTGTTCCGTTGATCGGATCAACTGAACCTACGTTGTTGTAGCCGACAGAGTACCAGTTATTAACTCGGCGAGTCGATGAATCAGGTCTCAGATCCATAGTCCTGTTTGTGTTATGCCCCTATCTAATTGAATAGCGTACCATAGAAAAAGACATAATGCGCCCTTTTAAAGCTTAGCCAGGTTCTTGGGCCCGGTTTCCCGGTTTCTATGGCATGTGTTCCCCAGTTGGATTGGACGCCAGTCCATCGCGGCGTTACTCATTTTTGCCAGCTGAGTCCACTGTAGCAACATGAAATGAAGTGTTTTGCTCAAGAACACAACGCGTTGCCCGGTCCAGGAATCGAAACCACAATCTTATGATCATAATGCTGACACCCTAATCACTAAGCCACGCGCCTCCACAGCGTACCATAGACACTGAAACATAATTCAAATTAGCGTATTATCTTTTATCTTGATGTTGCTGTAGTGGTGCTGTCATTGCATTCGTCGTTGCTGTTATCGATTATATCCAAGTCGACCGTCATCGAGTAGATCTATGCTCAAAGACACTTCAGCTATGCTCAATAAGATTTTGAGGGCACTTGTGTCAGGGACAACATTATCCATTGTGTTCTTTGTTTAATTTGGAAATTGCAACTAAGGTGGTGAGCAGAAAGTATCGTTACGACGCCGAACACTATGAATAGCGGCATTTCTTCCAGCTTTACGTTCTGATTTCAGATGCCAATAAGTTCGATTCTGCCTTTCAGTATCGATAAGACAAGTAACAGCTGTGCAGCCGGTGCAATCGACCAACCCCTTCCTCTGAAATTCCTGGCCTGTACCATATTTTAGACTAATATCGTAGTGTTAATGAGATGGATGGAGAGATGGCAGAACCGTAATCACGCCAGACAAAATGTGTGACGACATTTCTTCCGGCTTTACGTCCTGAGTTCAAATACCACCGTAGTCGACTATGCCTTTTGGTGGTCGACAAAATAAGTACCAGTTGAGCAGTGAGATCGTTATTATTAACTTATCTCTTCCTCTAGAATTGCAGGACTTCAGTCGGATCTAATTTTTTTTCATTCCCAAAATATGCACTTTTTAAAAGGAAGTAAAAAATATGAAAATCGGCTATAATAATGTAGTCTTCCAGGCTCGTTGCTATGAAGGTATGACGTGGAGAGAAAACATTGGAGGAAAAAGTTATTGAGATTTAAAAATTGGGAAAACTGTATATTTATAGCCAATAGCGATACAGGTGTTTTCTGCGTTTAGCGGAGCGGTGTCAACATTAAGGTTGTACTCTGTGAAATTTATAGTTTAGCATCAGTGACATGACCTGTTCATTGTAGGTTTCTAAATAAACAGAAATATCTAATAAAGTCAACATATATCATCTTACTGTTTATTCTGTTTCTTCATTAAATGTATGTGTGTGTGTATATGGAGGGGGCGTCTATCTCCAAAACTCCAAAGTTGAGTAACGTTTTCATGCTTGGATTTGTAAACTACGATATGAATAAAACTGGTCAACAATATATACATACATACATTTTATATATATATATATATATATATATATACACACATATATACAATATATATATATATATATATATATATATATATATATATATGCATACACTATATATATACATATATATACACACTGTATATATATATATCTACAGCGATTGTGTGGTAAGAAGCTTGTTTCCCGATGGTTCTGTGTTCAGTTCCATACATGGCACCTTGCACAAGTGTCTTCTACTAGATCCTCGGACCGACCAAAGATTTGTCAGTGTATTTGATAGACAAAAACCAAAAGGAGCAACGTCGTATATGTGTGTGTCTGGGTGTGTGTTTGTGTCTGTATCCCCATCACGGCTCGAGAACCGGGGCTGGTGTGTTAACGCCCTCGTAACTTAGTACGGCAATAGAGATTAAAAGAATAAAGACCAGGCTGAAAAAAAGGCCTTGGGTTGAAATTTCTTCAAGGCGATGTGGTATATAAGTTGATGACATCGAATGTAACCATGAATGTATTCTTCCTCGATCTGTTCTGACAGGTGGTTAAACATGACCAAATCATCTCTGATGTAAGTTTTGCTGTGTTTTAAGTATGGCTTCAGGAGAATGTCCATGAAGTAACTTACCGAAACAAGAAAAAGATAAAATCTGCAGACATTCCTACACACACGCATGCGCACTTTTGAGGGTCGTACCAAATGTAAAACAAAAATAACCATAATTCATAGTTAGTTCAAATTGCACTTCTTGTTTCAGTCTTGTGACTGTCGAGCAAATCGACCCCAGGACTTATTCTTTGTAGGCCTAGTAGTTCTATCGGTTTCTTTTAGCAAACCACTAAGTTACGGAGACGTAAACACACCAGAATCGGTTGTCAAGCAATGTTGGGGAACAAACACAGACACACAAACATATACACACACATACATTTATATATATATATATATATATATATATATATATATATATAAATTTATTTCTTTGCCACATTTATTACTGACGAAGGGAGGGTTCTTATGAACTAACCCTGAAATCGGTCCGATATGGTAATAATGGAATTTTTTAGAAATTTCTGTCGACCTTTTTTGAGTAGCGTGCGTATTGTGAAAAATTATATGGTTATGGACAAGGTGTCTAATTTCGGCATATTTGGCATTAGAAATTTTTTCGTTTGCCCTTATTTATAAGTTGTTTATAAATTTAACCTTTAAGGGTATTTTTTAATATGCTGGCCATTGATAAAATTTTTTTTGAAAAAAAATTTATCCTACATTAAATATATATATACAACGGGCTTCTTTTAGTTTTCGTCTATCAAACTCACAAGGCTATAGTAGAAGATTCTTACCCAAGATGCCACGAAGTGGGACTAAACTCGGAGCCATGTGGTTCGTAAACAAGCTACCTACCACATAGACACTCCTACGCATTTAAATTTGGTAGACAAATTAAAGCCGAGTTTATGACCGGGGAAATATGGAGTTCAAATCTGATGCCGATATCCCTTTGTCTTTTTAAGCAGGTTATCTTGTTTTCTAAACAGTTCAATGTGTTTTACAATATGTAGAAAGAAATCTCGTGTCTATGGAAAACAATAGATACTGCATTTCCTGAGAAAACGCCAAAAGAGCTGGTAACTCTTTATCAACTAACATCCTATGATCAAATAAAGACAATACATTGATTTTTCTTGCCACAAAGTTGCTTCATTACTAATTTATTCATGCAATTGCTTCTTGCTACAGAATTTATTACTTCATACACAAGCGAGAGAATTGTTTGGCTTGCTAAAACTTGATACTCAACACTTTATCACTTTACACAGCATAAATTGTAATATCACGTTAGATTTATTATATAATACGTGCATATATACATGTATGTATGATTGTATGAATATATCTACGATACACATACATCCATACACACATGAACACACAAACACACACACACACACATATATATATATATACATATATATACACTGAGAGACAAGGAGATCGGTACGTAGAGAGATATAGATGTGTCCACGCACACACACAACCACCCTCACCCATACACACACTCACACCATTCACACACCCTTCAGACAACGCACCTACACTCCACCACACCCACTCATTGACACACCCTTCAAACTGTCCCGACTCACTACTGACCATCCCATTTTGCGCACGCGCAAAAATACACATACGCGCACACATTGCCACAACCACCCATATATATATACTTGTCACCATAACTTCTAATCTCTCACTATGACCTTAACAGACATACACAGACCACTCACACAAACACATGTAAAATGTTAATACCCGCCCACTCACACACACACAGAGTTACAACCACACACACACACACACACACGCTAACATGCACACACATACACTGTTATTGTCACACACACACAGCACCACATACCAACACATCTCACCACCGCCACACGCACACATGCCACCACAATCACATGCCACCACGCACACACACATTCACTCACGTACACAGTTACTGCCGCATACACACGTTACTATGCACACACAGGCTATCACGCCACGCCCACACACACACAGATATCAACCATTCTTCAAACACTTCTGTCCCAGAAAGCGCTTTCCTTTTGTCCATCTACGTTCTGTTATTTCAAAACTGTAACTAACGTGGACTGTTGGCGATTGTTTTCCTCCTTCCTCCTTTCTTATGTCTCATGTTTCCGCAGAAAGCTTTGCTCGTAACGTAAAACACCCACTCGTTCTTTCCTTCTCTGAGTGTCTCATTAATACTTTCCATGTACTAGGTCCTCGCGTTATTGTTTTTTCTTGTTGTCTTTCTTCTACATGTTTTAATTAATTATATATGTGTGTGTGTGTGTGTGTTAGTGTGCACGGGTATGTATGTATATATATATATATATATATATATATATATAGGTAAACAGTAAAAATAATTACAGACATGGACAAGAACATGAAACAACACAGAGACGACACAAGAACCACAGGACGGGACATTCGAAGCCCTCAGTCATCAGTCAAGAACCAGATCATCTTAGCAATTTCGGCTGATTAATCTTGAGATTGCTCCGATATGGCCAGCCCGCCAAGGGAAATCTAAGCCAAGCGCATTAGATCCCCTGGAAGAAAGCTTCGAATGTATACAACGAAAGGACGGAAAACGAACGAAGTACACAAACAAAAATACAGAATACGTGACACCAATAAGAATACAAAAACGTAAAAACAATAACGGTAAAAATAAAAAATAAACAACAAAACAAAACCAGGACGTAGGACAAGGGTCTTTCGACAGGACGAGTTGAGTATGGGGCTGGCTTGTGAAGTTGTGCCTAATGGCCACGGGGAGACGAACAAATACGTGTTGCTTCTGCGGCTGCTGAAAACGAAAAGAGCGCTCAACAGCGGCTAGCAGTCACGTGAGAACAAAAGACAGGAGAAAGGGACAGATGAAAAGAGAGAGAAAGTGGACGAGGGAGGAGAAGAAAGAGACAGATCGAGGGGGCTGGAGGTGAGAGAGATAGAGAAACGTAGAAGGGGGGGGAGATGGATGGAGAGGGAAAGAAAGGAAGGGGAATAAGGGAGGAGAGAGAGAGAGAAAAAGAGACAGATTAAGAGTCGTATCAATGCTAGAGAAAAAATATACTTATCGTATAAGGACAATTGTGGATACGTAGCCGCCGATTATATAGGTAAACAGTAAAAATAATTACAGACATGGACAAGAACATGAAACAACACAGAGACGACACAAGAACCACAGGACGGGACATTCGAAGCCCTCAGTCATCAGTCAAGAACCAGATCATCTTAGCAATTTCGGCTGATTAATCTTGAGATTGCTCCGATATGGCCAGCCCGCCATATATATATATATATATATATATATTTATAGAGGGATATACATACATATAACACTGACAAAATTCCGTGCAGCACGGAATTTTCTCAGTGAACAGGTCGCGGTCTCAAAGCAACGAAAATATTTTGACAAATTAAATTTAAATGTTCAAGTGAATTTAACGGCTTTTGTGTGTTTCTTAAATGGCTTATAAACACCTTCCACGCTGCAATTGTTTCCGTTCCAACACACGTTCTCAGATCAGGCCACTTGCTATGCAAGTATATCTCCGTAATATATATATATATATTCGAATGGGCAACACAGAATCCATGACGCCATACTTTGAAATGACTAAACACGAACTACTATCGGATCTGACATACCATTGTGCAGGAAACATTTTTGCCTCTTCTATATACCACTTTACTTGGATAATGGAAATGCAACGGATATATTTTATATTCTATTTCTATTTTTATTCTCTAATTTCCCTCTATATTCCACACCACACAGTTTTTTCATAATAATTCCTTATTTTGAACTCAAAAAATTACCTCTATTTAACCATCTCACATCGTTTGTGATCAAGGGATATCTATAATATTCAGAAACGGCTGTTAGACGATATCTATATCCTATTCCTTATAAATGTCTCGAAAACTTTCCACTGCCTTGGCTTTGTTATCTCATTTTGTCTAATATATATATATATATATATATATATATATATATATATATATATACTCTTTTACTCTTTTACTTGTTTCAGTCATTTGAATGCGGCCATGCTGGAGCACCGCCTTTAGTCGAGCAAATCGTCCCCGGGACTTATTCTTTGTAAGCCCAGTACTTATTCTATCGGTCTCTTTTGCCGAACCGCTAAGTGACGGGGACGTAAACGCACCAGCATCGGTTGTCAAGCAATGCTTGGGGGACAAACACAGACACACAAACATATACACACACATACATACATATATATATATATATATATACATATATACGACAGGCTTCTTTCAGTTTCCCTCTACCAAATCCACCCACAAGGCGTTGGTCGGCCCGAGGCTATAGCAGAAGACACTTGACCAAGGTGCCACGCAGTGGGACTGAACCCGGAACCATGTGGTTGGTAAGCAAGCTACTTACCACACAGCCACTCCTGCGCCTATATATATATATATACGTATATGTATATGTATATATACATATATATGTATATATACATGTGCATATATTATATATGTACTAGCAATATCGCCCGGCGTTGCTCGGGTTTGTAAGGGAAATAACTATATAAGCATTTTTAGAGAGTTATAGCCAAAAAATAGCAAAAAATGCATTAAAAATTGAAAAAAAATTAAGGTAAATTTTTTTTTAAATCGTTGACACATCGTAGATATTTTTAGAGAGTTACTTCCCTTATATAAAAGCGAAAAAAATGCATTAAAATGGAAAAATATGATGGTAAATTTTTTTAAATCGTAGACTCATCGTAGACGCACGCTAATACCCAGAAGGGCTCGATATGAATCACGACTATAAGATAGCCGCTTTTGGTTAAACTGCACCGCAAAATGTGGGAGTAGTTAGGAATTTAAATCGTAGGAGACAGACACACAACTTCACTCTTATATAAAGATGCTTTTTTTTTTTCAGTCATAGAGTTAGATTTATGAAGGTCTTCAGTAGAAAATCCTTCGAATTCTGACTCGCTGCTTGATATAATGAAATTCGTATCCATTTTTTGTCAGAATTACAAATTTTGAAAACACAATAGGAACAAATTTCGGAAAAAAATCTCCCATAATTCACGGAATTAAAATTACACTTCGATTTTTGTACAAAACTGTAGTTGAAGTGTTTACGAAGTATAATACGTGTTTTCACGAATGTACTAAAGAGATTTTCTCTGATATTCTCATTTAAATATGAATAGGTAAATTCGGGCGGCTTGGTAACGAAAGGGTTAAACGGATGCATACATTTATTAATCTCTTATAATAATAACTATATATAAGTGTCGTCTGTTTATACATAAACACTGTTTCATACTGCAATTATATATACATATATCTATATATAATATTATATAATAAAATATATACAGAGTAAAATAAAAACCAATTTACCTTTTCTGTCCGTCCGTGTGTCTTTGCAAATATGTTGGAATGATAAGTGAGTTGTATTTTGGCGCCTTTTTTAATAACAAACACACACGTGTTTGTATGTAGTTGTATGTGTATGTAGTTGTATGTAGTTGTATATGTATGTGTATGCGTGTGTGTGAGGAATGACACACACACACTCACGCACGCACACATGTACATCAATGCTTTCGGAGTGAAATGTTAAAATATTGAGTTTTCTCGAATTTTGTGTTAATTGGGGGTGAAATTGAAAGAAATATATTATGGCATGAGCGAATGGAGTACTTTGAAAAATCTTAGGTAAATTCTAATTGAAGAAATTGTGTGAGGAGTAAATGGTTATGTATTTATTTGTTTCTGTTTGCTGTGTTTTTTTTATTTTTTGGGTAGTGGTTTAAATACTTTCAGTTTAGTCTTCCTCAAATCACTCTGTCGCTATTTACTTTCATTTTATTCGTTGCACACTGTGTGTGTGCGTTTGCGTGTGGTGTAAACCAGACTAAGAAAAGCATTTGACACACACACCAGAATGTGAGTTTTCTGTAAATTTTGCTTAATTGG
The DNA here is from genome assembly GCF_006345805.1 of Octopus sinensis. Taxonomy (NCBI): domain Eukaryota; kingdom Metazoa; phylum Mollusca; class Cephalopoda; order Octopoda; family Octopodidae; genus Octopus; species Octopus sinensis. Next base: position 76,672,041 of record NC_043005.1, on the reverse strand, counting down.
AGTTTAAATTTTATAAACTGGACCTGGCATGACGCGATGCATTCTACTCTTAAAAATGCTAGGTAAATTGTAATTGAAGAAATCCTATATTGTAGATTTCTATAACTCCCAAAGGGAGGCAGATAAAATCTGCCTTTTATAATAAGAGATATATAAATGTATATATATATATGCATATATATATGAATATATGTATTTATGCTTATATATATGCATATGTATATATACATACATATATATATATGTATATATACATTTACATATGTATATATGCATATATATATGTATATATTTATATATGTATATTTATGTATATATACATATATATGTATATATATATATATGTATATATATGTATATATGCATATATATATATATATATGTATATATACATATATATACGCATATGTATGTATATATATATATTTATATACATATATATATGTAATACATACATATATTTGTATATATACATATATATATATACACGTATATGCGGAGATGCGGAGAGAGAGGAGAAGGAGGAGAAGAAGGAGGAGGAGGAAGAGAGGGGGAGAGATGCGGATTAAACGGAAAAAGAAGTAGGAGAATCGATGGTTACAGAGACTAAATGCATTGTTTTCATGACAGAAACACGACGGATGACATTAAATATTCCGGAACCCGAACTTCAGTTTTGAAATACTGCTGGAAGAACTGCAAATGAACGAGAATACAAATTTCATCGGCGCAAAAAAAAAAAATTGTAAATATTGGTGATTTTATTAAATACCATTGAACATAATTAAGAAAGCAATTCTGTTGTTTAATTATTATGTTGCATTTATTAGATAACAAATCGATAATTTTGTTTCAAATTATCATTTTGTTGTCAAATAAACAAAATATAACCAGCACTGATGCTAACACGACTGTTAGTATATTTATTTTGATTTATTTTGCCGTATTTTTGTATATTTTGTGTTCATTAATGGCTGTATACAGCTAGTGATGTAGATAGAAATATAAAAATAAGTGCAGCGTCTTATTAGCATATTAAAGCAGGATACACTAGTGAAGTTAACAATATATCCAATGATACAATAATACTACTGTAAAAATGGAATGAATAATTCATTTACATACTCCATTCTCTGGAGAGAATGACGGCGTCTTTTAATATAATCAGATATTATCAGTATCTATATTAAATATCTCTAACTACCTATATCTATCTGTTTATATATCTCTCCCTCGCTATCTAGTTTTCCACCCATCATTGTATATATATTTGCATATATATATATTTTTTTTTATTTATGCGCCCTTTTCAAGCCTAGTCAGGCTTATGGGCCCGGTTTCCCGGTTTCTGTGGCGTATTTGTTCCCCCCAGCTGGACGGCACGCCAATCCATCGCAGCGTTACTCAAGAAACAGGAAGAAAGACTGAGAGAAAGTTGGGGCGAAAGAGTACAACAGGGGTCGCCACCACCACCTGCCGGAGCCTCGTGGAGCTTTTTGGTGTTTTAGCTCAATAAACACACACAACGTCCGACTTGGGAATCGGAACCGCGATCCTCCGACCGCGTGTCCGCTGCACTAACCACTGGGCCATTGCGCCTCCACTATATATATATATATATATATATATATATATATATATATATATATATATATATATATATATATATACATATATGGAAATATGTATAAATATATATATATATATATATATATATATATATATATGCACACACTCACACCCCCAAATCTATGGTGTTCAGAACATCAGGTAACCGAAAACGGTAAACAGGATTTAAACGGTATACAACAAGATGGATACCTAAATTTAAAATTATCACTAATATATATATGTGTGTATGTGTGTGTGTATATAGATATTATATATATACGTATAACATTAATATAAGCTTGTATATATATGTACATATATATATATATATATATATATATATATATATATATATATATATATATATGCGTGTGTGTGTGCATGCATATGTGTGCGTGTGTGAGGAGGAGGAGTAGTAGTAGTAGTAGTAGTAGTAGTAGTAGTAGTAGTACTAGTAGTAGTAGTAGTAGCAGCAGCAGCAGCAATAATAAAAATGGTGTCATTCAGCAACTTACAATATAGATCATTAGTAATTTCATAAAATTGCTGAACTTACCTATTGCCGAAAATGCCTAAACACACACATATGTATGTATGTATGTATGTATGTATGTATGTATGTATGTATGTATGTATAAAATATTCGATACTAACATGTAGAGTTTTCAACGTAATACTACTTACAAATGTTTCATAGTGGTTTCTTTAATTTCCATGCCCATTTTTATCGTGAACATATTGTCTTGTTCTCTTCTGTTAGGAAGTATCAGTTTTTTTAGCTTTGCTTTTTCTTGTTTCTACTCTCAGATACATACGCACACATATCTACTCTCAAATACATACACACTCAACCACTCTAAGTTAGACACACACTCATACACTTAGACACATATATCTATGGAATATATCCATTACTGCGAGTTTTATTACACTCGACTGTGAAAACGTCAGCTTAAATATTAGACAAAATAACCCATTTTTGTTGCTATAAGAGCGCATAATTTTTAGACGGTAGCAATTTAAAAAAAAAGATTGAATTTACAAAAGCGATAACTAGAATTCTAATAATTCTGAAATACTATAGAGTAAAGAAAAAGGAAAGAGAAAAATGCGGCTTTTTCATTTCATATATATGTGCATATGTACATGTTTGTACCATTGTTTTCATGTGTATGTCTCCATGTGTGTGTTTCCATGTGTGTGTGTGTGTGTGTGTGTGTGTGTGTGTGTGTGTTTGTTTGAGTGTGTGTGTGTGTGTGTGTGTGTGTGTGTGTGTCTGTGTGTGTCTGCCCGTCAGTCTATCTTTCTACACAAGTAGGTGAGAATGCGATTAACGATTCATCAACAACAAATACGAGATCTCAAGACTAGACCAGTCAAAGTACGATAAAATAAGCTCACACAGTTACTAGACACAACCAAAAGCTAAACAACCCTAAGTTTGTTCGTGGCTTTCCCTTTCATAGCTAGTATTCTGACTGACATAGGACATGTCTGCTGGTGAGAAGCTTCAATGTGATCTTTTAATTTGGCTGCTGATGACTTTAACTAAAGGACGTAGCGGAAAACTAGCCGCGAAAATCTCTTAACTCATCACTTGACCATTCTTAACTAATCATCCTCTACGTTAACTGACAACAAACGATTTGTAGAACTACGACCAGAAAACATAAATTTTGCAACAGAGCTCCATATAACACACTTTCCCTGTGTGTGTGTATGTGTTTGTGAGTGGATGTGTGCGTGTGTAGTGTATACATAAGATGGACTCTCCCGTCGTTAGACGACGTATGAGGGTCCGGCAATTTCTTGATTTGTTTATAGTGATCAAATCGACATTACCTGTACAGGTGCAACTGGGTGCAACATGTCAGATACCGAAGTGATCGCAGAGCAAGGTGAAATGAAATTCTTTGCTCAAGAACACAATGCAACGTCCGATCTCTGAATCGAACCCACAATCTCGCAATCGTGAGTGCAACATCTAAACCATTGAGCCATGCGCCTTCATATATATATATATATATATATATATATATATATATATATATATATATATATATATATATACATACATACATACATACATACATACATACATACATATATATATATATTCGCGAAATTTAAATTAATTTCACTTTTTTTTTGTTGGTGTTGCAATATTTTTCAAATGTGGAACAAAAATGCATATTGAACCATTCTTCAAACAACTTAAAGGAATTGCTTGTTACTGCCTTTTAATGCTCTTGGGTTCATTGTACGATAAATTAGCATCGGTTTTAACTTGCATTCAATTTTGGCATTAACTCCGAGTAAAAGTGTTAATCTATCCTTGGGTGCTTTATAACCTTGTGTCGTCGCCTCTTTTCTTGCCAGAAAATTTCTTGTTGACTTTTTTTTTCCACAATAGGCCAGTTTCGTCGACATTGACATTTGACGATAATCCATCGACATTTGACGATAATCCTGCCAATTTCCTTCAATTGTAACTGTGTGCTGATAAATATTGCTTTTTACAGTGAGACATATGATACTATTTAAAAAATCAAGGAAGCAGTAAAAATAAAAACAAATTCGCGGACTGTTATTTCATATTCTATACAAGTTATAATTATAAAATGCAAAAAGAAAATTAGAATGAGCTGACTGTTTTTTTTTTTTTTTTTTTCTTTAAAACTTTTTAATCAGCTCTGCTGTATTAGACTCTGCAGAGAGAAAAAAAAGAAAAGAAAACACATCGTTTATAGAAATTTTTTTTCTGATTTTGTTTCTATATAAAATGTTCTTTAAAAATAGGCATGGTTCAATATTCCTTTCTAATGCAGCCACAAGGGCTGAAATGTTTGGAGAATGGGTGTAGTCGATTCCATCGACCCCAGTACTTGACTGGTACTTAATTTATCGACCCCGAACACATGAAAGGCAAAGTAGACTCCAGTAGAATTTGAACTCAGAGCGCAAATGGCGGGCCAAACACTGCAAAACGTCTCGTCCGACTTGCTAACTACTCTTCCAGCACGCCACCTCGATATGGCTACGCTATTAGAAGTGGGAGTGTTTCCGTTTCAAAGTTTTTGAATTAATATGCGAAAATCGCTTTTTATTTGATAATTTTTATTAAAAAAGTGGTGGTCTGTGTAGATCTTTTCTATAAACTCTTGCAAAAAATTAAGAAAAGCCGAAAAACTACACGATTTTTGGTAGAATTTCAAGGAGTTTTGTCGATATATTTTAAATATACTAGTAGGTGTGGCACACGACCTCATTCGTGAAGGGTTGGTGCGGAACTGAAGATGAGTTGCTGCCAATGTTTCAAAGGAATTGCGCGGAAAAAGACAAAAAAGATACTTATTGAAACGTGCTAATCAAATCTGACACCGCTTATATTAAGGGACAATTTAAAAAAAAATTTCGTGCACTAATCACGGGGTTCCTATATATATATTTTGGAAATGTTTGTATGTACGTTTCTCCTGTCTCACTAACTACCTCAAATCAGTGCATCGTAGGAAGAAAACTATTTTCATTATCGGACTTGCCATATCCCAAAGCTATATGCTACACTTTTCACGGAAAACGGGGGAGAGAGGAACACTAGGAAATCCTCACCCACATCAGCGTGTGTGTGTGTGGGGGGGGGATTGCATGCTCTAGTTTCCTATTCACCCTTCGCCACTGATAGATTGATAGATAGATAGATAGATAGATAGATAGATAGATAGATAGATAGATAGATAGATAGATAGATAGATATGTGTGTGATCTGTGTGTGATCTGTGTGTGACTATACATTTTGTGACAAAACACATTTTCTAACATCTTTCAACCAAATAATCAAGAAATTGATTCTGTTTGTGTCTCAAGTACTTCATAATTAATTCACTGATGTAATTGCTTCCTACTACAGAATTTATTCGTTCACAAACACAGATTAGTGTTTTAATTGCTCAAGCTTAAACCTACGTAGTAAGTATAAATTGTAAGAAATAGGAAAATAGATATTCTTTTCTACTCTAGACACAAGGCCCGAAATTTTGGAGGAGGGGGCCAGTCGATTAGATCGACCCCAGTACAAAGCTGGTACTTAATTTTATCGACTCGAAAGGATGAAAGACAAAGTCGACCTTGGCGGAATTTGAACTCAGAACGTAAAGACAGACGAAATACCTATTTCTTTTACTACCCACAAAGGTCTAAACAAGGACAGACAAACGGATTAAATCGATTACATCGACCCAGTGCGTAACTGGTACTTAATTTATCGACCCCGAAAAGATGAAAGGCAAAGTCGACCTTGGTGGAATTTGAACTCAGAACGTAACGGCAAACGAAATACGGCTACGCATTTCGCCCGGCGTGCTAACGTTTCTTATTTCTTTATTGCCTACAAGGGGCTAAACATAGAGGGTACAAACAAGGACAGACAAACGGATTAAGTCGATTACATCGACCCCAGTGCGTAACTGGTACTGAATTTATCGACCTCGAAAGGATGAAAGGCAAAGTCGACCTCGGCGGAATTTGAACTCAGAACGTAACGGCAGACGAAATACTGCTAAGCATTTCGCCCGGCGTGCTAACGTTTCTGCCTGCTCGCCACCTTAGTAAACTAAATATCCTCTACAAAGTCTCCTAGAATGTTGTGACTGTTGTTTCTGTGGCTATAAGTTTACGTATCGCGATACCAAAACCATGTGTTTATGAAATACTATATATTATCTTTGAGAGAGTATAATGCTGGTTCTAACTGGATTAGTTAACAGATACGTGGCCAATTAGTTTTGAGTAATATAGGAATCCAGGTTTTTGATAAAAATGTTTCGTGTTTCCTGAAAGATCACAAATAGGTTTCAACACGCCAAAGCAAGCTAGCGAAATATTTGCCAATTTTTATACTGTGGCTATATTATATAATTATACTGCGTATTTAAATTGAACCAATCACAGGACCTCCACCAATTCGCTTGACTTGCTAAATTTGCGAAGAAATATAAATTTCATTCAAATCTAACCCAAGTGTTCTCAATGACCAAATGGTGACAGTTGGTTTATCTTCAGAAATGGTTGATCTTCTTCTAAACATGAAAGACACACTTCAAGCTCGTTTACAGTGACGTATGGAAATCATAAACGCAGCGTAGTCGCAGTCATGTGTTACGCACGGTCAGTCGCTTTGCTGGCTATCACTTACCCTATCGGCACGTCTTCAACAGCCACATGTGGGTTTGCCAACACTCCTAAATTCAAGTATCTCAATGAATACTGTTTCTGTAAAGAGAAACACAAGAGCCACCGTTCTTTCATGTCATTAATTGCTATTGTTGTTATTGCTTTCGTCGTCATAGTTACTATATAAGTCGATGTCAGCCAAGAATGCGTTGCTCCATACGAAAGCATTCTGGATTTTATGGCTAGTATTCTGATTGACATAGCTTCTACTGGTGAGAAGCTTCAATGTGATCTTTTAATTTGTCTGCTGTAAATATAATTCGCTCCAACTCATTGCACGCTGAGTTCAAATCTCGCCGAGATCAACTTTACCTTTCATCGCTTTCGAGCGGTTGACGCCTTGCGGTATTAGTTGCAGCTATTTCATTGTTGACCTTATCCGTCTACCGGTGTACTGGCATTTCGTCGGTTACGACGACGAGGTTTCAGTTGAAATTAACTTGCAAGTGGCTGAGCACTCCACTGACACACGTAACCTTAACATAGTTCTCAGGAAGATTCGGCGTGACACAGAATATGAAAAGGCTGGCCCTTTGAATTACTGGTACAACTCATTTTTGCCAGCTGAGTGGACTGGAGCAACTTGAAATAAAGTATCTTGCTCAAGGGCACCACGCGCTGCCGGGTATCGAACTTACGACCTTACGATCGTTAACGGAATACCCTAACCACTTTCGCCTCATACTTGGCCGTCTTTAGCAGAGATCACACAGTTACATGCATTTGGGCAAGATAACTGGTTTGAGTTTCACTCCCATCATTTCATTTACCATTCTCAAAGATTCTGAAAATATAATCATTCACGAGCGCTGCCCTTACCTCCCCAGTGAAACATCAAACTCTCTCTCTCTCTCTCTATATATATATATATATATATATATATATATATATATATACATATATATATATATATATAAAGCTGAAGTTGTCTGTGTACTATACATTAAACTACATTACATTACAAGTTGTTCGTATCAGTAACTTCTACAATATATATATCTATATATAAAGCTGACGTTGTCTGTGTATGGCAGGTTTGGTAGCCTTCAACTAACACTATCTCCTCCGAGACTCTGCGGCTCAAGTTGACCAAAATTGAGAGTATGATAGAAGAAGGCTTGCTTTTCCTTCCGTAGAAGAAAAAATTCAAATTGGACCATGTTAACACCAAAAATTATTTACATCAAAAAGGTGCCTTTTTTCTATGAAAATCCCTAATTTTTACGATTTTTTTACTGCTGTGTTGCCATTTTTCGGTGTATTTCAACGAGAAAAAATGTTCACTTAAAGAGAATAACAAGCTACATAATGCAAAATTTTTACTTTTCAAAAATTCCAATTCTAAATGGTCGAAACAAACCCGAGCAACGCCGGGCGATACTGCTAGTAAAACAATACAACAACCACATCGAATGCATTGACCACACTCATAATAATCCTATAAGATTATTGACTCGATTATCTCCCTTTCAGATCTAAATAGAAAGCTTGCAGCGAAAACTAATTACTGACTTTCCTGGAAAACATAAATAAATAAATACAACCACTTTTATTTTCTTCTCTTACGTGGGTGGGAATAATAATTTTCCTCTCCCGTTTCTTTCTAATCCTGTCTTCTTTGATGAAATTCCAACAATCACATTGTTTCCCCCCTTTGTTTCCCCATATCTCTGATGTTGTCAATGATTTATGTTTGCAAAGTGCATATGTACTGATAATGCGGTAGATGGTTTTAACGTATTGATGCGATGCTGTACAGATAGAAACAGTTCGAATACTAAATTGCGTTAGAACTAACGTAGCACAGAAGCGGTTTGGGTAATAGTTAAAAGCTGAAAGAGTAAAAGAGAAAGGTAACAAGGGAGAGAGAGAGAGAGAGAGAGAGAGAGAGAGAGAGAGAGAAAGGAAACAGAGAAAGAGAGAGAGAGAGAGTAAGAGAGAGAGACGGGGAAGGGAAACAGAAAGAGAGAGTGAGAGAAGGCGATAGAGGATGAGAGAGTGAAATCTTCCAATGATGAGTCTGTCTGCACGTTTTAGCCGATTCAAACTGCTTTTTCCTTTTTTTCTTCCTCCATTTTCCTTTTCGTTTCCCCCCTCCCTCAGTACTGCTTTGCTCAGCAGAATATCAGTTACCCACACCCCTCTCCCATGTTTTTACTCTTCCTTCTCTCCTTCTTCTCCTCCTCTTTCTTTTCATCCTTCTCTTCACCCTTCTCTTCCTCCTCCTATCTTCACTTTCTCACAGCTCCTCCTCCTTCACCATTTCCGCTTCTTCACCATCTAAGTTCCTCTTGTACCTCTTCTCCGCGTTCTTCTCTCCCTGCTTCTCCTCTTCTCTATCCTCCTCCTCCTCCTCCTCCTCCTCCTCCTCCTCCTCCTCCTACTACTACTACTACTACTACTACTACTGCCTCCATCAATCCTCCATCACTACTCAGTATCTGTGATGTCGTTATTACCATTGTCATTCTCACTATCTCTATTCCAATCATTATCACCCTGCTGATTATTATCACTTACCACAAAATTGCTATCCACACCCTTAAATCGATTGTCGTCCCATCCTTCACAATCATCATCATCTGCATCACTATCATCATAATCATCATTAATGATAATGATAGTGATGCTAAGCACTATCATTACGGATAAATAACGACAGCAACAACTACGGTAAATGTAGTATCATATTGTTATATCTCAGTAAATATCTCCTTTGATATATTTGCCAATAACTATTAAATCGTAATACTTCAGTAGTTTTGCTAAATTTCCTATATCTACCTTCGTCTTTTATTCTGGAAAGGATATTTAGGTCAATGGTCCTTACACTGACAAATACAAGAACCCCATCCACATCACACATACGGATAAATACATCAACACCACCACGACTACCAACACCATTAAATAAGTGTTAACCAAATATTCAGCCCTGTTCCGATAGTCTATATTTCTAAGATATCAAAATACCGTTTGTTTTTGCATAATACTGCTTTCGCCACAGTTGTATTGAACAAGTTTAAAAAGCTCGAAATCATCTAATTGAACACGTCAATTTTTTCCGCCTCTTGTTTACTCCACGGGACCTTTTCAGTGAGAAACAATATTTTAGCCAGTGATTCTCAACCGGGGTCCATGTGGCCACTGAGGGTTCACGTAAGATTCTTGAGGTTCCACGCAACAAAACAGTAAATTCGGGATCCACATTAATATTTTTAGGGCCCCTGAAAAAGTCTTGCTTCAGATGTATGTATTGTTATGTATTGCAAGAAACAGCTGGGTGTTTTTTCTCTAACATTTTACATAGGTCACCCTACACAAGATAACGTGTGGAAAACAAAACAGGAAGTTGGGAAGAAGTTTCTATAAACCTAATTTTTAAGTATAAATGACTAGGGAGTTTCACCAGAATAAAGTAGTAATCAAAGGGATCCAGAGGTAAAGAAAATGGTCGAGGAACACTGTTTTGGGTCTATTTCAGATGATCATTTCTCCAATCAAATGTGTCCCAGCCAGTCATGACCAAATATCCAAATATAGAATGCCTAAAACTAGATCAACCAATGTATCACTCCATGAGATCACTTAATAAGATTTGGCTGTTATTTCAACAATGTCAAACAGCAAACTAGTGAGAGAAATCGAGGTTCACTTCATTGTGTCTGTCCAGTACTTTCTTATACCCGATGATGAAGGTCAGATAGAAGTACTTTGTATTGATTTCCTCTCTTGGTTCACTGCTATAAATATATTGATGAGGAGTATAATCGATTGAATTGATTATATATACTTTTTCCTATTTACTTTGGTAACATCAAGTGGATGGAATGCCGAGACAGCATCGAGATTTCTTTTCAAAAGACTACCGAAGAATGGGCGAGATTATTTGTCTTTCATCAAAGCAGAAAGAAGATCAAAACTTAGTACTTGATCAAACTTGACTTATATGCCGTCATCGTCGGCGTCGGTCATCATCGGTGCCATAGTAGTAGTAGTAGTAGTAGTAGTAGTAGTAGTAGTAGTAGTAGTAGTAATATTATTATTATTATTAGTAGTAGTAGTAATATTAATAGTAGCAGCAGTAGTAGTAGTAGTAGTAGTAGTAGTAGTAGTAGTAGTAGTAGTAGTAGTTTTTGTTGTTGTTGTATCTGTTGTTGTTCTTGCTGTTGTTACTGTTTCTACAGTAGGTATCGTTGTCGTGCTTATTTATAAGTTTCCCCGTAACCTCTTCTCTTTGTTGTCGGTCACATTACTGAAGAATCTGTTTCTGTATAAGTATATCAAAGGGTAAGTCAATCTCGTGGCCCCCATTTCTCTTCTCGCTGAAATAATCGAAGTGTGTCAGAGGAGATTAAAGATCAAAAGCTGGTCACTAAAAGACAAAAGTCACAATGACTTGAGCATAAGTCTAAGTTTGCAAAATCTAATTTATCTCTGTATTTCCCATAATAATTTCAAGTCTTTTCAATCGCTAGCCATCTTGAATTAATAGGATAGTCGTATTTCAGTTGTTTTTTTTTTATTCTTATCTCCTTGTGTTTATATTTGGCTTCGTCTACAGTATTAAAATTTTTATGTATCAATGATTACTAAGATACTTACAGAGGCACGTATAATGTATACATACACTTACTTACATATACTCACGTACAAAACATATATTTTGAAGTATCTGAGAACTTGTGTCTGAGAAAGATATTGTGTGTTCACCTCATTAAAAAAAGTGTAGGTAAGCTACCTCTTAGTACGTTACTTTGTGAAATTTCTATCTTATGATTTCAGGATACAATAATTGCCAGCAATGGAGATGTCGTTTACAAGCCATCAGACGAGCTGCAATTAAATTGAACGCATGGCTGTTGCTCCAGTGACTGAAAGAAATTACTAAGTCTGTAAGTATGAGAAAATATACATCTCAACATGTTTACATAATATATGCACAATACGTAAAAATGTACATATGTACATACTCGAATACATACGTACATACATATATACAAACAAACATATATATAGAGAGAACATTTTTAACAAGCATTGAAGCCCCAAGTTAGCTGGTTGCCATATTTTTTCTGTTAATAAGGGTATTTTGCTCAATCCTTTGAGCTGTCTTCACAGTTATTCTTCTGTGTTTGAGAAATTGTTTCCTTTCTAAAATACATATTTATATGAGGGAGTGCTGAAAAGTTCCTGGCTTTACGTGTATCGCGAAAGCCTGATTGGTGGCCCGAACTTTCGAGTTCTTTTACAAGGCTTAGAAAAACTGATGGGCCGCTATAATAAGTGTTTCAATCTGAGAGAGGAATATGTTGAATAAAATCATAACTGATCCGCCTATATTTTCTTTTACCCAAAATCAGGAACTTTTCAGCACCACCCCGTATATACATACACGAAAATATACGTACATACATATACAAACATACATGTAAAGAGAGAGACTATTCATATAGACAAACACTGAAGCGCCGAGTTAGCTAGTGGCCACATTTTTTCCGTCTATAAGAGCATATTATCCAATCCCCTGAGCTATTTCAACAGCTATTCTCCTGTGCATGAGATTTTCTTCATTTCTAAAATACATATTTATACATACATAGATATATACACAAATATCTATCTGTCTTTCTATCTATCTATATGTGTGTGAGTGTGTGTGTGTACATTCCAAAGATTCTCCATCCGAGACACTTTAAATTAACATATGCACACACAAGGTTGTGTGTACTGATGAAGACACATGGGTAGAAAGTAATGAGGCACATAGACACCCATCCACAAAGTATTAAAAAATCATATTCACACAGAACGTAAGTGTTGGTGCATACACGTACATATTTGCATACACTAACTCAACCACAAATTTTAAATCCTTGAAAATGTCTTAACTCAAAATATCCCGTTGATTTGATACGACCAGTTTGAACGTTGTTAAGAATTTAAATAAATCTGTAAAAAACACATTCATACACATATCACCGTGATCACCGTGACCGATCAGGCTATCAGATGTTGCTACACATTGCCGGTCACAATGCGCTTCGCACTGTTTTAGCTTTCAAATGACACCACTCCGCTGGCTAAGCGAGCAGGCCAACAGAAGAAAGAGTGAGAAAAAGTTGTGGCGAAAGGGTACAGCAGGGATCACCACCACCCCTTGCCGGAGCCTCGTAGAGCTTTAGGTGTTTTTCGCTCAATAAACACTCACAAGCCCGGTCTGGGAATCGAAACTGCGATCCTACGACCGCGAGTCCGCTGCCCTAACTACTGGGCCATTGCGCCTCCACGCATACACATATAGCAGAAGTTATCTCTGCGCCATTCTATTGATGAGCAGCATAGAATTCCAGTGCCCAAATTAGACATTCAACTTTATAATTATTACTATTTGAGCAACATTTGTAGCAAACCACATAGAGTAAAAGATGGCTGAACTTGAATTCGGCGGAGAAAGAATGAAGTTCCATAATTCAGATACACTTCAGAATATTGCGCTAGCCGGGACAATAGGAAATTTTCAAACTCATTTTATGATTGAAGAGACGAGTTGCTGTATGAAGAATAGCGAAGGAGACAAGTCTCTTTTCTTTAAAACCTCCGACAGAGTAAGGGGCCAATTAAAATCTATAAAACATTAATTAGGGACGGACACCACCCCCCGCACACACACATACACACATATAAATATACATATGTGTACGTGTAGCCAAACATACATGCATCGAAACATGATTACAAATGCATCTATACAAGCGTTTAGACACCTGTATGTAAGTGTATGCATATTACGTATATACCTGAATTCATGGATTCCTTAATAATACTTTACATATATTTCATTCTTACTTGTATGTATCCACTACATAATAACATGGCATATGAACCTACTAACCCGCACAAATACCTACATACATAAACAAAAAGATGTATGTGTATATACATATATAATGCATACACATTCATACACGCATACATACATATACACATGCATACATACACATACATATACACATACATACATACATATACACATACATAGATACACATACACACATGTATACACTCTTATCTTGGCTTGGCTTCGCTGACAAAGATTAGGAAGGCTGTTGTCCACGTCGTCTGCACTCTCGTTCGTGACTAATGAGGTCAATGTGGACTCGACATGTCCGATTGCAATGATGATAGAGGTGTGGTTGTCCTTACCTCTCCAACACCACCCTCCTCACAGGCAACTATCATCGACCCTGTCATATCACTGACTCCTTCACCTGCACTTCTGGCAACGTCATCTACTGCATCTCCTGCTCTCTCTGTCCTTCTCTATACATCGGTCAAACGGTGCGCCGCTTGGCTGACTGGTTCGCGGAACATCTCCGACTCGGCAACGACAACCCGATCTACCGGTCATTCTTTACAACACGTGTCTGTGTTCGGACTGTCCTTACACAGGGGCATCCGGACTCATGTCTTCGCCGTGAGCAGGAATTAATCTTCTCGCTTCTCTCTTTTGCGTCACATGGGCTCAACTCTCCTCCCCTCTTCATATAACCCTCCTCCTCTCTTCCTCTCACACTAACTTCTTCCCATCGACCTCTCCTCTCTTGCTCTGGTACCTACTTCCTCTCTTCGCTCCTACACACCTTCTCCCTTCCAGCCTCTCCCTTCATCGTAACCCCACCCCTACACATTCCAACCCCACCATCCCTATACATCCCATCCCACCCCACCGCATCCTTTACACCCCACCCTTGCTTTCCCCACACATCCACCCCCCACCATCCACCACCACACCACCCACTACCATACCCCGACACACCACCCCGAACATACTAGCACTGACCACTTCCCAGTACTCACACCAGCGCACACTAGCACTGACCACTTCCCAACACCTACACCATCGTCCACACATCTACACGTGCACTCACACACACGTCAATATCACCAGCCCCCTTCCACACGCACTTACACGCTCTCACATACACTTGCACGCGCACCTTCCTTTTAGGATCACCTCTACTTTATTATCTCCCCTTCTTCCTAGCTCACCTGTGTGACTCCTCTGTCCGGCATTCGCCATGATAGATCGCAAGCCACTAAACCCTTTTCTATTTTCTCTCCCTGTTATTTCTGTGTTCCTTTCTGTCGAAGAGTGAAGGCTCAAAACGTAAAAGACTTTCTCATTTCCCGAGTGCTAAATTAATATACCTGTTTGTTGATTACACACACCCGTCTTCGACTTTTGCTTTTTGTAAATTCTCACTATATATATATATAAGTAATTTTATTTAATTCCTTCGCAAGAGGGACTAGTTCCACGAGTCGTGTTCTGTCCAACCTTCGAAACACGCTGGTGTTGAACTAGGGACAGCTGATGAAGGGGATTTTTCCTTGTGTAGTTTGTCTTGTACTCTGTTTTTTTCGTTTAGGTCCGTTTCCACGTTTGTTTTTTACGTTTTCATTTCTCGTTGAGTTCTACGTCTATTTGTGGTGTCCTGTGCTCACGTATATATATTTATATATGCATGTATATATACATGTAGATGTAGGTACGTACATATATGTATGTATGTATGCATATATTTTATTTATTACACTATATATATATATATATATATATACATACACATACATATAAACACACATACATGCATAAATACATGCATGCATATACATACATATATGCATGCATACATAAATACATGCATACATACATGCATACATAGATACATATATAGATACGTACATACATACGTATATACATGCATACATACGTATATGCATACATGCATACATAAAAACATAGATAGATATATGCATGCATGCACACTCGCATAAATACATACAGATATACATGCATACACATACGTACATATATACAATCATATATACATATAAATATATACACACATACATACACACGTACATACATTCATACATACATACTTGCATTTACATACATATATGCATGCGTACATACAGACATACATACACACTCCTAAATAACCAGATTAAAAGACACAGTACGTGCATACTTACATACATACATACATACTCCTAAATAACCAGACTAAGAGACACAGTAGCACAGACTGATTTGAAGAAGCCACAACTAATTACATGCGTCTACAACTATTTTCTTGACTATACAGACATAAACGGAGAACAGATTTAAACATAAATGCATCGTCATTACGCTCACACATAAAATATATAACGATAATCATTCGTTCCTACATACAGATTGAAAGACAGCCAAAATATTGGTTACGTACGCGAGAAACAGATGGAAATATATTCATACGTATATGCACCACAAGACGTTAATACATACATCTATATGGATTCGTTGAACCTATACTTAGTAATCGTATTTCATGACATGTAATGTGGAATTTTGAATTAAAGATCATTGTAATATGCTTGCGTTACTTCATGTTATATATTTCTATGTTGCAATACATATTGAAGTAATTAATAACTGGAGGGGATATGATATGTAGTTTTAGAACCATAATACATTATCAGGTATATTAAAGGTTTATAAGTAAATACTGTGTCTCTACCAGCATTCAATATAAACCTACCACTTACCTGGAATGTATTCAATCTGGAAATTGGTTTATCCAACAGTGTTACTCCGCTAGACTTTAGTCGCGATTTAAGCAACGTATTCGTGGATAGTTAATGGCTTGGATGTCGTCTTGATGAGGGAGCAATAACTATTGAATACACACATACACACAAATATATATATGAGTGTGTGTATGTGATCTATAAGTTTGTGGTTGTGTACATATGTATGTATGCAAGTATGTATGTATGTCATTATTCAGTTTATTTCAAGATTTCTTGCCAATAGAGAAGGAACCGATTTCTAACCTAGATCCAAAATTCCTTCACAGGAATGTCAACATCAACAACAGTGTATTTTTGTATGTATGTATGTATGTATAGATTTGTATGTTTTATGTATGTATTCTCATATATATATATATATATATATATATATATATAGTTGCACATCAAGACATGCTCATATATATTTAAATGATAAACTTTTGGAAAGTTTTACACATGTTTACAGTTCCATTGATGGATTGGATCTGTAGTCTTCGAATTAGCTTTCTCCTTTCTTGTTTTGAGAAGCCTCATTTCTTAAAATTGGTGTTTAGGCAGTGTGTTACATATCCCAGGGCCCCAATAATTATAGGTATAAACCTGAACTTGTAATCTGGATAGATTAACAGCAGATTTTTTAATAGTTAAGCATAGGTGTTCTCTTTTTCACTGGTCTTCAGGTTTATGGGCAGCTAATTTCCACAACTGTACACAGTTTCTATTCTCTATCCCAAATTATTATATTAGGCCTGTTGTGCTTACATTTTATTGAGCTCTTCACTGGTACATTCCACCAGTATGCCTTTTTATGTATGTATGTATGTATGTATGTATGTATGTATGTATGTATGTATGTATGTATGTATTTAGGTATGTATGGCTGGCTGGCTGGCTGGCTGACTGGCTGGCTGGATTGATGGATGGATGGATGGATGGATGGATACGATGGGCTATGATACAACTTTTGTCAACTAAATTTACTCTAATGTTCAAATATCCAAACGCCTGTGTGCGCGTGTATGTCTGTGTTGTACCTGTGTGTGTCTGTCTGTGTGTTTACCTGTGTATGTGTATATCTGTGTGTTGTACCTGTGTGTTTGTGCGTGTGTATGTCTGTGTGTTGTGCCTGTGTGTGTCTCTGTGTGTTGTTACTGTGTGTTTGTGTATGTATGTCTGTGCGGTACCTGTGTGTTTCTCTGTGTGTGTATGTGTGTATCTGTGTGTGTATGTACGTTGTACCGGTGTGTTCGTGTGTGCATGCTATTGTTTCTATTGCCTGTCCTTTCCAGTGGGAACCAAATCTCTATTTCCTATTCAACACAGTAATGACATAAACCAATACATGATAACTTTTCTCACCTATAGTATCTCGCATGAGTTAAAACTACGGAAGTGGCGGCATTTCGTTGTCGCAGTAGCGTATGTGTTACCGCAACTTCCGCAACGAACGTATGCCGTCATTTTGTAATATAGACTTGCACTTAACTAGGTTCATAGTGAGGGAGTACTGCGGCGGATGAGCGGCAACACGTCCTCGAGGCGGCCAAGAGACTTTGAAATATATCAGGAATGTTACGAAATGACTAGTGTGATCTGTGTGTTTCATCTTACTCTGTGCGCACACCACATCGATATTGTTAGATATCGCCTTACCGTCGGGTGATATTTATCCCATTAATGGATGTGCTTGACTGGGCGATCCGCTAAAACGACACTCTTACCAGACATTTTAAGCATACACACACACACACACACACACACACACATATATATATATATATAATATATAAAAGTTGAGTTGTGGGTATCGCACGAGTGGGATTATATAAGAAAAAAGGTTTGAAAATGCAATTTAAACGATGTTTATTACTTAACCGGTTTCACTCTTTGGTAAAAGATTGTCAAAAGTTACGTTTAAGGAAACATTGAATAATATGGGTTCAAAAAAAGTTTTTTACATAATTGTCACATTGAATATTATGCATTCAAAAAAGTTTTACATAATTGTCACATTGGATATTATGAATTCAAAAATGTTTTTTTATACATAATTGTCACATTACATGTATAAATATAGTGTTTGGTAACAGAGAAGTTCAATAGTGTGATGAGAAAATTTGGGAAAATTTGGCAGAAAGGATAAAACAAATATATTATTGGGAATTGGTTGCGTTAATTATTGGTTGTCGCAAATTGTCACATTACATGTATATATATACAATCTTTGGTATATATATACAGCCTTTTGACAGCAAAAATTAAAATGGATTTTTTATACATCTCAGAATATTTTAAGTACAAGGCGAGAATATGTTTTTACTGACCTGTCGGTATTAGCAGGAAGGCTGAACTGAGAGAACAGAAGAAGTAGCCAATGAGGTGTATATTTCCCCTTTATGCATGAATGATTTTGGGGTTATCAGGAGGTTAGTATGCGGGTGTGAATAGATGTGTCCGTGCCTGCTGGTTAGATAGCGTCTGTTTGTCACACACATATATACACACACACACACACACACACACACACAACAACACACATACACACACACACACATAGTAAACAAACACACACGACATACAAACAACACACACAGAGAACACACACACCCACACACAACGCACCCACATATATCACATATACACACAGCACACAAATATAACATGTATCTATATATAACATACACAGATATATAACACACATACACACACAACACACACACACACACACACACACACAACACACGCACACATACATACATAATATAAATATCACACAAATACACCTAGCATATATATACACACATACAATACACACATACAGCATGTAAGTAATATACATACCAATATATGCATGCAATATACATACGCAGTACATACATATAATATATATATATATAGACAATGCATATACATATATACACATATACATATAAATAGTGTCTACATAACATACATAGATGTACCACATATACACACAAACACATACATACAATGCATACACATACACGTACGCATACATATAATATATATATACACACACACACACACATAACATACATACACAATGCATACATATATATACACGCAATGCACATACATGTATTCATGCATATATAGCACACCTACAATATACATATATACAATGCACACATACACACACATATATACACTTAATTGTACACATACATATACAATACACATACATACAATATACATATACACAATGCGCATGCAAATAATGTACATGTTTATACACACATAACAAGCAAATAATATACACACACACACATACACACACACATATATATATCATATATATATATATATATATATATACACACATACATACATACATACATGCACATACATATATTTTTTCACACACATACACACACATATATATATATAAAAAATTCACCCCCCACACACACACACACAAATTACAAACCTATAGCGTACACACTCAAATATATCTCTACATGCCGCACACACACAAACAAAGTACTAACATATACACACATACCATGCATATACACACACAACACACACACACATATATATATATATATATATATGTATATATAAAAACAAATACACATGTAAATACATACACACGTACACAATGCTCACACACACACACACACATACACACACCCGCACACAGTGCACACACACACACACATATATACACACGTGCACACACACACACACATATATACACACGTGCACACACACACACAACGTGCGCGCACACACACATATACAGACACACGCACACCGTGCACACACACACACACACATATATATATACACCCGCACACACACACACATAACGTGCACACACACACACACACACACACAACACTCACACACATACATCACCTACATATATATAATGCATGCGTGTGCATGTCACGTATGTGTGCGGTCAATGCCCGCTAGTGTGTCCTATGCGGGCCGATGCGCGCATGTGCCCGCCCACACGATATGCTGTGAGCGTGCGCGCGTCCCTGTGTGCTTGCTCTGGATGTGTTTCCAGGGGGTATGTTAGAGTATGTTTAGTTGTGGTCTGTATTTTTGAATAAGATTACTTTCCTTATTTATTCGTGTTTGGTCTGTGGTGTTGTCCGAGCATTGGTATAGTGGGAAGATTAAGAATTTGGGGGACTTATTGTGTGCACAAAGGTCTAAGTGTCCACTTAGTGGTATCTGTCTTGTGGAGGGGTCCCTCAGTTGTTGTCGGTGAACTGTCATTCTGTCTCTGAGGGTAAGGCTCGTTTGCCCTATGTAGTCTTCGTGGCATCCTTCACACCTTATGACGTAGAGTAAATTTTTTGATGCGCACGTGAAATTATTTTTTATGATGAATGTGTGTCCCGAGTGGAACTTGTACGACGATCCCTCAATGAGGGGATGCAGGTCTTGCAGTTGGGGCGACCACATTTTTTGATGGTGGGCGGTGGGTTTGTGTTGTGTAATTTGCGTTGGTGAGGAGGTTTTTTTAGGGATTTTGGTTGTCTCTTACTTTTTATTATTTTATGAGCTGCCAGTATTTTTTTCAGGCGTGGGTCTTGATTTAGTTGTGGAATGTGTTGTATATAATAGTGTAAGCTTCTGCATTCCTTGGGTTGTGTGTTGAGAGATAAGGGAGGCTATTGACTGTACTGTGGCCACACCAACAACCCAGACCCTGGAACAACCAAAACCTCCTCAACAGACAACATAGCAACGGGGGACAGAATCACAACAACCAAAACCTCTTCAACAGCCATGTCAACGGGGGACAGAATCACATACAGCAAAATACCGCAAATAGAAGAACCCCCAGGATTCCTTTTTTAGGCAAGGGCATCAGTTTCCACGACACCAGATGGTAGATACCAACCCCGAAAACCAAAAATAGTGAATCTTTCTAACCTAAACCTGTCGACACCACAAATAAAAATCCTTTCAAGAGGACTAAAATTCACCCCAACTCCGCAATACCCTAACCTGAGGGAAATACAGGATGACATCTCGCACTTTTGCAGAAAATTACGCCTCACAGAGGAATTTTTTGACAGGAAAACTAATAATAACGACGAATCAATGGTCTGTAACAAAAGCAACTATAATCCCATAAAAGGCAAAAACAAAACCTTAGACAAATTTTGCGATTACATCTCCAACTTCCCTTATGGTGAACTCCACAACCTAAACTCAAACCCAACACCAGTAAAAGAGAATGGGAAATCATCCATACGCTACGAGACAATCATGACGTCACAATAAAGGAAGCTGATAAGGGTAGTACGGTCGTTGTTATGAATACTGAGCAATATAAAAACTCTGTATCTCTCCTTTTAGAGGATACCACATACTACGAAAGAGTAGTCGACTACCAGCAATCCAAAACAATGACCAATCTGAAGGCACTCATTTACCAACACGGAATGACTTGACAGCAAAGGAATGCGACTACATTACTAAATTTAATTGCAAAACCAGCACACTCTATGGGCTTCCAAAAATACACAAGAGTCAAATTATCACAGAAGCTTGCAAAAAGTCCACTTCAACCTGCATCACTATACCACATCCCACTGATATCAAACTGAGACCAATAGTGGCAGGCCCAAGTTGTGAAACACACAGACTTAGCAACTTTATAGATATCATCTTAAAGCCAATACTGAAACACATTCCAAGTATTGTAAGAGATGACCTGGACCTATTAAACCATCTTCCCAAACATGCCGATAAAGACACCTTAATCGTTTTTTTGATGTTATTAATCTTTACACCACAATCCCACATGAATTTGGACTGGAAGCCATTAAATTCTGGCTGGATAAATATCCCAATGAGATCCCGGAAAGAATTAAAAAAGAATTCATAATTGAGGGCCTCAAATTTATTCTGCAAAACAACTTCATGTATTTCCACAACAACACTTACAGACAGGTCTCAGGAACTGCAATGGGTACGAAAGTTGCACCTACTTATGCAAACCTGGTGATGGCCTACCTGGAATCACATATCTATGAAAAATCCAAATATAAGTACGGCCAGTCTTTCCACAATACCTGTTGGAGAACTGGAAACGCTACTTAGATGATTGCCTCATCTATGGTCCCACACACTCGACCAACTTATAGACTTCAAAAACCTTATCAACAGTGTAAATAACAACATTCAATTCACAATGGAATATAGTCAGGACCAACTCCCTTTTCTTGACATCCTAATCATTAAAAAAGGCGTCAACATTGAAACTGACATCCATTACAAACCCAATGACTCTAAACAATACCTTCTATTCACCTCCAATCACCCAAAACACACAAAGACAAATATCCCTTCAACCTAGCGAGAAGAATCTGCACTATTGTCTCAAATGACACAACACGAAATAGAAGACTCCGGGAACTAAGGGCAATTCTTCTCGAAAGACATTACCCGGCATCACTAGTAGACAACGGAATAGAACGGGCCAAATCAATCAACATTCAAGACCTTCGAAAACCCAAAACACATCCACAGTACAGTCAATAGCCTCCCTTATCTCTCAACACACAACCCAAGGAATGCAGAAGCTTACACTATTATATACAACAACATTCCACAACTAAATCAAGACCCACGCCTGAAAAAAATACTGGCAGCTCATAAAATAATAAAAAGTAAGAGACAACCTAAATCCCTAAAAAACCTCCTCACCAACGCAAAATTACACAACACAAACCCACCGCCCACCATCAAAAAATGTGGTCGCCCCAACTGCAAGACCTGCATCCACCTCATTGAGGGATCGTCGTACAAGTTCCACTCGGGACACACATTCATCATAAAAAATAATTTCACGTGCGCATCAAAAAATTTACTCTACGTCATAAGGTGTGAAGGATGCCACGAAGACTACATAGGGCAAACGAGCCTTACCCTCAGAGACAGAATGACAGTTCACCGACAACAACTGAGGGACCCCTCCACAAGACAGATACCACTAAGTGGACACTTAGACCTTTGTGCACACAATAAGTCCCCCAAATTCTTAATCTTCCCACTATACCAATGCTCGGACAACACCACAGACCAAACACGAATAAATAAGGAAAGTAATCTTATTCAAAAATACAGACCACAACTAAACATACTCTAACATACCCCCTGGAAACACATCCAGAGCAAGCACACAGGGACGCGCGCACGCTCACAGCATATCGTGTGGGCGGGCACATGCGCGCATCGGCCCGCATAGGACACACTAGCGGGCATTCACGGAAACACATACGTGGCATGCACACGCATGCATTATATATATGTAGGTGATGTATGTGTGTGAGTGTTGTGTGTGTATGTGTGTGTGTGTGTGTGTGTGTGTGCACGGTGTGCGTGTGTGTGTATATGTGTGTGTGCGCGCACGTTGTGTGTGTGTGTGCACTGTGTGCGGGTGTGTGTGTATGTGTGTGTGTGTGTGTGTGTGAGCATTGTGTACGTGTGTTTGTATTTACATGTGTATTTGTTTTTATATATATATATATATATATGTGTGTGTGTGTGTGTGTGTGTTGTGTGTGTATATGCATGGTATGTGTGTATATGTTAGTACTTTGTTTGTGTGTGTGTGTGCGGCATGTAGAGATATATTTGAGTGTGTACGCTATAGGTTTGTAATTTGTGTGTGTGTGTGGGGGGTGAATTTTATATATATATATATGTGTGTGTATGTGTGTGAAAAAATATATGTATGTGCATGTATGTATGTATGTATGTGTGTGTATATATATATATATATGTGTATATATATGTGTGTGTGTGTATGTGTGCATTGTATATATGTATATTGTAGGTGTGCTATATATGCATGAATACATGTATGTGCATTGCGTGTATATATATGTATGCATTGTGTATGTATGTTATGTGTGTGTGTGTGTATATATATATTATATGTATGCGTACGTGTATGTGTATGCATTGTATGTATGTGTATTGTGTGTATATGTGGTACATCTATGTATGTGTATGTAGACACTATTTATATGTATATGTGTATATATGTATATGCATTGTCTATATATATATATATTATATGTATGTACTGCGTATGTATATTGCATGCATATATTGTGTATGTATATTACTTACATGCTGTATGTGTGTATTGTATGTGTGTATATATATGCTAGGTGTAT
>NC_043005.1:76547397-76644897 GCF_006345805.1 Octopus sinensis | reverse complement strand
TTATTTAGAAATTCAATATTTCTTATTTTGATAATCAGTGAATAAACTTCACTGAGTATACATATATACAATTATGAAGTCGAGGCAAATATCACCAGCCGACCGGTGTCTGCTACTCTAGGCCGATGAAGGACAATGATCCTGAAACACGGTGTCCCTAGATGCAGTTCCGACGGCCGGGGGTGTTTGTCTCCCCTTCATATATGTATATAAGGACACAGGGAAAAAATGTGTCGAAGCTGTCAGGAGGCGTTCGATGCCTCCTAGGGCTATACAACGGTGGTGTACCCCCTACTGTCACGTTCTTGTTAGATTGACAGTATACAACCATTCAATAGCATTATTGTTTTACGTAAATATTCAGATGAATGAAAATATGATTGCTGCTCAGCTTCATGATATCCCGGTTTACGCAGACCTAGGCTATTCGAGCATAAATACCACGTTGTATTAAGGAAAAGTAGGAGCACGTTGTCTCATTACGTTTCCCTTAACACGGTTAGTAGCGATTTGGGGAAATTTTGGTAACTACTTTTAGCAGGTTGAACATCCTCCCGGGGTGGGGTCTATCGTGTTCTCAATTCACAAAAAATGTTTCAAACAGCCTTGGACTGGAACCAAATCAATGTTTTTATAAGCGAAGCAGTTTCTCTTTTCTATATCGTGATTATTCTGTCCTTTATTGTTTACATAAACAATTGATTTCCTATTTTGTTTATACTAAATGTCATTCTGCGTAGTCAAAATACAAAAACGCTTACACAAACTTTTACATAACAAAATTATTAAGAATTTAAAACATAGCTTTCATTGAATTTACAAATTTATTGTTTGTTAAACATGTAAAACTGACAAGATTCACAAAACTATTGGATTTTTCGTAAAAGAAAAAAAAAATTTTTTTATCTTTCTGAATGTGTTACTAGTTTGAAATTTAAACTCTTCATGAATTATGACATCACAATATGGCGATGCTTATCATTATTATTTTTCGTTGTATTAAGATGACGTTGTACTAAGTCATATGTACACACATACATACATACAAAAATATATATATACATATAAATATATATATTTTTATATCTAGTTTCAGCTCAGGAACTGTGTTCATGCTGGGGCACCGCCATTTGGTGTTACTACATAATTTTACATCACGAACGCTTTTTAGGAATTGACATTTGGTGCATGAGGGAGTTTGATGCCGCTGCCCTCATCTGCACCCCCTGATGCGAAGTTGGCTCACCTGAGACACTTGACAGTATGAGATCCAGCTTTATTTTGAAGACACCTACATCCACCCCATTCAGGTCTCTCTGGTCCTTCGGGAGGATATTGAAGAGCTGTGAACCTCTGAAGCCCAGACTATTGCAGTATCTTGTCCTATATCTTGATAGCAAATTTGGAGTCCTTGGCACTATGCAGTGGCGCCCAGTTTTAGTATTTGTGTAACTCTCGATGCCAAAGTTTGGGACATACGTAAGTATGTATATATATATATATGTGTGTGTATGTGTGTGTGTGTCGTATATTATAAATACACACATATGTATAAATACATATATACGTATATATATATATATATATTATATATATATATATATATATATATATATATATGTGTGTGTGTGTGTGTGTGTGTGTAATGTGAAGAAACAAAAGACCTTGTAATTGAATCCGCAAACATGACTCCGATTAGAGATGGACTTAAATGGCTATTGTACATGATTGGTTTAAAAAATATGTGTGTAAAGTAATAATATCCGGATGCAGACATAAACGTTAAAACATGCGTGTGTAGGTAAAAAATATTGCAGAAAGTCTGAAGTGTTGGTAATGGAAACGAACCAAAAGATACAATGATAAGCGAAGTTAAAATTCGGGGTAGTAAAATCAGTTACTTTCTTTTATTTGTTTCAGTCATTTGACCGTGGCCATGCTGGAGCACCGCCTTTTAGTCGAGCAAATCGACCCCAGGACTTATTCTTTGTAAGCCTAGTACTTATTCTATCGGTCTTTGACGAACCGCTAAGTTACGGGGACGTAAACACACCAGCATCGGTTGTCAAACGATGATGGGGGACAAACACACACACACACATACACACACACACACATATATATTAATATACGGCGAACTTCTTTCAGTTTCCATTACCAAATCCATTCACAAGACTTTGGTCGGCCCGAGGCAATAGTAGAAGATACTTGCCCAAGGTGCCACGCAGTGGAACTGAATCCGCAACCATGTGGTTGCTGAACAAGCTACTTACTACACAGCTACTCCTGCGCCTGTGTATTTATATATTTTTAACATATCATGTACGATTGTCCTTTAAATCCATCTCAAATCGGAGTCATGTTTACGGATTGAATTACCAGGTCTTGTTTCTTCAGATTACATATTTTATATCTTTCGTCTCAAATTACTCTTGAGCACTTCTATGTGTATGTATTTGTACTCGTGTTTTGCCCTCACTACTTGACAACGTTTGGTGATTTATTTACGTTCACGTAACTAGCGATTCGGCAAAAGACAACGATAGAATAAGTATCAGCTTAAGAGGCAAATAAATACTGGCTTCTATTTGTTGGAGTAAATACTTCAAGGCATGCTCCAGCATGGCTGGAGTCCAATGATCGAATCAAATAAAAAATAAAAGAAACTAACGAAACATATCCATGTCACTATGATGTCATTGCTCACAGTAGTATATTACTTATCACCGTGATCACCGTGACCGAGCAGGCTTATCAGATCTTGCTAGACATAGCTGATCACAATGCGTTTCGCATTGTTTTAGCTTTCAAATGACGCCACCCCGCTGGCTAAGCGAGCAGGCCAACAGAAGACAGAGTGAGAGAAAGTTGTGGTGAAAGTCTACAGCAGGGATTGCCACCACCCCCTGCCGGAGTCTCGTGGAGCTTTCGCACAATAAACACTCACAGCACCCAGTCTGGGAATCGAAACCGCGATCCTACGACCGCGAGTCCACTGCGCTAACCACTGGGCCATTGCGCCTCCACACATAACTTATACTGGTTCGGTTTTCTACTTTGACGTCTGTAAAACAAACTCAGAAGCGCCGATGACACCATCCGATTTGCCATCTCTCAATTCATACACTTCAGTCTTTAAATAAGGAAACCACATATTGACTAATATAGTTCCAGGTAGCATGAAAATGATGGAATGGTAATGGCTAAAATGCTACTAACCATAGATGTCTATCACTGTTGACCTTATGCTAAATAACAATCTCTTTTTATATCTTAGATGTGTGCTTACTAAAGGCGGCAAGCTGGCAGAAACGTTAGCACGCCGGGCGAAATGCTTTGCGGTATTTCGTCCGCCGCTACGTTCTGAGTTCAAATTCCGCCGAGGTCGACTTTGCCTTTCATCCTTTCGGGGTCGATAAATTAAGTACCAGTTACGCACTGGGGTCGATGTAATCGACTTAATCCGTTTGTCTGTCCTTGTTTGTCCCCTCTGTGTTTAGCCTCTTGAGGGTATTAAAGAAAATAGATGTGTGCTTACTTGTCTTAACGGTGAATTGATACAAACGAATGACCTCCTTTTGTTGTCTAGTATCCAGCGAGTGCGGTGAATGTCAGAATCAAATGTAGCGTTCGTGTTTTTATCAAAAACATTATTGTGATATATTTTGTTGTTGCTGTTTAACTCCCTTTTCAGGTATTATGAATGAAACCCAATATCCAAAAGAATTCCAGCCGTGGCCACCACATCTTTCTGTATATTAATAACTACATGTGTGAAGGTGGCGAGCCGGCAGAATCATTAGGAAGGAGAGCAAAATGCTTAGCCGCATTTCGTCTGTCTTCACGTCCCAAGTTTAAATTCAGCCGAGGTCAACTTTGCCTTTTTGTTCTTTTCGATAAAATAAGCATCGGTTGGTCATTGGGGTTGGTGTAATCAACTTACCCCTTCCAATAAATTGCTGGACATGTACCAAGTCTTGAAACATGTGTAGTTAATTGTTAAGACGCAACGTTATTTGAAAGAAATTTAGCTATTATTTCCAGCATATCAAATGAGTACGTTTATTATTCGTTGATTATTCGTTGGCTGACTTTAGACAAATCTTTTAAATAGTTTCGTGCATGTATCAAAACAAGCTCAATGTTTTTATATGGCAAACAATTCATTCCAATGCAATAAGTTGTCAATCTGTTATAGTTTACACATAACCCTCGAATTTCTATTTGTTTACATTATATGCTATGATGACCAGTCAAAACATTGAAACGTCTACACATAATTTTGAAAAGCCAAATGTGAAACAGAGCTTATACAGAATTGTTAAATAGATTGTTTTATATACATAGAAACACTGAGAAAATACACATTTCTTTTTCCAGTTTATATCTGGGACAAAGTCGCATTAGTCTAAAAATTATTCTGCAGCCAGACATAAATATGCAGCTAATACTTATCTGTAGTGTTCATTAGATTAAACTACAATAAAGAAAAGACACTGGTCTATTGCCTGAAACTATTGACTATGGAAGAAACAAATCATCAAAACAAACAAGCGCAGTCACACGCTTGTGCGCATGCGTGTACGAGGGGGTGCTGAAAAGTTCCTGACTTTATAGCTCGGTTGGAGGCTTAATCATCCAAGTTCTTTTACAGGGCTTAAAAAAACTGAAGGACCGCTGCAGTAGGCGTGTGAATCTGAGAGAAGTATATGTTGAATAAAATTATAATTGAATGATCCGCCTGTATTTTCTTTTTCACCCAATGCCAGGAACTTTTCAGCAACCCCCTCGTATGTATGTGTGTGTATATATACACATACGAATTGTAAATACGTTCACGTAAGTATGTTTCACGAAATATATATTTATCCTGGCTGTCATATATAATTTGCCGTTAAACCACACATAAAAGTTTCGACTGATTATTGTCGTCTAATCTGGAGTCCCTACTCGTGATTTTTCATCAGAGAAAGAAAGTAGCTTACAGCTTACTTACCAAACATGCAAACAGTAACAATCATCTGTTCTACTCATTTGTAGATTCAAAGTTAATGGATCTTTTATGCTTTAGCTTTTACTTGTTTCGTTCATTGGATTGCGACAGTGAAAGGTTTTGTCGAACAGTACTGATTATATTTTCAGTGTGATACTTATTCTAATCACAATCTCTTATGTTGAATGGCTGACTTATAGGGGGTGTAACCAAACTAACACAAGATGTCAAATGGCGGGGAACAAGCATAAGAAAAAACACAGACAGAAACACAAATAATATACACTTTATATATATAATAAGTGACAGTTATTCGGTAACCATGATAAAACTCCGAGTTTCGGATGTTGGGGTGGAAATTCACGCCAGATAACTGAAGAGATGGCAGCGTGGGTTTCCGACCCGACATCCGAAACTCGGAGTTTTATCATGGCTACCGAATAATTGTCACATATTATATTTACGAATAAATTCCTCTATTTACATAATATCGAGGTCTCTTTCATTCTTTTGTTGTCTTAACATTTCTATCAATATATATATATATATATATATATATATATATATATATATACGAAGGGCTTCTATGCAATATCCATGAATGAAATTCACTCGCAAGACTCAACACGAGTCTTTAGCAGAAAACGTTTACCCAAGATGTCGTACATTGGGACATCTTGCCTGCATCTTTGTGAAAAATTTGTCGATAAATTCACGATTATATGTGAAAAGCTATTTTAGTTAAACCACAAGACTTAATCTGTAGCATGAGCTCGAGCAGATTTTGACCGATAATTGACTAGAGTTGATCTGCCGGGCACATGCATTTGTTATATATTCATCTCTGAGATACTTGGCTATATGTTGAACTGAACCGATATCTCTTCATGGGAGGACCAAATCGCGGAACAATAACTTTTGTCTTGTTCACTCACAAAGCATTGGAGCAGAAAACAGTTATCCAACAGACTACGTAGTGGAACTGAACCCGAAATCGTGTGGTTGCAAAACGAGCTTCTTAACCACACAGCCGAGCCTGCTCCTATGTGTGTGTATATGTGTATATGTATATATATATATATATATATATATATATATATATATATATATATAATATATATATATATATATATATATATATATATATATATATATGCAGATATTACAATTTTTCGCTTTTTGTTTAAAATTTCTTTATGGAATTAAATAATGTTACTATATATCAGTTGTTTAATCGTGTGTCAAATTCTTTTCTTCTATATATGTAACCACATTTGCTTTCGATACGATAAAATCAATAAATTTTCCACTATATATTATATATTAAAGCATGAGATGAAGTATTGATTATTTTTATGACTTTCTTTGTTTTGTTTTGTTTTTGCCTATAGCCTTTGTGTTATACTCTGATAATTACATGTTAATTACATTCAAACTTTACAATACTGCAATGTTACCATATCGCTCTTACATAGCCTGTACTTACTCCTACGAAATTTAACAATTTAAAAAAAATTTAATCAAAATTGTGTTCAGTATTCTTTTATCTATAACTTGTTTCAGTCATGCACCACTTTGAAGGGTTTTATTCGGAGAAATTGCTCCCCGCACCACCCAGCACTTATTTTTACGCTTGCCACTTATTCAATCGTCACGTGTGCTGAATTGCCAAGTTACAATGCTGTAATCAAACTGAAATCAGCTGTCAAGTTGTAGGAGTACAAACAGACATAAAGACACACACAAACATGTATCTACACGACGGGCTTCATTACCGTCTCCGCCTACCCAATTTACTCATAGGGCATTGGTCAGTCCAATGATATAGTAGAAAACACTTGCCCATGTTGCCACGCAATGGGACTGAACCCAGAATCATGCGGTTGGGAAGCAAGCTGCTTAACCTTACAGCTATGCCTGGACTTATTTAGAAATTTTTGTTTTAATTGGTGATAAGCAAACGTGTCATCATTCACTCGCTATATTTTAATTCTGAGAATAAAGAAATAACTCGCTATATTTTAATTCTGAGATTAATATTTTATAAACATGCACGCCGAGCAAAATATTTGCATCTTTACGTCCTGAGTTCAAATCCTGCCGAGGTCGATTTTGCCTTTCATCCTTTCGGAGCGATAAAATATAAACCTGTTTAATTCTGGGGTCGATGTCATCGACTGACACCCCCACCCCGAAATGTGTCAAAATTCAAAACCAGCATTTCATAATTATTTTGTCTTTAGAAATCATAAAGCATGCCTTATTCGCCGAAATCATAAAGTATTACGAAGACGCCGCAGGCTTCTCTTCCCAGCTCGAGCCAGTGGGATTAGACCGAGGGGACGGTAAAAGATCTGACGGTATGATTATTTTCCCGCTCTGCGACAGGAGGTCCCTTATCTGGGATGCCACATGCTGTGACACACCTCTCCAGCGGCAACTTGGCGTGATCATCCTCAAGCTCAGGTATAGCTGCTCGTCAGTTTGACAAAAACAAACTGTCAAATATCGGTCGCTCTGACAGGTTAGCTGAACCTGTGACAGTGGAGACCTCTAGCTTTCTTGGCTCCCACTTCCGAACCATATCCCTTCTCATCACTATCGAGGTAGAGATGGCAATCCACAAGCGCGAGTCTGCTAGTCAGAGTAGCTGTTACAGCGCATCTCCTTCGCTATCCTCGGGCAACGCTTTTTCCATTTTGTCTACAGGAAATTATTGACAGAATGTAAGAATTTCTTTACAAAAACCCTCCCATTATAGTAGGAGCTTTAGTTTTAACACTACTGTGTTGATGTCCTGTTATATAAAGCTAGCATTTTATTTGATCTTTAGCACACTTACAACAGACATGAAACAATTCATCAATTTAATAATTTAGAATCAAATAAAACAAATTGGCAATATCTTTTCTTATCTTTCATCGAATAACTCTCAGAAACTGAAAACTGAGAACAGCATTTCTGTAAAATATATTTCCAAAAATTAATCAAAATATTTTGGTCCCTTACCTTGGCATATGACAAAACCTTGGAGAAATTTATATTTACAGGAATGGATCAGTTACGTGATGCGCTGTTAGTTTATCAATATGAGACAGTTGCAATGAGGCGGCGAGGATCTGGCAGAATCGTTAGCACGCAGGGTAAAATTCTTAGCTGCCTTTTGTTCGTCCTTATGTTCTGAGTTCAAATATCACTGGGTTCGACTTTGCCTTTCATCTTTTCAGGATCGATAAAATAAGTACCAGTTGACCACTGAGGTTGATGAAATCAACTTACTTCCTCCCCCGAAAATGTTGGCCTTGAGCCAAAATCTGAAATCAATATGAGAGTTGAAACATAAAGTTGACCTAGGTAGGATTTGAACGCAAACCCTACAGAGATGAAAGACCGAAAGTAATATACTGAATCATGCAAAATAATTGAAATGAAGATTGATATACAGATTTCCCTTGATAAGTCTCTGATGAAAAACAAGACGGATAGTATTTATGCGTGTATATATTCCACATCGATGGTGTTTATATTATAAATTCTAAAATGGTTTCTTGCAAAATTGAACATCAAAACAAGACGAATCAAGTCTCAACTAGTGTGCTAATGAGCTTACTCATGACAAGCATCAAATTTGATCTTTTGTTACCTTGTAAAACTATACTTTTTGCTTTTTATGTTAAAGTAACGATTAAATAAATGAATTTGTTGCGTACAAAATGCATTAGATACATAATAGAATTTTCTAATATGTAATTTAATCATTGGCTTTCATTATCGTTTTCCTTTATCGCAGTGCAAAGCATTCTTCTTACTTAAAGAAGTTTCATGTGTGTAAGAAACAGAATATCTTATGAATTAATCAATACATTTTAAGCTATTCTCCGTTAATGACCCTAGATAATATTTATTTAGTATAGCTTCTTAAATATAATTGATTTTTTAACCATCAGAATAGTTATTAAAAAAATGCTTTCCACCGTAATCTCGGAATAGCTATTTATAATCTCAGTTTAACTAATGGACAGTTTTAAACTATTTTCGGTGTGTAGGTTATATTTGTTTCTTTTGCACCAAGAAAAATGGTCCTTCATATAAGTAGGAATACAATGACAGTTCCTGATGCTTATTTCATTAGCTAGTGCATTAGTGGCGCAGTTGTTATGAATTGCTTCATATATGTGATACGTGACTTTAATCTTATTCTGCGAACACTGGGTACAAATTCTATTTTTATATTCGAATCTATATACTTACGAAGTCTGTAATTCCTAACCAGTCAGTCTAGTGCATAAGGTAATCACATGCCATCTGAAGATCGATACTTCGACTAATAACAAGTGAAAACTATTCTTCGATA
Organism: Octopus sinensis; assembly: GCF_006345805.1. Classification (NCBI taxonomy): domain Eukaryota; kingdom Metazoa; phylum Mollusca; class Cephalopoda; order Octopoda; family Octopodidae; genus Octopus; species Octopus sinensis. The sequence goes on along the minus strand of NC_043005.1, from coordinate 76,635,550 downwards.
ACGTAGCTCAGTGCCAAACTCATTAGACGGCAAATTACACATCTGTTATTGCTAATATTGTTTAAGTTAACTATATTCTGACAGAAAAGCTTATGGTCAAATGCATTCCAGCCCCTGACTGCTACATTCTCAAATACGTTATTTTGTATGTGAACGGTGTGTATTAATTTCAGGGGTATTTGGTAACTATATCTAGCAGATCAAGCGAATATAATGAAAGGATGCCTCGTTGATTTGAGAGAATCATTCATTCGTTTTCCGACTTAGAATACTCATTAAAAATAAATATCAGCTGTGTGTGTAGGATGTGTGCGAGTGTGTGTGTGTGTGTGTGTGTGTGAGTGAGTGAGTGAGTGAGAGAGAGAGAGAGAGAGAGAGAGATGCATGCTATTGCGTCATTTTCTTTAATGATCAATTAAAGAAAAATATATGTTGACAAGGACTTTACAAATACGTAATCTCATGTATATATATATATATATATATATATATATATATATATATATATATATATATATTATATACATACGTACATATATACGTGTGTGTGTGTGAGAGAGAGACAGAGAGAGAGAGAGTCTGTTTCCGTCGAGAATGGTAACGCCGTATATGCCATTTAACACTTCCATCCTGGCGATGTAGAATCTTCCGTGTAGTTTATTCATGTAGATTGTAATAAGATTTGTTCTGGTTAAGAGAAAATTGCAGTATGTTTAATGGAAGTAGAATTGAGTATTTGTGACATTTAGCCTTCCCAAAATTACTATCTGTAAAATTAAAATAAATTCGTTTCAGCTAGATTGAAACACCATGTCATGAAATTAATCTGCCGGAAGCTGTTTTTTGATCCTCTGTATCTTGACTGTTTATATATTTTTTCCCAGTATATCAACTACTGTTGTCAGTGTGACTATTACTTTCAGTTACTGTCAGTTAGTTCCTTCATGCACCGGTATTTACTCATATCAGCGGCTGTTTATTTGTCATTGATATACATCACACATAGATAAGGTTATCACTGGATGTAATGTTAGATATGTCCGCTGAAGCTTAGCGCATGAAGCATAAAAATTTACTTCACGTAAATTTTCTTACATGTGATGTTTCTTGAGGTTTCTCGTGTTCATAAAACATTATAATATAACATATTCAAATTTCGTCTATGGCTACATTATTTAGTCATAGCAACACCGTAGAAATTTTCATCAAATTTATACAATCCACTTTCTAAAAGTTTGCACCAACTTAGTCCAATATCTATTTCTTTACTACCCACAAGGGGCTAAGCACAGAGGGGACAAACAAGGACAGATAAACAGATTAAGTCGATTACATCGACCCCAGTGCGTAACTGGTACTTAATTTATCGACCCCGAAAAGATAAAAGGCAAAGTCGACCTCGGCGGAATTTGAACTCAGAACGTAGCAGCAGACTAAGCATTTCGCTCGGCAACTTAGTCCAATACCGTTGTGTATGTAAAAGATATCAGACTATGTCAACACAGCAATATAGTTTTACTCTGAAGCTGAAGATAACATATAATGACTTATAATTTGATATGCAATATCAATATTCTTTTGTTGATAATAAGATACGTTGTTAAATATGTTAAGAATAGTTTTCCAAAATGTCACAAACTCTCAGTACACAATATTATGATTAAGGAAATCTCAAGGTGTTTTATTTAATATCTGTAAAATTAATAACAGTTTTAAAATTATTAATCGCTTCATTATATTCTGTGATGTCATTCAAATATGCTAACATAAATATCGATTACTTTTGCAGAAAGGATCTTTGATAGATTTAATAAACGCCGTTGTATCACCGGTACCCATTTTATTAACTCCAAGAGTGATCAAAGACGAAGTTCATTCCAGTAGCATTTGATGACGAACCGTACAAATATAGTGGTTTCAAATTTCAGTACAGGGGCTGCAGTTTTGAGGGCAGGGGTAGGTCGATTACATCGATCCCAGTACTTCGCTGGAATTCATTTTATCGACCTCGAAAAAATGAAAGATAAAATTGAGCCCGATAGAATTTGAACTCAGAACGTAAAAGCGGATGAAATGCCACTTGGCATTTTGTCCGGCTCTGCGAGCTCACTGCCTTGAACTATACAAATTATCATTTCTTTTATACGTGCAATACCTGAAATTCTAAAATGGGATGGGGGAGGCTAATCGATTGTATGGAGCCTAGTACTTTACTGGTACTTATTTATCGACCCTGAAAGGACGAAAGGTGAAATCGACCTCGTCGAAATTTGAACTCAGAACGTAAAGATGGACGAAATGCAGCTAATATGTTGCTCGGCCTGCTAACGGCTCTGTCTGCTCGCTGCCTTGAACTGTTCAAATAATACAAGTTATTTAACCCAGCTCGTCATTGTTCCAGCTTATTCCGTCTCTTCGTTATCATAAATACATGATATAGACGAGAGTGACCTTTTAAAAACTTTCTCAGACATATATGAAAAAAAAAAATTCTTCATTACAGACTTACCTAAAACCATTAAATAAATTCTGTTGCCACTGTATAGAACAATAAACTGCACTTCCAGTATCTTATATCTTTTATGAGATGGTATACTCGAACAGCGTGTTATACTATTCATGACAATGGGTACAATATAGAGCCTGTGTGAGAATACATATGTTCAACATTCGATCGATTTACAGACACTAAAATATGTACCTGTTTATATTGTTAAAAAATTACTTCAACTATGTCAGACAAGATATTTCAATCTCAAGATTCTTTCCTCTAAATGATTACTTACATTACATACAACATAAAGTCAATCAATAAAAGTTGATTTTAAATGTAATTACATTAGAATTTTTAACGTGTTGTTGAAAATATATTTGAGTACAAACATCATATTGAAATATGGAGTAATATTTCAAACACAAACTAATGGTAACTGTAATTTATTTGTTAGCAGATTTAATTCGAAACCAGGTTTAATGCTATCAGTTAGTTATTCGGTATTTTTAACGTATTCCTCTCTGTTCTAAACAATCGGACATTATCTCTGATCTAAGAATAACTTTTTCTTTAATCTCAGCTATCGCGGAAATTTTGGAAAGGGTTACGGGCAGTACTCATTACCATTAAAAGAAAAACAAAGCAGGGAAACAACTAAAAACATATACACTTTTGGATATAGTTTTTATGGTAGCACTATCCGTTTTTGAGAGATATTTCTTTGTTTCATAGATACCTTTTAAAAATATTTCCATGCTTTTTAGCTATAACTTCAATATGATTTTGTTTATATTCGATGTCGTTATTTATATTAAGTAGATGTAGACGTAATGGATATATTATGCTATTGTTTCGCTATTGCTACTTGTTTACTGATTCAAAGGTGACGTTTATAATTATAACGCTGTTAACACCACCGAATTGAAGATACTGCCCAGATGTCGAAATCATTGTCATATTTGTTCGGCAGCTGATGATGGGAATATATGTTTGACATGTTTGCTATCAGTAATTGTTTAAAATTTTGGTGTCACGTTAATTTGAATTGTTCTTCATTCTCGTAACGTTAAACTAGTTGAAGGGTTCATGTTTATTGTGCTTTTATCATTTGTATTATTACATATATTGATATTATATGATTGTCTTCATTGGTAATCGTATTGTTACGATAATACATAATTAAGGAGTTCAAGATTTGAGAGTATGTTCAGCTTATACCTTGCCACGAGAGATTGTGACATTATATTATTTTTCCTATGGAAACAAGAAGCTTGAACATTGAAAGAAATGGTAAAATGCAGTTTGGGATTTCCATGGCTTTTAAAAGAACTTTAGCAAATACAGCCACTGGAAACACATTCAAGTAGGAATCGAAACTCGATCGATAAGTTACAATAACGGGCAAGAATTCTTATTCAACAGCACACTCCATTGGAAATACTATCTAATTTAACATTGCATAGATATGTTAATTATCTTTATACAAAAAAAAATCAATATCATCGTGAAATTGAACATCATGTTTTAATAACTTCATATCGAATATCAACATAAAGATTTTTGTCCCAGTAAAATTTCACTCCTAGCCGAGATTCTGATTCAATTAAGATATCACTTTTTCGTGCCTAATTTATTTTTAGGTTGTCTATGGACATACAAATATATATATCTGAATATGAGCATATCTATATGGGTGTGTATCTGTATTTATGTATACATAAGCATAAAATATACATACATATATATATATATATTTATATATATATATATATATATATATATATATATATATATATATACATATATGTATGTCTGTTACTCTATCAATGAACGCACAACACTCACAGAGATACACACACACATACACACAAATATATATATATATATATATATATATATATATATATAAAGTATAGAAGCCATCGAGCGATTACTGTTTCAATCTCATTCTGAGATATATATATATATATATATATATATACAATCAGATAGCGGCAATCACCGAGACCTTTGTCATTATGTCAAACAAAATCGCAATCGTGGCAGATACCGGTGTCACGCAAATGATACCCATGTCGGTGGCACTCTCGGAGCGGTTGGTGTTAGGAAGGGCATCCAGCCGTAGAAAACAATACCAGATCATACTGGGGTCTGGTGCAGTCTTCCTGCTTACCAGCCCTGGTCAAACCGTCCAACCCATGCCAAATATATATATATATATATATATATATATATATATCTTTTACGATGAATTGCATATTTATTCTTAATACGATGCCGTAGATTCGAACGTTGACATAGGGGAACAGGAAGGCGGCGAGCTGGCAGAAACGTTAGCACGCCGGGAGAAATGCTTAGCGTTTCTGCCCTTTGTTGCGCATCAGCTATTCGTTGATATTCCATGTTCCTGGATTGAAAATGGATAACCTTCAAAGTGAGAGATAGTAATCTGGTTATTGATCCATGATAGAGACTGCTTTAATAATTAATGTTACTATCAACCCGGACCTTTCTACTAACATATCAATGCATTGTCTTCTGCTAATATGCGCTCACTCTTTCATTCGATGATATGTTGCAGTAGAGTCGTACGATTTCTTTGGGCATGTATTTGAGGTTATCAATTTGAGGTTATCAAAGAATGCTGCTCACGGAGCTGCTTTCAGAGTCTCATAATGTTATCAACCTCATGTATGCAAAGTTGGTCAAGGGATGCACTTCGATACTTGGTAGTTGAAAGATGTTGTCGAAGGGATGTGATACGACTTGATAGGGATATGATACGGCAGTCTGGATCGATGTTAAGCCTCTACTCCTTTGTTTTTGTTTTAGGTAGAAGCGGTCTACGTTACTGTTGATGTGGAAATTATAGGTGTTGGCTAGTATCTTCTGGGTTTTCACACCAGTGGCTCGGTTTTTATCAAGCGTCTTATCAAGCTGCCAAATGTTGGCACGAGTACAAGTTTCATCGAAAGATATGTTTTCATCCACCCCTAGACACATGTAAAATTCCTCTTCAGATATAGGGGAAACAGTTAAGCTATCAATGGAGTTGTTGCTAGTCTGCTTACAACGTTCCCTCTTTTCACAACCATATAGCAACATTTATCTTGATCAAACGCCAACCCTATATCCTTTGAGAATATTGTAACCAGTTCAAGGCTATTTTTCAACTTATACATAATCTTGGCATATAGTTTCAAGTCATTCACAAAGAAACAGTGTGTAATTTCGGTATTTCTGTCTTTCGTTTTTTTTTATTCTTTTTGTGAACCTATGAGATATCCTTCAGACTTCTTTGACATGAATGACAATGGGTTTACAGAAAGTATAAACAACATCACAAACAGGCTGTCCCCTCGGAATATACCTCTGCGATACTATATTCTATCGGTGATAATACATTCACTTCTTGCATTTAACTTCACGATAGTGGCCCACGACGAAGTGAGGTCAGCAATGGCTTTGACTATACTCACTGGAACTTTAGTATGTCGAAGGATTTCTAGCATCCATGAGTGGGGAACAGAAACAAGGGTATTTTTGTAGTCTAACCACATTGAAATTAGGTTCCTTCTATGCTCCCACCCTCCTACATGAAGTTTGGTTTATTAACAATTGCTCGGCTCATCCCAAGATTATGGATATATGTATGTATGTATGTATGTATGTATGTATGTATGTATGAATGTATGTATATATAGCGTGTCCAACATTTCACTTAAATACCATTTGTTTTGATTGTCGTCTGTTATAATCATTTATCGTAAAAATGGCATTTGAGAAACACAAAGAAATTATACATTGTAATGAAATTTTAGTCGCGATTGTTTTACCTGTTAGATACACATTTATTTCCTGTGTGAAACATAAAACGTAGAGACATATACAAAATTTATAATATCACAAACTCAACATTATTTCGATTGTGTGAAATGAAATAGCGTCTAGACAGGAAATACAAATCTTTATTTTGGTGTGGTAACATTTTATTTTCATTTAGAACAACTGCGGTATCTTTCAATGTTTAATAGAATATAAATATAATATATGGACAGAGAATTAAAAAAGTAAGCTTTTACATTTTTATTTATAGAAAGAATATTATAGAAAACACTAGATTACTAAGAAACATGCTGCCATTTTAAGTTTCATTCGATAATTAGTTGGAAATGACTCAACTGATTTGGTATTTGATGAAAAATATTCAGTTAATGATTCAACAGGAAATTATATGAAGTAATCTGATCACGTGGTATACCCTGGCGGCAGTAATTATAAGGGTATAACCACTTCCAGATTAATCATGGCAGGTTAGAAGTTTGAATTTTAGATCGAACAGTAACAAATTAATATCGAATACACATATTTAAAAAGCTTTTGTTTCCTGCTCTCATAAATCCTGTGGTCATAGGGAGCCGTGTGTAGTGCCATTTCATAGTATTAGGGGAACCCGAAAGTTATCCGCACCTTCACCAAAAATTTCTTTCGGTTGGCTGCGCTGTCTTCAACACTCGTGTTTTGACTGGTATTACTTTTGTAGTTACGTAACCAATGGTTGCCCTTGATCGAACCACTTTTATTTCTTGTGTTACAGAGTAAAGATGGCAAATCTATTGGCAGTGTGCACTAAGGAACAGCAAAGATCCGTGGTCCGATTTCTCTGATCTGAAGGTGTGTCAGGGATTGAAATTCATCGGAGGCTTCCGATACCATTCGGCGATTTTGTTAACCGCGTAGTCATGCAAACGAGTTGATCAAGAAGTTTGAAACTGACCGAAAATGCATGAAGCACAAAGAGGAAGCAGGGCGCCAATCATACTCCACCGTTCAACAAACTCGAGCGATGGTTCTAGTGAACTGACGCGTGAACATCGACAAGGTGTCATGTTTTCTGAAAATTAGTCATGGTTCTGCATACGAAATCAAACACAACCAGTTTTTTTTCCGTGAAGTCCGTGCGAGATGAGTGCCAAGCGAGCTTGTCGAAGCGCATTAGCACAATCTTGTTGAGATTTGTCAACGTTTACTCGACTGCTACAACGATGAAAGTGAAATTATTACAGAAGGAATGGGTTAATAACTTTGAGCCAGAGTCCAAATGGCAGAGTATGGAGTGGAAACACTCGGAATCGCCAGTGATAACAAAAATTCAAGTTTAAATCTTCTGCAGAAAAACTGATGCTAAGTAATTTTTGGGACACAAAAGAGTCTATACTGGAACTTTGCCTGGAAAATAGGTCTAAAGTCACCAGTGTCGGCTGCAGTGAAATACTAACCAACAAAATGAAATCAGCAATTCGCACTAAACGCGGAGGTCTATTGCCAAATCAAATGTTATTGCTATACAACGATGCACACCTACAAACGGCTGCCGAAACTGTTGAACCAGTGAAAACTGTTTTTTTAGTTGCTGGAACGCTGTGCATAGAAACTCGGACTCGCCCCTTCCGACTATCACCTCTTTGGGCTGCTCAACCTTTATGAGGTCGTCGGTTTGCTACGGATGGAGAAACACATGAAGCGGTAGAAATAAATTGCTATGCGACCAGCTGAAAACCTTATTCTCCTATGGAATAAGTAGACTTGAGAAAAGCTGAAAGAAGTGCATCGAAAAGCAAGCAGAGTATGTCGAAAAATGACGTAATTTTTCAAACTCCGCTTTTGCTTTAGTAAATTACAGAAACAAGATTGCATGTAATTTTTTGATTTACACTCATAAAAAGAGTGATTGTGCCATTTTGATATAACTGTTAGTTATGGATATTTAGCCCAAGGACAAACTCGAATCTATATGATATGTTTGGCTAATTAAATGCGTTTTACAATACAACTTTTTAGATTCTTCACAAAATATCTTTCAACTACATTCCAGAGCCCTGATATTCCACTTGATATCTTTTATTTATTTTATATCGCTCCTCTTGTGAGCAATATTGTCTTTATTTTACGCCTCCAATAACTCTTAGCTTGGATCAGTTAAAGGTTAACTCCAATTCCCTCGACCAAACCGAAGAATACATGTGTGTGCCACTGAAGATGTTTGTGTCTACATATATGTATGTTCATGTGTGTATGTGTGTGTATGTGCATGTGTGTATGTGCATGTGTGTATTTGTATGTGCGTATGTGGATAGATAGATAGATAGATAGATATACATACATATAGATATCTATTTATACATATATATGTGCGCGTTTATGTATGTATATGTGTGTTTGACCTGACACTTTACCCTACCCCAATTAGCGTCAATATATCATTTATGTCTCAGAACAACATTTCTGCAACTGGAATATTTTTTCTGCTCATAATTAAATATTAAATTCTCCGCGATGCCATAATCTTGTACCCGTTCCATTCAACTCTTATTGTTCACTCTTATCGCCACATCTCTAAACGTAAAAAAGATTCATTAACAGTACGCCATTTGCTATTTATTATTAATCTGGTAGAAACTTTAGCAAATTTGATTTCATCCTAATATCACTTGAGTTGCTTTTGCCTTTTTTCTCTCCAATGTTGTGTTTATTCTCAAGGTAAGCCGAAACAAAAAAGATCTGTCATGAAAAAAATTCTAGCTACGACAGTCCCTTGTTTTTGGGATCAGTATCTCACACTACATTTCCCAATTTGTGTCATTACCTTCTTTGTGCGATTTGAGAGAGATGCAACTATTAATTCTAGTAGTTGAGTGATCACGTAAAGTCTCCGTTTTTGTGCAAGCGCCAAACATAAACTTTAATGGATTGCTTTTTTTTTTCTTTTCATCTTCTCCAAATATCTGGTTTTGTACCAATAGGCGAAAACAAGTGACGAACTTTCAGAAAAGCCTTAAAGAGATATAGAGCTTCAATTCTCAGACTTCCGATTGTTTCGTCAACTTTACATTTCATAATTACTGGTTATGTATTAGTCTGATTAAATCTATTATACCTTTCTCTTGCATACTTGGTGACTTTTCGCTAATGCAAATCGCTATTTAACTTTAGAAAGCAGCAATTAACTAAAACCAGTAAGGTGTGAGACTAAAATCCTTTCAGCAAGTCGATTCCATAGAGTGCTCCCTTTGCTTACAAAATGTAGGAAATTTAACATTGCATGAAAATGTTTCAACTTTAGAATACATACAAGTTCATTCCAGAGGGACAATTCGCAATTTATGCGATAATTATAAGTACACTTTATAAATTTCAAGAGCATCATTTACACATTTCTTTCATAATTAGTGAAAATGTCTATGCATTGTGATTGATTATTATAATATAGCAGAATAATGCGGTGAGCTGGAAGAATCGTTACATAGTTGCATAAAATGCTTTGCGGTGTTTCTTCCTAACCATTACTTTCTGTTTTCAAAATCTGCTGAGGCTGCCTTTGCTTTTCATTCATTCGAAGTTGATAAAATAATGTACCAGCTAAATACTAAGGTCGATGTAATTCGCCCCCTCCGCCAGAATTAGAATTATTAGTGTCTTAATTGTTAGTAATGAGTAGTGATTTTCTTCACTGCTTCAGGGAGTGACTACCCTGCCTGATACGAGTTCCGGTCTCAGCTGGCTCCGGTTGACAGTACCCGGTATGGGCCCCTCTCCAGGGTTACGGAAAGGAGACAACCTTCAAAGAAATCTGAAGTGGAGCCCCGTTGGCGGTTTAGTGTTCGACACGACACTCTTCCGGCAGCTCCTGCAACCAAGCTGGTACCAAACGTAATGCTTTGCATTCTTTTGGACTACGTCAGCAAAGTCAAGAGAGGAATCCTGACAATTGGGCTACCCAGGATTTTCTTACATGTAGCCCTGGCCTGCGAAAAAGCGGAGAGGAACCTAGAGAGGACAATGAAATGTAAAAACCAGACTGGATTAGTTTATGCGCAACTCCATTGTCTCCCGAGACAAAAGGATGCCAACAGCAACAAAGTGTCTTAATCGAGCCAGCGATCTGGCAGAAATGTCTAGCACACCGAGCAAAATGCTTAGGGACATTTCATTAGTATTTACGTTCTGAATTCACATTCCACCGAGGTCGACTTTTATTCTATTCTTTGGAGTTGATAAAATAAGTACTATTTCAATACTAGAATTGATGTAATTGACTTACCCACACACCTAAAATTGCTGGCCTTGTGCCAAAATTAGGAAGAATTATATTACAGCTGAAAGCGGTTACCTGAAATCCCTGATACAGCTGGATACACCCATGGATAAATGTATTTAATTTTTCTTTTAGATCTCTCGTTATTTTTGCACAACGATTATGGATATAAAGAAGCCAAAGTCGGAGCCCCTATAGCAATGTTTCTATTTTTTTTCCATTTTTGGCTGCAGTGGAGATTTATCAAAGAATTTATTGGTGCATTTCACATGTTTCAAAGATGAAAATATAGAACAAAATATGGAAAACATTTGATTACCTTGTTTTATTTACCATCTTGTACATTATAAAATTAGAACAATACCTACTTAAGAGACAAATTAAGAGCTGATTATTTACCTAACTATTATGTATGAACTTTCATAAGTTGTTTAAACTAACTCATATCAGGCCAATAATCCAACAAGACAAGACAGGTAATCAGAAGGGAGAGCGTGGGGATAGACAGATCAATGCTTAAAGAATAATCATTTCTGTCAAAATATAAAGACAAAACAAAAGTTGAATAACAATTGTATTCGCCCTTTATTGACAATTACTGGAATCACATTCTACTCTACAATGCGCTGAAAAATTTATGAAGTCTTCATCAAATAATCTGTTTTATTATTACCCACAAGGGGCCAACAAAGAGGGGACAATACAACCTGATGTGGGGTCAGATTTTCGGATGGGGTTACAAAAGGATGAGTTTAAAAATTCCAAAAATTCACAAAAAATGCAAAAATTATAAAAATCGAATGAAAAAAACAGACCGGAAGACATTACAGGTGGAGTGGGGGCGGGTTCAGCTCGGACCCCACGAGCCCCGCCTCACCACTGATACTTTTGGTTTCGTTCTGATTTACATTTATGTGGTGTCATCCATTCTCAACTTCCGTGCTACATCCTTCCATCGTTCTTCATACACTCTTTTAGTCAGGCATTTTCTCTCCAGCCCTATCTTCCTTTTCAGGTGGTAGATGAAGTAATTCATCAACCCAGGGCCGGATATGAACTTGCCTGACCGTATACCTTTCATTCTCGTCTTCCATATCACCTCTTTCGCAATTGCTACCACAACGAGAAAACAATTCTTACCTTCTTTCGCGAGGAAATCTGGTGGGTCAATTTTTTTAATACACTCAGTCGACAGCTGTACTCTTCGTGTGCTTGACAACAGCTGTTCGGCATAAACCCACACCTCAGACACGACCGAACAATGAACAATAGCGTGCGGGACGGTTTCCCTATCCCGCCCGCATCTTGGACACATCGGACTGTCTTGGCCACCGTGCCTTGCGAGTTTATCCCGAACAGGTAGAGCTCCTCTGTAGCATTGCCATGCCAGAGACTTCTGGAAGTTGTCCAGAGTCTTCGGCTCGAACGTACGTCGGAACAGACTGGCCAGCTGATTATCGTCGAGACCCAGGGTTTCCCCCAAGGTGTCTTCACATTTCGCCTCTACCAACCCTCTATAGAAGAATGTGGTGGAACCCCCACCGCAGGCGTTGCCCGAGCGACGGAATAGCAGGAGAGCCTTTCGACACTCCGTATACCATGTGCCCAGTTTCGATCTACGATTCAACCAGGTTTCCCATCCACCGAAACTAGTGAACTTGGGAAACATCCGTTCTGCTAGCGAAGACCACACCCGTTCACCATCCAGGTAGAGCCACAGATGTCTTAACCTCAGCGCATGTTTGCGCATCAACAGCCAAGGCATCCCTAGCCCACCCTTTAACGGTTGTTGACAGCAAGTAGAGCGTTTCACAAGTGGTTTCCCGCCCTTCCACAGGAAGTAGAAGAGCTGTCTTTCCAACTTGATCAACCACGAATCAGGGCATGGAACGACGGAAAGGCGGTAGGTGATAACCGATGCGATAAACACATTGGCCACCTCCGCCCTCCCTTTCAAGGATAGCCACCGCCAAGACCAGGTCTTGGCTACTGCAGCCACCTTGCTCGTTACCTCGCCCCAATTCTTCTCTATTTGGAGGTCTGGACCGAACCAGACCCCTAGCAGTTTAATCGGACCCTCCGTCCAACGTCCCACGACGCTGTCAGGAGGCATCGACTTGCCTCTCCAGGTGCCGAGTTGCAAGCCGACTGACTTTTCGCGATTAACTTTTGCTCCTGTCACCGTCTCGTAATCCTCTATGGCCTTGCCTACTTTACATAGGTGGTCCATTTCGGTCACGATGATGGTGATGTCGTCCGCGTACGCTGACACTGATTTTCCATTACCTGGCTGTCTCGGGATGCCGCTCAGTTTTCGCAGTAATGGCTCAAGAGCCATCACGTACAAAAGCGGGGAGAGCGGACACCCTTGACGAACCGAGCGTTTGATTTTGAACGGCTTCGACAAGAAGCCGTTCACCCGAACTACCGAGTCGATGTTGTCGTAAATTTGGATAATCCACCTGAGGAAGCCAAGGCTCAGCCCAAACTGTGCCAGGGCAGACACCAGGTAACGATGGTCGACCCTATCAAAAGCTTTGGATTGGTCTAAATGGACCAGTGCCCCACCCTTGCCAGAATCACTATTAAACCCCTCTATAGTGTACCGCATTAGATGGAGATTATCCTGAATGGTTCTGCCCGGAACGGCACATGTCTGTGCCTCCCCGATCAGACCATCCGCGACACGCGCCAATCTTTTCGATAACACTTTGGCCAAAATCTTCAACTCTGTGTTTAGCAGAGTGATGGGCCTGAAATTATCAATGCACTCCCCCTTGCTCGGGTCCTTTCTGACGAGAGTCACCACTCCCCGGCGCACAGATCTGGGTATAAACCCGTTCTGCTGCCAGTTCGCATAGACCTCCGCCAGTAGGTGCCCGAACAAGTCTGGCATACTCTTATATAACTCGTAGGGTAGACCATCCAAACCCGGCGCCTTGCCCGCGCCGCAGTCCGCCATTGCCTCCACCACCTCCTCAGGCGTGATTGGCCCTTCACAGCCCTCCGCATCTCGCCCCGATAAGCGCGGCAGCCCGTCGAGTAGGTCCGTAAAGGCCCTCCTCCTATCCAGCCCGCCGCACTCACCGAAAAGCTGAGCGAAGTGCTCCTGAAAGGCCTCACACATCTCCTCGGGTTCGTCTATCAACTCACCTTGTTGGTTCTTCAAAGATCGAATCGTGGCATCGTTGCCATTCCGGGCTTCCACCACTCGGGCCCATCTCACGGCGTTGATTCCTTCACATCCCATATGACGGATTCTAGCCCTGACAATGCAGCCCATGTGTTTGGCCTCGAGGTGCTGGTTTAACACCAGTCTCTTGGACGCCACCTGAGCCGCAGAGCCAGTTTTCATGGCTTCCTCTAATTCCTTAACTAGAGTAGTTTCCCTTCTAGCCTCTCTAGCCACTACTCCTATGCTATATCTAATAGACTCAAACTTGATGGCTCGTTTGAGGGCGTACCACCATTTGTTATTAATGATGGCACCAGACAGCGCCCTCTGAATTATGGTCCTAATCCGGTCTCTGTATTCCTTAATCGCCAAAAGGGACGTATTTAGTTTCCAGTAACCGGATCCTCTATTTCTAACCTTATCTATGTCAAGCTTACAAGTGACCATTTTATGATCACTGTAGCTGATCGGGTAAAACTGTGGACACTTAGCTATTTTACTGTCTACCTTTCTAATTAGAATTCTATCTATGTATGACCTGGAAGATCCGTCGCTGTTTGACCATGTCCACAATGGAGCGTTCGGAAATTCCAACCTATAAGGATCTGCTAGCTCAAAGCGGCTTAGCAGTTCCAGGAAGCATGAGTTACCTTTTCTATCTGCATTCGAGCCAACACAATCTACATCCGCTTTGCAAATTGTGTTAAAGTCTCCTAGCACAATTAATGAATGCGAAGTACCGAGAAAGTTTTCTAGATCACGAAAATAATCACTTTGCCCTTTTATACTGTTGGGTGCGTAAATTGCAACCAGTCTGATAACTTTACCGTTACTGAACGTCAAATCCATGACGACCAGCCTACCTTCTGGGTCTGAAAAAATTAACTTTTTCTCAAAAACCCGGTTTCTTTTTAGTAGGACCAACACCCCACCCCCGCCTGTAGGACTGGCCGGAGAGACAAAACTCTCGTAGCCGTCAAACAGTGGGAGTAGATCTCTTGGCCCCTTTAACCGGGTTTCTGTAGCAACAATAACATCCAAATTGCGCGACCTGATATCATTAAGGAAGCGACCTTGCTTCCCGCTTGATCCCAGGCCGCGCACATTTAAACAACCAACATAAATGTAGTCCATCACTTACCTTATATCAGTAGTTTGGCTTGTTCGACAGTTTCGCCTTCTTCTTCACTTTTATTTTTTTCCTTGGCTCGTGGGGGAGTCCGACGTAGGCCCTCGTATAGATATGGAGACATGTCCAGTCCCAGAGGGCCCACGTCATGGAAGAATTCGGATTTTATCCTCCTGTAGTCCTTCCGGCCTATTTTGTATATGATAAAGTCTTTCATTTTTCTTATTCGTTCCACCTTGGCCATGGCTGCCAACACATTGACAAGTCTGTTGTTGGTAGCCTTAATGGCCATAAATGAAGAAGTAACCTCTTTTCTTTTCTTCAGGTTTTCTTCTTCTTGAGGGGTGGTTTCAGTTTTCCGTTTTTTTTTTGGTAACTTTAGACCACCCCTCCTCTTTTTCGTTTTCTTTTTCCTTTTCTGCACCACTTGCAGCTTTTTCCACCTCTTTGGTTTCCTTTTTCTTCTCCGTTTCTTCTTTTTCCGACGGTGCTTCTGCCTGCGGTTTCGGTTGACACTCCGCTCTCACGTGCCCCTTCTTTCCGCAGCCGAAGCACCTCGGTTTTCTTCCTTCTACAAATACTAGTACTCGCTCCTCCTCATCTAGCCTCAGCACCTCTGGTATTTCTTCCAGAGTCTGGGCCTCCGCTTGTATTGCCATTGTGATAATCTGGCCCTGCCAAAATCCCTCCTCCTCCACTGTAGCTTGGAGGATGTTGATTTTTTCTTTCAGGCCCAGCATCACTGCCGCCACCAGGCATGAGGCGTCCGCCTCTGGGGGAATATTCCTCATCACTATCTTTGAAGTCCTTCTTCCTTTATACAAGGGTAGAAGAACTAGGTTTCCTGCTTTCTGAGGTTCTGTAGATAGCCTCTTAGCTATTTCTTCGGTCCTGAACCTTACTTCTACTGTTCCGAACCGTCTTCCTCTGTTTATATAAGTGATATCTTTTCTGATTGCCTTCAGGCACTCCTCTATTTTACACTCTTCCACTTTTTGTATACTTTTGTAGTCATGCTGTATGTCTTGTAAATAATTCTTTTCTTTTCAATCTCTTCCTTTTTTTCCACATCTTTTTTAACTGCAATTTCATTTCCTTCTTTTTTTAGAAGGTCTTCATATTTATCCAGGTTTTCTATATTTATGTTTTTCTGTTTGCGCCCTACAACTTCCGCAAACTTTTTTGCTGGGGCCTTTTTTCCTGGCGTTACCGCCGATTCTTTTTCCGGTGTCACCGCCGGCGAGCTTCCCTCACCCGAGGCTTGAGAGTCTTCATCACCTGAGATAGGTGAATAGGAAATGGGGAATTCCATTTCGAGTTTTTCTTCCAGTTTGCATTCACTGCCTTCCAAAGACATTCTGGCTTTGCAGCCGTTTGTAGAAAAATATTTTTTTTTTTTTGTTTTTGGATGTGTTTCATACACGAAGACACACAATAATTCCCCCGCGGGGGGGGGGGGAACTACGTACACAACCTTCGCACGAAGGTCACTAACCGTCTTATTGAAAAGACACCAAAATAACAGTGATTTAAATTAACACAGCAACAGTAATCTACTAACTTTTAAATTCAACAACAATATCTTCATCAAATAATCTGTTTTATTATTACCCACAAGGGGCCAACAAAGAGGGGACAATACAACCTGATGTGGGGTCAGATTTTCGGATGGGGTTTACAAAAGGATGAGTTTAAAAATTCCAAAAATTTACAAAAATGCAAAAATTATAAAAATCGGATGAAAAAAAACAGACCGGAAGACATTACAGGTGGAGTGGGGGCGGGTTCAGCTCGGACCCCACGAGCCCCGCCTCACCACTGATACTTTTGGTTTCGTTCTGATTTACATTTATGTGGTGTCATCCATTCTCAACTTCCGTGCTACATCCTTCCATCGTTCTTCATACACTCTTTTAGTCAGGCATTTTCTCTCCAGCCCTATCTTCCTTTTCAGGTGGTAGATGAAGTAATTCATCAACCCAGGGCCGGATATGAACTTGCCTGACCGTATACCTTTCATTCTCGTCTTCCATATCACCTCTTTCGCAATTGCTACCACAACGAGAAAACAATTCTTACCTTCTTTCGCGAGGAAATCTGGTGGGTCAATTTTTTTAATACACTCAGTCGACAGCTGTACTCTTCGTGTGCTTGACAACAGCTGTTCGGCATAAACCCACACCTCAGACACGACCGAACAATGAACAATAGCGTGCGGGACGGTTTCCCTATCCCGCCCGCATCTTGGACACATCGGACTGTCTTGGCCACCGTGCCTTGCGAGTTTATCCCGAACAGGTAGAGCTCCTCTGTAGCATTGCCATGCCAGAGACTTCTGGAAGTTGTCCAGAGTCTTCGGCTCGAACGTACGTCGGAACAGACTGGCCAGCTGATTATCGTCGAGACCCAGGGTTTCCCCCAAGGTGTCTTCACATTTCGCCTCTACCAACCCTCTATAGAAGAATGTGGTGGAACCCCCACCGCAGGCGTTGCCCGAGCGACGGAATAGCAGGAGAGCCTTTCGACACTCCGTATACCATGTGCCCAGTTTCGATCTACGATTCAACCAGGTTTCCCATCCACCGAAACTAGTGAACTTGGGAAACATCCGTTCTGCTAGCGAAGACCACACCCGTTCACCATCCAGGTAGAGCCACAGATGTCTTAACCTCAGCGCATGTTTGCGCATCAACAGCCAAGGCATCCCTAGCCCACCCTTTAACGGTTGTTGACAGCAAGTAGAGCGTTTCACAAGTGGTTTCCCGCCCTTCCACAGGAAGTAGAAGAGCTGTCTTTCCAACTTGATCAACCACGAATCAGGGCATGGAACGACGGAAAGGCGGTAGGTGATAACCGATGCGATAAACACATTGGCCACCTCCGCCCTCCCTTTCAAGGATAGCCACCGCCAAGACCAGGTCTTGGCTACTGCAGCCACCTTGCTCGTTACCTCGCCCCAATTCTTCTCTATTTGGAGGTCTGGACCGAACCAGACCCCTAGCAGTTTAATCGGACCCTCCGTCCAACGTCCCACGACGCTGTCAGGAGGCATCGACTTGCCTCTCCAGGTGCCGAGTTGCAAGCCGACTGACTTTTCGCGATTAACTTTTGCTCCTGTCACCGTCTCGTAATCCTCTATGGCCTTGCCTACTTTACATAGGTGGTCCATTTCGGTCACGATGATGGTGATGTCGTCCGCGTACGCTGACACTGATTTTCCATTACCTGGCTGTCTCGGGATGCCGCTCAGTTTTCGCAGTAATGGCTCAAGAGCCATCACGTACAACAGCGGGGAGAGCGGACACCCTTGACGAACCGAGCGTTTGATTTTGAACGGCTTCGACAAGAAGCCGTTCACCCGAACTACCGAGTCGATGTTGTCGTAAATTTGGATAATCCACCTGAGGAAGCCAAGGCTCAGCCCAAACTGTGCCAGGGCAGACACCAGGTAACGATGGTCGACCCTATCAAAAGCTTTGGATTGGTCTAAATGGACCAGTGCCCCACCCTTGCTTCCCGCTTGATCCCAGGCCGCGCACATTTAAACAACCAACATAAATGTAGTCCATCACTTACCTTATATCAGTAGTTTGGCTTGTTCGACAGTTTCGCCTTCTTCTTCACTTTTATTTTTTTCCTTGGCTCGTGGGGGAGTCCGACGTAGGCCCTCGTATAGATATGGAGACATGTCCAGTCTCAGAGGGCCCACGTCATGGAAGAATTCGGATTTTATCCTCCTGTAGTCCTTCCGGCCTATTTTGTATATGATAAAGTCTTTCATTTTTCTTATTCGTTCCACCTTGGCCATGGCTGCCAACACATTGACAAGTCTGTTGTTGGTAGCCTTAATGGCCATAAATGAAGAAGTAACCTCTTTTCTTTTCTTCAGGTTTTCTTCTTCTTGAGGGGTGGTTTCAGTTTTCCGTTTTTTTTGGTAACTTTAGACCACCCCTCCTCTTTTTCGTTTTCTTTTCCTTTTCTGCACCACTTGCAGCTTTTTCCACCTCTTTGGTTTCCTCTGTTTTCTTTTTCTTCTCCGCTTCTTCTTTTTCCGACGGTGCTTCTACCTGCGGTTTAGGTTGACACTCCGCTCTTACGTGTCCCTTTTTTCCGCAGCCGAAGCACCTCGGTTTTCTTCCTTCTACAAATACTAGTACTCTCTCCTCCTCATCGAGCCTCAGCACCTCTGGTATTTCTTCCAGTGTCTGGGCCTCCGCTTGTATTGCCATTGTGATAATCTGGCCCTGCCAAAATCCCTCCTCCTCCACTGTAGCTTGGAGGATATTGATTTTTTCCTTCAGGCCCAGCATCACTGCCGCCACCAGGCATGAGGCGTCCGCCTCTGGGGGAATATTCCTCATCACTATCTTTGAAGTCCTTCTTCCTTTGTACAAGGGTAGAAGGACTAGGTTTCCTGCTTTCTGAGGTTCTGTAGATAGCCTCTTAGCTATTTCTTCGGTCCTGAACCTCACTTCTACCGTTCCGAACCGTCTTCCTCTGTTTATATATGTGATATCTTTTCTGATTGCCTTCAGGCACTCCTCTATTTTACACTCTTCCACTTTTTGTATACTTTTTGTAGTCATGCTGTATGTCTTGTAAATAATTCTTTTCTTTTCAATCTCTTCCTTTTTTTCCACATCTTTTTTAACTGCAATTTCATTTCCTTCTTTTTTTAGAAGGTCTTCATATTTATCCAGGTTTTCTATATTTATGTTTTTCTGTTTGCGCCCTACAACTTCCGCAAACTTTTTTGCTGGGGCCTTTTTTCCTGGCGTTACCGCCGATTCTTTTTCCGGTGTCACCGCCGGCGAGCTTCCCTCACCCGAGGCTTGAGAGTCTTCATCACCTGAGATAGGTGAATAGGAAATGGGGAATTCCATTTCGAGTTTTTCTTCCAGTTTGCATTCACTGCCTTCCAAAGACATTCTGGCTTTGCAGCCGTTTGTAGAAAAATATTTTTTTTTTTTTTGTTTTTGGATGTGTTTCATACACGAAGACACACAATAATTCCCCCGCGGGGGGGGGGGGGGGGGGAACTACGTACACAACCTTCGCACGAAGGTCACTAACCGTCTTATTGAAAAGACACCAAAATAACAGTGATTTAAATTAACACAGCAACAGTAATCTACTAACTTTTAAATTCAACAACAATATCTTCATCAAATAATCTGTTTTATTATTACCCACAAGGGGCCAACAAAGAGGGGACAATACAACCTGATGTGGGGTCAGATTTTCGGATGGGGTTTACAAAAGGATGAGTTTAAAAATTCCAAAAATTTACAAAAATGCAAAAATTATAAAAATCGGATGAAAAAAAACAGACCGGAAGACATTACAGGTGGAGTGGGGGCGGGTTCAGCTCGGACCCCACGAGCCCCGCCTCACCACTGATACTTTTGGTTTCGTTCTGATTTACATTTATGTGGTGTCATCCATTCTCAACTTCCGTGCTACATCCTTCCATCGTTCTTCATACACTCTTTTAGTCAGGCATTTTCTCTCCAGCCCTATCTTCCTTTTCAGGTGGTAGATGAAGTAATTCATCAACCCAGGGCCGGATATGAACTTGCCTGACCGTATACCTTTCATTCTCGTCTTCCATATCACCTCTTTCGCAATTGCTACCACAACGAGAAAACAATTCTTACCTTCTTTCGCGAGGAAATCTGGTGGGTCAATTTTTTTAATACACTCAGTCGACAGCTGTACTCTTCGTGTGCTTGACAACAGCTGTTCGGCATAAACCCACACCTCAGACACGACCGAACAATGAACAATAGCGTGCGGGACGGTTTCCCTATCCCGCCCGCATCTTGGACACATCGGACTGTCTTGGCCACCGTGCCTTGCGAGTTTATCCCGAACAGGTAGAGCTCCTCTGTAGCATTGCCATGCCAGAGACTTCTGGAAGTTGTCCAGAGTCTTCGGCTCGAACGTACGTCGGAACAGACTGGCCAGCTGATTATCGTCGAGACCCAGGGTTTCCCCCAAGGTGTCTTCACATTTCGCCTCTACCAACCCTCTATAGAAGAATGTGGTGGAACCCCCACCGCAGGCGTTGCCCGAGCGACGGAATAGCAGGAGAGCCTTTCGACACTCCGTGTACCATGTGCCCAGTTTCGATCTACGATTCAACCAGGTTTCCCATCCACCGAAACTAGTGAACTTGGGAAACATCCGTTCTGCTAGCGAAGACCACACCCGTTCACCATCCAGGTAGAGCCACAGATGTCTTAACCTCAGCGCATGTTTGCGCATCAACAGCCAAGGCATCCCTAGCCCACCCTTTAACGGTTGTTGACAGCAAGTAGAGCGTTTCACAAGTGGTTTCCCGCCCTTCCACAGGAAGTAGAAGAGCTGTCTTTCCAACTTGATCAACCACGAATCAGGGCATGGAACGACGGAAAGGCGGTAGGTGATAACCGATGCGATAAACACATTGGCCACCTCCGCCCTCCCTTTCAAGGATAGCCACCGCCAAGACCAGGTCTTGGCTACTGCAGCCACCTTGCTCGTTACCTCGCCCCAATTCTTCTCTATTTGGAGGTCTGGACCGAACCAGACCCCTAGCAGTTTAATCGGACCCTCCGTCCAACGTCCCACGACGCTGTCAGGAGGCATCGACTTGCCTCTCCAGGTGCCGAGTTGCAAGCCGACTGACTTTTCGCGATTAACTTTTGCTCCTGTCACCGTCTCGTAATCCTCTATGGCTTTGCCTACTTTACATAGGTGGTCCATTTCGGTCACGATGATGGTGATGTCGTCCGCGTACGCTGACACTGATTTTCCATTACCTGGCTGTCTCGGGATGCCGCTCAGTTTTCGCAGTAATGGCTCAAGAGCCATCACGTACAAAAGCGGGGAGAGCGGACACCCTTGACGAACCGAGCGTTTGATTTTGAACGGCTTCGACAAGAAGCCGTTCACCCGAACTACCGAGTCGATGTTGTCGTAAATTTGGATAATCCACCTGAGGAAGCCAAGGCTCAGCCCAAACTGTGCCAGGGCAGACACCAGGTAACGATGGTCGACCCTATCAAAAGCTTTGGATTGGTCTAAATGGACCAGTGCCCCACCCTTGCTTCCCGCTTGATCCCAGGCCGCGCACATTTAAACAACCAACATAAATGTAGTCCATCACTTACCTTATATCAGTAGTTTGGCTTGTTCGACAGTTTCGCCTTCTTCTTCACTTTTATTTTTTTCCTTGGCTCGTGGGGGAGTCCGACGTAGGCCCTCGTATAGATATGGAGACATGTCCAGTCTCAGAGGGCCCACGTCATGGAAGAATTCGGATTTTATCCTCCTGTAGTCCTTCCGGCCTATTTTGTATATGATAAAGTCTTTCATTTTTCTTATTCGTTCCACCTTGGCCATGGCTGCCAACACATTGACAAGTCTGTTGTTGGTAGCCTTAATGGCCATAAATGAAGAAGTAACCTCTTTTCTTTTCTTCAGGTTTTCTTCTTCTTGAGGGGTGGTTTCAGTTTTCCGTTTTTTTTGGTAACTTTAGACCACCCCTCCTCTTTTTCGTTTTCTTTTTCCTTTTCTGCACCACTTGCAGCTTTTTCCACCTCTTTGGTTTCCTCTGTTTTCTTTTTCTTCTCCGCTTCTTCTTTTTCCGACGGTGCTTCTACCTGCGGTTTAGGTTGACACTCCGCTCTTACGTGTCCCTTTTTTCCGCAGCCGAAGCACCTCGGTTTTCTTCCTTCTACAAATACTAGTACTCTCTCCTCCTCATCGAGCCTCAGCACCTCTGGTATTTCTTCCAGTGTCTGGGCCTCCGCTTGTATTGCCATTGTGATAATCTGGCCCTGCCAAAATCCCTCCTCCTCCACTGTAGCTTGGAGGATATTGATTTTTTCCTTCAGGCCCAGCATCACTGCCGCCACCAGGCATGAGGCGTCCGCCTCTGGGGGAATATTCCTCATCACTATCTTTGAAGTCCTTCTTCCTTTATACAAGGGTAGAAGGACTAGGTTTCCTGCTTTCTGAGGTTCTGTAGATAGCCTCTTAGCTATTTCTTCGGTCCTGAACCTTACTTCTACTGTTCCGAACCGTCTTCCTCTGTTTATATAAGTGATATCTTTTCTGATTGCCTTCAGGCACTCCTCTATTTTACACTCTTCCACTTTTTGTATGCTTTTTGTAGTCATGCTGTATGTCTTGTAGATAATTCTTTTCTTTTCAATCTCTTCCTTTTTTTCCATATCTTTTTTAACTGCAATTTCATTTCCTTCTTTCTTTAGAAGGTCTTCATATTTATCCAGGTTTTCTATATTTATGTTTTTCTGTTTGCGTCCAACAACTTCCGCAAACTTCTTTGCTGGGGCCTTTTGTCCTGGCGTTACCGCCGATTCTTTTTCCGGTGTCACCGCCGGCGTGCTTCTCTCACCCGAGGTTTGAGAGTCTTCATCACCTGAGATAGGTGAATAGGTAATGGGGAAATCCATTTCGAGTTTTTCTTCCAGTTTGCATTCACTGCCTTCCAAAGACATTCTGGCTTTGCAGCCGTTTGTAGAAAAATATTTTTTTTTTTTTGTTTTTGGATGTGTTTCATACACGAAGACACACAATAATTCCCCCGCGGGGGGGGGGGGGAACTACGTACACAACCTTCGCACGAAGGTCACTAACCGTCTTATTGAAAAGACACCAAAATAACAGTGATTTAAATTAACACAGCAACAGTAATCTACTAACTTTTAAATTCAACAACAATATCTTCATCAAATAATCTGTTTTATTATTACCCACAAGGGGCCAACAAAGAGGGGACAATACAACCTGATGTGGGGTCAGATTTTCGGATGGGGTTTACAAAAGGATGAGTTTAAAAATTCCAAAAATTTACAAAAATGCAAAAATTATAAAAATCGGATGAAAAAAAACAGACCGGAAGACATTACAGGTGGAGTGGGGGCGGGTTCAGCTCGGACCCCACGAGCCCCGCCTCACCACTGATACTTTTGGTTTCGTTCTGATTTACATTTATGTGGTGTCATCCATTCTCAACTTCCGTGCTACATCCTTCCATCGTTCTTCATACACTCTTTTAGTCAGGCATTTTCTCTCCAGCCCTATCTTCCTTTTCAGGTGGTAGATGAAGTAATTCATCAACCCAGGGCCGGATATGAACTTGCCTGACCGTATACCTTTCATTCTCGTCTTCCATATCACCTCTTTCGCAATTGCTACCACAACGAGAAAACAATTCTTACCTTCTTTCGCGAGGAAATCTGGTGGGTCAATTTTTTTAATACACTCAGTCGACAGCTGTACTCTTCGTGTGCTTGACAACAGCTGTTCGGCATAAACCCACACCTCAGACACGACCGAACAATGAACAATAGCGTGCGGGACGGTTTCCCTATCCCGCCCGCATCTTGGACACATCGGACTGTCTTGGCCACCGTGCCTTGCGAGTTTATCCCGAACAGGTAGAGCTCCTCTGTAGCATTGCCATGCCAGAGACTTCTGGAAGTTGTCCAGAGTCTTCGGCTCGAACGTACGTCGGAACAGACTGGCCAGCTGATTATCGTCGAGACCCAGGGTTTCCCCCAAGGTGTCTTCACATTTCGCCTCTACCAACCCTCTATAGAAGAATGTGGTGGAACCCCCACCGCAGGCGTTGCCCGAGCGACGGAATAGCAGGAGAGCCTTTCGACACTCCGTGTACCATGTGCCCAGTTTCGATCTACGATTCAACCAGGTTTCCCATCCACCGAAACTAGTGAACTTGGGAAACATCCGTTCTGCTAGCGAAGACCACACCCGTTCACCATCCAGGTAGAGCCACAGATGTCTTAACCTCAGCGCATGTTTGCGCATCAACAGCCAAGGCATCCCTAGCCCACCCTTTAACGGTTGTTGACAGCAAGTAGAGCGTTTCACAAGTGGTTTCCCGCCCTTCCACAGGAAGTAGAAGAGCTGTCTTTCCAACTTGATCAACCACGAATCAGGGCATGGAACGACGGAAAGGCGGTAGGTGATAACCGATGCGATAAACACATTGGCCACCTCCGCCCTCCCTTTCAAGGATAGCCACCGCCAAGACCAGGTCTTGGCTACTGCAGCCACCTTGCTCGTTACCTCGCCCCAATTCTTCTCTATTTGGAGGTCTGGACCGAACCAGACCCCTAGCAGTTTAATCGGACCCTCCGTCCAACGTCCCACGACGCTGTCAGGAGGCATCGACTTGCCTCTCCAGGTGCCGAGTTGCAAGCCGACTGACTTTTCGCGATTAACTTTTGCTCCTGTCACCGTCTCGTAATCCTCTATGGCTTTGCCTACTTTACATAGGTGGTCCATTTCGGTCACGATGATGGTGATGTCGTCCGCGTACGCTGACACTGATTTTCCATTACCTGGCTGTCTCGGGATGCCGCTCAGTTTTCGCAGTAATGGCTCAAGAGCCATCACGTACAAAAGCGGGGAGAGCGGACACCCTTGACGAACCGAGCGTTTGATTTTGAACGGCTTCGACAAGAAGCCGTTCACCCGAACTACCGAGTCGATGTTGTCGTAAATTTGGATAATCCACCTGAGGAAGCCAAGGCTCAGCCCAAACTGTGCCAGGGCAGACACCAGGTAACGATGGTCGACCCTATCAAAAGCTTTGGATTGGTCTAAATGGACCAGTGCCCCACCCTTGCTTCCCGCTTGATCCCAGGCCGCGCACATTTAAACAACCAACATAAATGTAGTCCATCACTTACCTTATATCAGTAGTTTGGCTTGTTCGACAGTTTCGCCTTCTTCTTCACTTTTATTTTTTTCCTTGGCTCGTGGGGGAGTCCGACGTAGGCCCTCGTATAGATATGGAGACATGTCCAGTCTCAGAGGGCCCACGTCATGGAAGAATTCGGATTTTATCCTCCTGTAGTCCTTCCGGCCTATTTTGTATATGATAAAGTCTTTCATTTTTCTTATTCGTTCCACCTTGGCCATGGCTGCCAACACATTGACAAGTCTGTTGTTGGTAGCCTTAATGGCCATAAATGAAGAAGTAACCTCTTTTCTTTTCTTCAGGTTTTCTTCTTCTTGAGGGGTGGTTTCAGTTTTCCGTTTTTTTTTGGTAACTTTAGACCACCCCTCCTCTTTTTCGTTTTCTTTTTCCTTTTCTGCACCACTTGCAGCTTTTTCCACCTCTTTGGTTTCCTCTGTTTTCTTTTTCTTCTCCGCTTCTTCTTTTTCCGACGGTGCTTCTACCTGCGGTTTAGGTTGACACTCCGCTCTTACGTGTCCCTTTTTTCCGCAGCCGAAGCACCTCGGTTTTCTTCCTTCTACAAATACTAGTACTCTCTCCTCCTCATCGAGCCTCAGCACCTCTGGTATTTCTTCCAGTGTCTGGGCCTCCGCTTGTATTGCCATTGTGATAATCTGGCCCTGCCAAAATCCCTCCTCCTCCACTGTAGCTTGGAGGATATTGATTTTTTCCTTCAGGCCCAGCATCACTGCCGCCACCAGGCATGAGGCGTCCGCCTCTGGGGGAATATTCCTCATCACTATCTTTGAAGTCCTTCTTCCTTTGTACAAGGGTAGAAGGACTAGGTTTCCTGCTTTCTGAGGTTCTGTAGATAGCCTCTTAGCTATTTCTTCGGTCCTGAACCTCACTTCTACCGTTCCGAACCGTCTTCCTCTGTTTATATATGTGATATCTTTTCTGATTGCCTTCAGGCACTCCTCTATTTTACACTCTTCCACTTTTTGTATACTTTTTGTAGTCATGCTGTATGTCTTGTAAATAATTCTTTTCTTTTCAATCTCTTCCTTTTTTTCCACATCTTTTTTAACTGCAATTTCATTTCCTTCTTTTTTTAGAAGGTCTTCATATTTATCCAGGTTTTCTATATTTATGTTTTTCTGTTTGCGCCCTACAACTTCCGCAAACTTTTTTGCTGGGGCCTTTTTTCCTGGCGTTACCGCCGATTCTTTTTCCGGTGTCACCGCCGGCGAGCTTCCCTCACCCGAGGCTTGAGAGTCTTCATCACCTGAGATAGGTGAATAGGAAATGGGGAATTCCATTTCGAGTTTTTCTTCCAGTTTGCATTCACTGCCTTCCAAAGACATTCTGGCTTTGCAGCCGTTTGTAGAAAAATATTTTTTTTTTTTTTTTTGTTTTTGGATGTGTTTCATACACGAAGACACACAATAATTCCCCCGCGGGGGGGGGAACTACGTACACAACCTTCGCACGAAGGTCACTAACCGTCTTATTGAAAAGACACCAAAATAACAGTGATTTAAATTAACACAGCAACAGTAATCTACTAACTTTTAAATTCAACAACAATATCTTCATCAAATAATCTGTTTTATTATTACCCACAAGGGGCCAACAAAGAGGGGACAATACAACCTGATGTGGGGTCAGATTCACGGATGGGGTTACAAAAGGATGAGTTTAAAAATTCCAAAAATTCACAAAAAATGCAAAAATTATAAAAATCGAATGAAAAAAACAGACCGGAAGACATTACAGGTGGAGTGGGGGCGGGTTCAGCTCGGACCCCACGAGCCCCGCCTCACCACTGATACTTTTGGTTTCGTTCTGATTTACATTTATGTGGTGTCATCCATTCTCAACTTCCGTGCTACATCCTTCCATCGTTCTTCATACACTCTTTTAGTCAGGCATTTTCTCTCCAGCCCTATCTTCCTTTTCAGGTGGTAGATGAAGTAATTCATCAACCCAGGGCCGGATATGAACTTGCCTGACCGTATACCTTTCATTCTCGTCTTCCATATCACCTCTTTCGCAATTGCTACCACAACGAGAAAACAATTCTTACCTTCTTTCGCGAGGAAATCTGGTGGGTCAATTTTTTTAATACACTCAGTCGACAGCTGTACTCTTCGTGTGCTTGACAACAGCTGTTCGGCATAAACCCACACCTCAGACACGACCGAACAATGAACAATAGCGTGCGGGACGGTTTCCCTATCCCGCCCGCATCTTGGACACATCGGACTGTCTTGGCCACCGTGCCTTGCGAGTTTATCCCGAACAGGTAGAGCTCCTCTGTAGCATTGCCATGCCAGAGACTTCTGGAAGTTGTCCAGAGTCTTCGGCTCGAACGTACGTCGGAACAGACTGGCCAGCTGATTATCGTCGAGACCCAGGGTTTCCCCCAAGGTGTCTTCACATTTCGCCTCTACCAACCCTCTATAGAAGAATGTGGTGGAACCCCCACCGCATGCGTTGCCCGAGCGACGGAATAGCAGGAGAGCCTTTCGACACTCCGTATACCATGTGCCCAGTTTCGATCTACGATTCAACCAGGTTTCCCATCCACCGAAACTGGTGAACTTGGGAAACATCCGTTCTGCTAGCGAAGACCACACCCGTTCACCATCCAGGTAGAGCCACAGATGTCTTAACCTCAGCGCATGTTTGCGCATCAACAGCCAAGGCATCCCTAGCCCACCCTTTAACGGTTGTTGACAGCAAGTAGAGCGTTTCACAAGTGGTTTCCCGCCCTTCCACAGGAAGTAGAAGAGCTGTCTTTCCAACTTGATCAACCACGAATCAGGGCATGGAACGACGGAAAGGCGGTAGGTGATAACCGATGCGATAAACACATTGGCCACCTCCGCCCTCCCTTTCAAGGATAGCCACCGCCAAGACCAGGTCTTGGCTACTGCAGCCACCTTGCTCGTTACCTCGCCCCAATTCTTCTCTATTTGGAGGTCTGGACCGAACCAGACCCCTAGCAGTTTAATCGGACCCTCCGTCCAACGTCCCACGACGCTGTCAGGAGGCATCGACTTGCCTCTCCAGGTGCCGAGTTGCAAGCCGACTGACTTTTCGCGATTAACTTTTGCTCCTGTCACCGTCTCGTAATCCTCTATGGCCTTGCCTACTTTACATAGGTGGTCCATTTCGGTCACGATGATGGTGATGTCGTCCGCGTACGCTGACACTGATTTTCCATTACCTGGCTGTCTCGGGATGCCGCTCAGTTTTCGCAGTAATGGCTCAAGAGCCATCACGTACAAAAGCGGGGAGAGCGGACACCCTTGACGAACCGAGCGTTTGATTTTGAACGGCTTCGACAAGAAGCCGTTCACCCGAACTACCGAGTCGATGTTGTCGTAAATTTGGATAATCCACCTGAGGAAGCCAAGGCTCAGCCCAAACTGTGCCAGGGCAGACACCAGGTAACGATGGTCGACCCTATCAAAAGCTTTGGATTGGTCTAAATGGACCAGTGCCCCACCCTTGCCAGAATCACTATTAAACCCCTCTATAGTGTACCGCATTAGATGGAGATTATCCTGAATGGTTCTGCCCGGAACGGCACATGTCTGTGCCTCCCCGATCAGACCATCCGCGACACGCGCCAATCTTTTCGATAACACTTTGGCCAAAATCTTCAACTCTGTGTTTAGCAGAGTGATGGGCCTGAAATTATCAATGCACTCCCCCTTGCTCGGGTCCTTTCTGACGAGAGTCACCACTCCCCGGCGCACAGATCTGGGTATAAGCCCGTTCTGCTGCCAGTTCGCATAGACCTCCGTCAGTAGGAGTCCGAACAAGTCTGGCATACTCTTATATAACTCGTAGGGTAGACCATCCAAACCCGGCGCCTTGCCCGCGCCGCAGTCCGCCATTGCCTCCACCACCTCCTCAGGCGTGATTGGCCCTTCACAGCCCTCCGCATCTCGCCCCGATAAGCGCGGCAGCCCGTCGAGTAGGTCCGTAAAGGCCCTCCTCCTATCCAGCCCGCCGCACTCACCGAAAAGCTGAGCGAAGTGCTCCTGAAAGGCCTCACACATCTCCTCGGGTTCGTCTATCAACTCACCTTGTTGGTTCTTCAAAGATCGAATCGTGGCGTCGTTGCCATTCCGGGCTTCCACCACTCGGGCCCATCTCACGGCGTTGATTCCTTCACATCCCATATGACGGATTCTAGCCCTGACAATGCAGCCCATGTGTTTGGCCTCGAGGTGCTGGTTTAACACCAGTCTCTTGGACGCCACCTGAGCCGCAGAGCCAGTTTTCATGGCTTCCTCTACTTCCTTAACTAGAGTAGTTTCCCTGCTAGCCTCTCTAGACACTACTCCTATGCTATATCTAATAGACTCAAACTTGATGGCTCGTTTGAGGGCGTACCACCATTTGTTATTAATGATGGCACCAGACAGCGCCCTCTGAATTATGGTCCTAATCCGGTCTCTGTACTCCTTAATCGCCAAAAGGGACGTATTAAGTTTCCAGTAACCGGATCCTCTATTTCTAACCTTATCTATGTCAAGCTTACAAGTGACCATTTTATGATCACTGTAGCTTATCGGGTGAAACTGTGGACACTTAGCTATTTTACTGTCTACCTTTCTAATTAGAATTCTATCTATGTATGACCTGGAAGATCCGTCGCTGTTTGACCATGTCCACAATGGAGCGTTCGGATATTCCAACCTATAAGGATCTGCTAGCTCAAAGCGGCTTAGCAGTTCCAGGAAGCATGAGTTACCTTTTCTATCTGCATTCGAGCCAACACAATCTACATCCGCTTTGCAAATTGTGTTAAAGTCTCCTAGCACAATTAATGAATGCGAAGTACCGAGAAAGTTTTCTAGATCACGAAAATAATCACTTTGCCCTTTTATACTGTTGGGTGCGTAAATTGCAACCAGTCTGATAACTTTACCGTTACTGAACGTCAAATCCATGACGACCAGCCTACCTTCTGGGTCTGAAAAAATTAACTTTTTCTCAAAAACCCGGTTTCTTTTTAGTAGGACCAACACCCCACCCCCGCCTGTAGGACTGGCCGGAGAGACAAAACTCTCGTAGCCGTCAAACAGTGGGAGTAGATCTCTTGGCCCCTTTAACCGGGTTTCTGTAGCAACAATAACATCCAAATTGCGCGACCTGATATCATTAAGGAAGCGACCTTGCTTCCCGCTTGATCCCAGGCCGCGCACATTTAAACAACCAACATAAATGTAGTCCATCACTTACCTTATATCAGTAGTTTGGCTTGTTCGACAGTTTCGCCTTCTTCTTCACTTTTATTTTTTTCCTTGGCTCGTGGGGGAGTCCGACGTAGGCCCTCGTATAGATATGGAGACATGTCCAGTCTCAGAGGGCCCACGTCATGGAAGAATTCGGATTTTATCCTCCTGTAGTCCTTCCGGCCTATTTTGTATATGATAAAGTCTTTCATTTTTCTTATTCGTTCCACCTTGGCCATGGCTGCCAACACATTGACAAGTCTGTTGTTGGTAGCCTTAATGGCCATAAATGAAGAAGTAACCTCTTTTCTTTTCTTCAGGTTTTCTTCTTCTTGAGGGGTGGTTTCAGTTTTCCGTTTTTTTTTGGTAACTTTAGACCACCCCTCCTCTTTTTCGTTTTCTTTTTCCTTTTCTGCACCACTTGCAGCTTTTTCCACCTCTTTGGTTTCCTCTGTTTTCTTTTTCTTCTCCGCTTCTTCTTTTTCCGACGGTGCTTCTACCTGCGGTTTAGGTTGACACTCCGCTCTTACGTGTCCCTTTTTTCCGCAGCCGAAGCACCTCGGTTTTCTTCCTTCTACAAATACTAGTACTCTCTCCTCCTCATCGAGCCTCAGCACCTCTGGTATTTCTTCCAGTGTCTGGGCCTCCGCTTGTATTGCCATTGTGATAATCTGGCCCTGCCAAAATCCCTCCTCCTCCACTGTAGCTTGGAGGATATTGATTTTTTCCTTCAGGCCCAGCATCACTGCCGCCACCAGGCATGAGGCGTCCGCCTCTGGGGGAATATTCCTCATCACTATCTTTGAAGTCCTTCTTCCTTTGTACAAGGGTAGAAGGACTAGGTTTCCTGCTTTCTGAGGTTCTGTAGATAGCCTCTTAGCTATTTCTTCGGTCCTGAACCTCACTTCTACCGTTCCGAACCGTCTTCCTCTGTTTATATATGTGATATCTTTTCTGATTGCCTTCAGGCACTCCTCTATTTTACACTCTTCCACTTTTTGTATACTTTTTGTAGTCATGCTGTATGTCTTGTAAATAATTCTTTTCTTTTCAATCTCTTCCTTTTTTTCCACATCTTTTTTAACTGCAATTTCATTTCCTTCTTTTTTAGAAGGTCTTCATATTTATCCAGGTTTTCTATATTTATGTTTTTCTGTTTGCGCCCTACAACTTCCGCAAACTTTTTTGCTGGGGCCTTTTTTCCTGGCGTTACCGCCGATTCTTTTTCCGGTGTCACCGCCGGCGAGCTTCCCTCACCCGAGGCTTGAGAGTCTTCATCACCTGAGATAGGTGAATAGGAAATGGGGAATTCCATTTCGAGTTTTTCTTCCAGTTTGCATTCACTGCCTTCCAAAGACATTCTGGCTTTGCAGCCGTTTGTAGAAAAATATTTTTTTTTTTTTTTTGTTTTTGGATGTGTTTCATACACGAAGACACACAATAATTCCCCCGCGGGGGGGGGGAAACTACGTACACAACCTTCGCACGAAGGTCACTAACCGTCTTATTGAAAAGACACCAAAATAACAGTGATTTAAATTAACACAGCAACAGTAATCTACTAACTTTTAAATTCAACAACAATATCTTCATCAAATAATCGTACATTTGAAACACAAAGCAGAAGTATTGTGTATAAATATTCCAGACAGGAAATATTCCAATAAATTGGTTTCTGTTTTTATGTAGATTTTGGTACTAAATTTTGCATCCTTTATTATTCAAATATTCGATGGTTATATGCTAAAGTCTATAACAGCAAGAAATTATATGATAACCTGTAATTTTTTCTTTTTGCGTTATATAGAAATACGCTAGAAATGTCACCAGTGTTAGTGATCTACTAGTTTAATAAGAATATTTAAGCAGATAGAAGAGTGGAATTTGTCGAAGAAATTGCTTTGTATGTATTATAGTTAAGCCTCAAAATAGTACTTTCCATAATGAAGGCGTCCACTAAGTATGTAAATGGGAAGATTGCAAATATTGATACTTTTCAGTAAACTTGATAGAAAGCTTGGTAAGTAGCTTGCTTACCAACCACATGGTTCCGGGTTCATTCCCACTGCGTGGCAACTTGGGCAAGTGTCTTCTACTATAGCCTCGGGCCGACCAAAGCCTTGTGAGTGGATTTGGTAGACGGAAACTGAAAGAAGCTCGTCGTTAAAAAATAAATTAATTAATTAATAAACAAAATAATATATAAATATAAAAATATACATATATATATATATATATATATATATATATTTTGTATATATATATTTAAAATTTATAAGTTTAAATTATTTTAATAATTTTTTAATTTTTAACTTTTATACTTTTAAATTAATTTTATGTATTGGCTTATGTTTTTCACTGTTTGATTTGCCTAATAGTGGTTTTATCTCTAATTTAATATAATATAATATAATATATTTATACTATAAAATTGGATTTAATCCTAAATGTAATTTTTCCCTGTAAGTTTGGATTTATTCCCTAATATTATTATTATTAATTACATATATATATATATATATTCATGTATATGTTTGTGTGTCTGTGTTTGTCTTTCTTTCGTTTGTCCACTCACTAGTATGTATGTATGTATATATATATATATATATATATATATATACATATATAATAATGTATTATGTATGCGTGCGTGCCTATGTGCCACTGTTGTGATCTAGTAAGTGAGCTGTGGTAATCTGTAATCGATGTCGCAGTTCGAATATAATATTAAAAATATGTAAATCCTTGGCTTCTGTAATTAAGTTTATATACAATTCTCTAAAAACTCTTAACTACAATACAAATTTACAAAATCTCAAACGATTTTATAAATTCTACAAGATCCAAGATATTTCTTTATAAAAAAATATGTAACATTGTATTGTCGAATGCAATTTAGTGAATTCATAAATTTCTTTTATATTAAATGTTTCCATCTTAATATTTAAAAAAGTCACTTTGGGACGTGTTGAGAAACATTAATTTTTGAAATGTTTGACAAACTGAACTTTGAACTCGTTCAAGCATCCAATTTGTTGCGCATATTGCGATATATTCGTTTGGTCTGCCTTTTTTTATAGTGATGTACATATAATGATGTTTTGTTCTTCCAAACAACACGACCAGCACAAGCAGGAGAAGCAATACTTTTATAAGATTTTCATATTAAAATCAGACGCTTCACTGGCTGGAAATGTTTCTTACACTTTTATAATTTATTGCACGACGTATGCAAAGAAATATATTGTTGTTTTGAAAAGAAATAAATACAATATCTATTAAATACAGCCTGCGCAACTTTTAAATATCTATATTTTGTTGTTAAGGCTGGTAACAAAAAAAAAAATGATAATAATCAATATATTTTTCCATATTTATTTTTATGCAAAGAACATAGAATACATAGCTGGTATTTTGGAGACACACATCACGGATATCATTAGTTTCTTAACACAGATAATATATATATATATATATATATATATATATATATATATATATATATACACACATATATATATATATATATATATATATACAGAGAGAGAGAGAATGTGTGTTTGTGTGAGAGAGAGACGGAGAATCTTTTGTAAGTGCAGTATGCGTTTTTCAGAGCAAATAATTCAAATTGATATACTTAGAAATAAAGAAACTTTAATATCATATAATTGTAAGGCTTCGAGCTGGATGTATTGCTTAGCAGCATTTCTTCTAACTTTTACCTTCTGAGTTCAAATACCACTTTGGATCTACTTTCCCTTTCATCCTTCCGGAGTCGATAAAATAAGTAATAGTTGAGTACTAAGCATCCGTATGATCAATTTATGCATTCTCCTGGATTTGCTGACCTTGTGCCAAAATTTGAAACTAATATTCATTTATAGTAGTAAAATCAAAAACAAGAGCACTCAACGAGCGCAAACCTCTGCCAAAGCAACACTAACGTCTTCTCAACGAGTAGCTGGAGATGATTTTTAAAATGAGAATATCTGAAATATACTCGACTGCTCTCACAAACGAGAATACTACAAATGAACCCGACCGCTCTCAAAAATTAAGTAAAAAATCTGGAAAAATTATCCAGAATCCTTATCCGGTAACAGATCTATCCCAAACTCTAATCAGTTCGAGCTAGTCATAAGGCCAAACATCCCTGAAAGTTTCATCCGAAACCATCCAGCAGTTCTTGAGATAACTTGTTCACAATAAATAAAGAAACAAACAAACGCGACTGAAACAATACTTCCGCCTTCGCCAAGGCGTTGGTAATAAACGTTGAAATGTTACCAAAACAAACGTGTACAATTGTATTCAGTATTTCTTATGTCAAGTGAAAGCTAGAATATATATATGTATATATATATATATATATATATATATATATATATATATATATATATATATATATATGTATATCTATATATATATATATAAATATATATATATATATATTAGAAATATTAAATTTCTAAATGTCTCAAAGAGACATGAGCGGTGTTGGAGCGAAACCACTATATATATATATATAGATGAATATTATTCTAGTTGATGTTAACAATCAAGCCGAGTGTCCAGCTTCGAAACGGGACAAAACCATTCCCAAGTTGCCATTTCCATAGCAACTTGTAGAACTATTGATTTTTTCTTTCGGTTTATTTTCGTTCTTAATGTTTTTATTTCTTTCATACATTTCTGGTTCCCTTTTGCTAGAAAATATTAATCAGCATTTACTAACACAACTTAGAACAGAAGTTACGACAATCAACACAGAGGTAGACACGCGCTTACATACGCACGTATACACACTCATGCACACACTTCAAATTAGCTTTGGCTTATCAATCAAAAGAGACGACGAATCATAGCAACTAAGTGAAATGTTCTGAAGATTTACTGATGACTCACACATGTTGAATAGGGCTTTTCATTCATTCTTAGACGTCCATGACTCATTAAAGTACATGCAACACTGTTCACCTACTGCATCGTCCTAGAAAACGTTGATTTATGCATTTGTAAGCGACCACTCGTCAACGTCCATGTACATGCATTTACGTGTTTATAGATCTGTGTGTATTTTATATCTATGTTCTTGCATATATACGTTAAGATATCAATTTAAAAGTGCACGCCTAAATGTGTATATATTCCTCTCGGTCGTCCAGAATTGGAACTTGTTTATTCTATACTGGCACTTCGTCGATTACGACGAGTTTTCCAGTTGAGGATCTTTTCCTTTTGATAACCAGATTTCAACACAATTTCTAGTTAACTAAACACTTTAAAACTTCGTATACTGGTAGAATGTGTCAAAAGAAAACATTATTTTCACTTGGCTTTTTTGACAAATTTGTAATTCGTTTGTTTAACGTAGTTTAATTTTTCGAATTTTAACCAATCCTATGCTCTCTTTTGAGCTGAAATCATTTGCTGCGACTAAAAACTGAGACAACATCCGTTTTGTTCGTAATGTAGCGTTCGTGAGTCCGATATCAGGCTAACCTACCGGCCCCACGGTGGGATTTTTTTTCTTTACGATTATTAGTAAATTTTTTCTTTACGATTATTAGTAAATTCACGTTTATTTATCAATATCGATAACGAATTACTGCCGTTGTTTAGACCGACCCCAGTACGTAACTGGTACTTAATTTATCCCTAACTCTAACCTTAACCCTAACCCTAAACCTAACCTCTAACCCTAACCCTAACCCTAAACCTAACCCCTAACCCTAACCCTAACCCTAACTCCTAACCCTAACCCTAACCCTAAACCTAACCCCTAACCCTGAACCTAACCCCTAACCCTAAACCTAACCAAAGCTAGCGACCGATGCCGGAAGGCTGTCACGAGATAGGGTTAGGGTTAGGGGTTAGGTTTAGGGTTAGGTGTTAGGCTTAGGGTTAGGTTTAGGGTTAGGGTTAGGGTTAGGGATAAATTAAGTACCAGTTACGCACACACGCACTGGTGTCGATAGAATCGACTTAATACTTTTGTCTCTCATGCTTTGTCCCCTCTGTGTTTTGCCCCTTGCCGGAACAAATTTACACAAAAGGTAAATAAACCAGAAATGGGGGATCAATGTTTCATCGTTTCAGGGTCGATAAATTAAGTACCAATTACGCACTGGTGTCGAGGATTTTTTTCCCAATTTATATCACAGCCTCCGACAAGCTGGGGCATCCTTTTATGAAAAAATATTTCGCAAATTTTTACAATACGACCCACACTCCACGCACCCTCATATCCTACTGTAGACCGATTTAGGCATATTATTGTTTTGTTTTTGTTGTTTTTGGCCCTTCAAAACCATGGGAGAAGCCTTTTTGGTACAAAAATAAATAAAGAAAATATTCAAAAAATATCGTTAATATTTTTATTGGGCGACGAAATTCATCGATTTAAGAGATATGGCTGTTGTTTCTAGCACATGCCAACACAACCCTCCTCGTTTGTTTATCAATATAGATAACGCAGCAAATGATTTCAGCTCAAAAGAGAGCATAGGATTGGTTAAAATTCGAAAAATTAAACTACGTTAAACAAACGAATTACAAATTTATCAAAAAAGCCAAGTGAAAATAATGTTTTCTTTTGACACATTCTACCAGTATACGAAGTTTTAAAGTGTTTAGTTAACTAGAAATTGTGTTGAAATCTGGCTATCAAAAGGAAAAGATCCCCCAGTTGATCCAATCAATGAAACAGCCTACTTGGGAATTTAATGTATAAGTGGCTGAGCACTCCACAGACACGCGTACCCTTAACGCAGTTCTCAGGAAGATTCAGCGTGACACAGAATGTAACAAATCTGGCCCTTTGAATTACAGATAGAACTCCTACGCGAACTGGAGTAACGTGAAATAAAGTGTCTTGTTCAAGTACAACGCATCGCCAGGGCTTGAACTCACCACCTTACGATCGTGACCGCTAAGCCACTCGCCTTCACTTAATCTACACAGGATATGTGTGAATGTATTCGTGTTTATATATAAGGTGTTTGTTTTTTTTTTTTGTTCCTTCTCGAGCCACGCCTGGCTCATAGGTCCGGATTCCCGGTTTCCTTGGCGTATAGATTCCCCACCTGGATGGAACGCCGGTCCGTCGCAGGTGAGCTGCAAGAGGCAGGAGGAAAGAGAGAGAGAAAGTTGTGGCGAAAGAGTCAGCAGAAGTTCACCATTACCCTCTGCCGGAGCCGCGTGGAGCTTAGGTGTTTCGCTCATAAACACACACATCGCCCGGTCTGAGATTCAAACCCTCGTTTCCTCGACCGTGAGTTCGCTGCTTTAACCACTAGGCCATGTGCCTCCACATATATAAGGTATTCTATAAATAAAAATTTCTGACATAGAACATAAAATTGTCAGTCAAATTGATTCTATTACTATTCCACTTAAACTCGGCATCTGACAGGCAGTGGCAACAGAATGACCCGGTAGCAAATAGAGCGGTCTTCTAAGTGTTACTTACATTTTGAAGCCGGGTCGCTGTTATGCATGGCTATAGTTCTCTACTAGAGATTGACTGTCGCATGCAACTTCTGAAAATCAATGGCATTACGCATGTGCATTAGAATAAGAAGCAGTGCACCAAAGTATTGTATTGTGCTTAGGCTGGAAACTGTTGATAGTGTCAACAAAAGAAATGGCTTCAATGAAGACTACTGATAGCCAGGTGGTGGATTGAACTTCACCTCGAAAATTGGATCTTTTCGCTTGGACCGGCAGATTTTTAAAATAATTTCTCTGTAAAATAATTTCTTCGTATACTGGTAGTGTGTTACATAAAACATCTTTTTCTCTTGGCTTTCTCGAGAAAATTCTGTAGTTTGTAAGCTATTTGTTGTTTAATTTCTTGCATTTCGACAATTTCAACAAATCAACGACGTCTATTGAAGTGAATACAATTTCTGCCGTAACAAATAGCTTACAAACTACAGAATTTTCTCAAGAAAGCCAAGAGAAAAAGATGTTTTACGTAACACACTACCAGTACACGAAGTTTAAAAGTGTTCAGCTACAAAGAAATTATTTTAAAAATCTGCCGGTCAAAGTGAAAAGATCCCGAATTTTTATCTTTTTTTATAATTATTTATCAGTTTTTTTCTCAGTTTCTGAAGGCTGCACGTTGGCTGAGACGTTATCGCACTGGCATTTCTTACGACTCTTTACGTTCTGGGTTCAAATATTGCCGAGGCCGACTTTGTTCTTCATCCATTCAGGTTCGATTAAAAAAAAAAAAAAGCTAGCAGTGGAGTCGATGTTACCAACTTCACTCTACCCTCAAAATTGCTAAAATTCTACTAAGATTTAAAAGCATTCATGATTAGTTACTTTTTACCGTATATAACGGCCTATTACAATATAATAAATAAATATATGCGCCCTTTTAAAGCCTAGCCAGGCTCATGGGCCTGGTTTTCATGGCGTATGTGTTCCCCAGCTGGATAGGACTCCAGTCCATCGCAGCGTTACTCATTTTTGCCAGCGGAGTGGACTGGAGCAACGTGAAATGAAATGTTTTGCTCAGGAACACAACGCGTCACCCGGTCCAGGAATCGAAACCACAATCTTACGCTCATGGTGCTAACACCCTAACCACTAAGCCACGCAACTCCACTATTACACTATGGAAGGTCGATCAATTACGACATTTTAGCGTTCGTATTAAGGAAAAGTAACAGCATAAGTGAAACGAAATTACATTAATGTGAAGATTAAGACGGGGATTTGATCTGTCCCCAATTATTTTGCATTGCTGCTGTGGTAACGACTCCTACACTGGGTACTTTTAGCTAGTGGATACGATCTGATAAAGATTTAAATGTTTTGAACTTGAAGAGCATTCCCCGAGTTATTGAAAATATTTTTAATTACTTCCTTAAAATCTCTCTGTCAGTTTCACGCTGTTTATGGTTGTAGGCGCAGGTTGTGTAGTAAGCAGCTTACTTTCCAACCACGCAGTTCCGGGTTTAGTCTCACTCCGTGACCCCTTGCACGGAGTAGTATCGACCAATGCCTTGAGAGTCGATTAAGTTGAGAGAAACCGAAAGAAGCCCGTCGATTATATATATATATATATATATATATATATATGTGATCACATGACCGGCCAGACCATCAGATGTTGTTACACATCGCTGGTCACAATGCGTTCGCATTGTTTTAGCCTTCGAATGACGCCACCACGCTGGCTAAGCGAGCAGGCCAACAGAAGAAAGAGTGGGAGAAAGAGTACAGCAGGGATCACCACCCCCTGCCGGAGCCTCGTGGAGCTTTTAGGTGTTTTCGCTCAATAAACACACACAACGCCCGGTCTGGGAATCGAAACCGCAATCCTGCGACCGCGAGTCCGCTGCCCTAACCACTAGGCCATTGCGCCTCCACACACACACACACACACACACACACACACACACACACACACATACATACATACATACATACATATATATATATATATACATATATATGGATAGATACATAGATAAATACATAGATAGATATCTGTGTGTTTGTGTTTGTACTATGCCACCGTTTCACAACCGGTGCTGGTGTTTTTACATCCCCGTAACTAAGCGGGTTTGAGACTAGAGGACGATAGAATAAGTACTAGGTTTTGGAGTCATTGAAACTAAGTCTTGGAGTCGATTTGTTCGACTAAAACGCTTCAAGGCGGTGCCCCAGCATGTCCGCAGTCTAACGACTGAAACAAAAAAAGAAACACGTACGCACACACACATACACACACACACTCATCTCTCTCTCTCCTTCCATCTCTCTCTCTCTCTCTCTCTCTCTCTCTCTATATATATATATATATATATATATATATATATATACATATATCTACATACACACTGATATCTATACTATGTGTATGTATATATATATACAGTATTGATATCAGTGTGTATGTTGATGTATGTATATATATAGAGAGAGATATATAGATATATAGATAGATATATAGATAGATAGATAGATAGATAGATAGATAGATAGATAGATAGATAGATACACACATACATATTTATACATGTATCTGCACACACAGAAACACACAAACACGTATATGAAGAATGGGTTATGAAATATTTAAGTAAGCGTGGTATAGCTAGTCACCAATTAGTGCTCAGAGGTGTGTCTGAGCGTAAGCATGTATGCGTCGCATGTATCTGTAAATGGTTTTTCCATAGTGTGCCTTTGTTTGTGGAATGGTATGTATTATTGTGGGCGGGTGTGCGTGTATGCACAGCATTGTGTATATTATTGACTTAGCTTTGTGTTAATAAAGTGTCACAAAGTTCAACGAGGTTTATGTTGCTCTATGGTATGTATCACATTAACTAATACCAACTCACCTAATCTATATTATTTAAAAATTAAATAAGTCAGCGTAGAGTGTGTTAAACAAAATAACAAGACGTGTAACCTTGGATTGGCCATGAATGACATGTTTCAACTTCCTCTCCGTTCTCTCCCGTATTTAGAGGAGGCTATATAGCTTTGTCAAATGAACTTAACTATAGCTCGGTTGATATACTAACAGTATATGTTTTCCCTTCTATTTTTTAAAGATATTTGAAGTTTTTTTCTGTATGGAAGGGGTTGGGGATCTTTCCGGTTTGAACGGCAGTTTTTTCTAGCGGTGTCATATGAAATTGTCACCCATAGTTATGACCCTAGTATCGATCTATTGCATTTCAATCTATTTTAGGGTTAGGGTTAGGGTTAGGGGTGGGGTGAAGGGTATTTTTTTTCTTCACAAATGTAGATAAACCCAATCTGTTTCTTAAACGAGGGACATATTCATACGGCACAGAATGTTGTTTACCTCAATGGATATCAGTGATTGGTTGAAATTGCAGAAATTGAAGAAAAAAACAACAAATATTTTACAAACTATAGAATTTTCTCAATAAAGGCAAGAGAAAAGATGTTTTATAAACACATTCTACCAGTATACGAAGTTTATAATTTTTTAGTTATCTAGAAATTATGTTAAAAACTGCCGTTCAAACCGAAAAGATCCGAGGTTGGTGTCTAACAATGATACAAAGCTCTACCATTGGAATGTTGATAACAAACATAATATTATATTCTAAATTTGAAAAAAGACTGTGATGTTTTCATTCTTCTACTTATAGATAGTATTTCTAATGTGCTTGTTCGCAGAGTTGATTTTTTTTTTCTGAAAAATTTAGTTCAATCGGATTTCCACTTAGTACTTTATTAGCAAAACCAAGTGTACGAATTATTATTGGTATAAATGAGAATTTAGTATAGGACCTGGAGTTTCAATGTAATAGGTTATAGGTCCTGGAGGTTTCGAAATAACTGTTATTTCTTGTACTCTTTGATTTCGAAGAGTTATTCACACCAGCAGGGCAGCTGTACCGGGTTTATGTTTCTACTTGCTAGAAGTTTTGATGAAAATGCTCTATGTATGTATGTATGTATGTATGTATGTATGTATGTATGTATGTGTGTGTGTATGTATGTATGTATGTATGTATGTATGTATGTATGTATGTATGTATGTATGTGTGTGTGTGTGTTTGTGTGTATGTATGTAGGTATGTATGAATGTATTGGGTTGTCCGGAAAGTTCGTGCCTATTTTTAAATGAAAGAAAAAGGTCAATAAATACTTGCCATTACATTTTCAATCAACCAAATATTAACCATTTTGTTGCACAATGCGTCTCCATCTTTCCTTTAACTTGAAAATACCCCCTTTCCCAGAATTGAGGTGGTTTCATGGCAAAGAATTCACCAAGGTATCTTTTTACGTCATCCAAGGAATTTAAATTTTTACCATTAAGACTATTCTGCAGAGACCTGAATAAGTGGAAATCCGAAGGAGCAATATCTGATGAATATGGAGGGTGAGGTAACACATCCCAGCTGAGCTGCAGCAATTTTTGTCTGGTTCCCAAAGTCATCAAGTGCCGAAAATGAACATTCTTATCTTCCATTTCAAAGTGTTTCAGAATTAACACAGGTTATAGGAACATAAATCTTCTTCCACGAAAATATAGTTTAAACTGTACTCTAAATGGAGGTGTAGACAAATCCTATTTTATGGCCTCAACCATGTCGAAAGGTAAGCTACTATAAATCGGCACAAACTTTTCGGACAACCCAATATGCTGATGTTGCTAGCGTTATTGCAACTGCTGAGCCCTTTTTTCATCTCTGATCAAGCTAAGACACATTTCAGGAAGACACGTAGATGTTAGATTTATTAGATGTGCCATCCACAAATCAACTGCTCCAGATGAGCTTGTGCGACTACGTTTGAGAGACAAACATTTAACCTTGCAGAGAAAGTTCTGTAGTTACTCCATAGTGTTGTCTCCAGAGCAAACTACATAAACGCTCGAATAGTTTCGCCTGTTTGTTGCTAGTTCATCAGGGGTCGAAAATCCATTCGTTAGAGAGAGAGAGACAGACAGACAGACAGACAGACAGACAGAGAGACGGAGAGAGACATACAGACAGACAGACAGAGACAAAGGCAGGAAAGAAGGGGAAGAGAAAGAGGGAGGGAGAGAGAGAAAGAGGGAGGGAGAGAGAGAGAAAGAGGGAGAGAGAGAGAGAAAGAGAAAGTAGCTTAACGCTACTTATGAAAATGTTTATGTAAATCAGACACCGATGTGATTTAAACACAGTCTATTTTCACAATGGCAAATGGATATTTGCTAAACGCAGGCAGGTGATGCTCCAGCATGACCACAGTCACATGACTGAAACGAGTATAATAATACAAGTAGATGAATACAAAGAAGCTTTCAACCCAGCCATTGCAAACATCGGCGGGCTGCATTGATACTTTTGTTAATTAGCACGCGCAGCTAACGAATGCACAGATATTCAGTTAAGTAAAATTGCTGCTTGTTACTCATAACAATTTTCCGAAGTATTTGTAAGGTACATGCCCTCTTATGCTCTCGCTCTCTTCTTTCCTTCTCTTTCTACCTCTCTTTTTTTTTCTCTTTATTTCTCTCGCTCATACGCACACACACACACACAAACACACATATGAAAAGATGAGCGAAGGAAAGAAATAATCGAACGGACGGACGAAGAAACAGACGAGCGAACGAACGAAGCAGACACTTTTAATATACTGGCAATAACCGTGTGAATCTATTCAAGCTGTTCTCCCGTTCGTTCCCTAAACAGAGAGAGAGAGAGAGAGAGAGAGAGAGAGAGAGAGAGAGAGAGAGAGAGAGAGAGAGAGAGAAAGAGAGAGAGAGAGAAAGAGAGAAAGAGAGAGAAGAGAAAGAGAGAGAAAGAGAGAGAGAGAAAGAGAGAGAGAGAAAGAGAGAGAGAGAAAGAGAGAGAGATAGTGTGTGTGTGTGTTAGGGAGAGTTATACAGACAGGCAGACATACTGACAGGCAAACACAGACATGGATAGAGAGCTAACTGAAGGGACTAATGATGAAACGATTTCAGGCATTCTATGTAGAACTATGTTATTTAAAGTCTCTTATTCCTATGACAATATGTTCAGAGAAAACGCGCTTTTTTTTATCAGGCAAATAGGTGAAGGATCCTTGTTTACATCAAAGTGGACTGTGTATGATGTCAGAGTCGATTGAAGCATGAGTTTCATTTCAATGTTCTGGCTTCAGTTCTGATGAAAATCATGTAGAATCTCAAAGAAAAAAAAAATAAAGAATTGAAGCTGCTGAACGAAACAAGACTTCCATAGTCGATAAATATTTGAGCCAGACATTAATAGTATCAAAGTCATCCATGTAGAGTATATGTAGAAATATATATAAGAACAGCAGTACTTGTGCTCGACTTAAGTTGCAAACGCCAGTTATTTTATTTAATTCATCATTATTTGCAAAGTTAATTGAAAAAGAAAGATAATGCAATTCAATAGTAATATTGCAACAAAAGGAAGGCGGCGAGCAAAAACGTTAGCAACCGGGCGAAATGCGTAGCCGTATTTCGTCTGCCGCTACGTTCTGAGTTCAAATTCCGCCGAGGTCGACTTTGCCTTTCATCCTTTCGGGGTCGATTAAATAAGTACCAATTACGCACTGAGGTCGATATAATCGACTTAATCCGTGTGTCTGTCCTTGTTTGTCCTCTCTGTGTT
The DNA here is from genome assembly GCF_006345805.1 of Octopus sinensis. Taxonomy (NCBI): domain Eukaryota; kingdom Metazoa; phylum Mollusca; class Cephalopoda; order Octopoda; family Octopodidae; genus Octopus; species Octopus sinensis. Next base: position 76,590,562 of record NC_043005.1, on the reverse strand, counting down.
TAGCCCCTTGTGGGTAATAAATAAATAGGTATTTCCTTTGTCTTTATGTTCTGAATTCAAATTCCGCTGAAGTCGACTTTGCCTTTCATCCTTTCGGGGTCGATGAAATACGTACCAATTACGCACTGAGGTCGATATAATCGACTTAATCCGTGTGTATGTCCTTGTTTGTCCTCTCTGTGTTTAGCCCCTTGTGGGTAATAAATAAATAGGTATTTCCTTTGTCTTTACGTTCTGAATTCAAATTCCGCCGAGGTCTACTTTGCCTTTCATCCTTTCGGGGTCGATTAAATAAGTACCAATTACGCATTGAGGTCAAAATTAAAAGAAATATAATTACCGGTGCACCGCAACACGACAGCCTCTACGAGGTCGCTCGACCTGCTAAATTCAAATCTGAATCTACTCGTATTTTAATGTATTTAAACAAAAGATGTATATTCAACGACGTGACCCTTATACACGATATATAAATAACAGACTGACTGGTCACGGATGGAATGGCTTCGATTAAAGTTCTGCTTAAATTAGAACGGACCTGATTTAAGCAATAGCTACATCATCACGACAGCCTCTACGAGGTCGCTCGACTTGACTTGCTAAATTTAGTATCCAAATCTGTTTCTACTCATATTTTAATGTATTTAAACGAAAGATGTACATTCAACGACGTGACCCTTATACACGATACATGAATAAGACTGATTGGTCACGGATGGAATGGCTTCGATTAAAGTTCTGATTAAATAGAACTGACCTGGTTTAAACAAATAGCTACATCATCATCAACAACAACATCAATAAAAGCACCAATAATAACAACGTTTATTAGGAAGTGTATACCGAGCATCAACGCCATCTGAAGTGAATTGGCAATCAATATTTAACAAACATAACCTCTAGAAATGATCTCTTCCATCAACCTATTTAGTCTTAAAATAACATTAAGCGATACCAAGACACAATGCGGTGATGAAGTTTTGCAGAATGTATGGATTATGCTGTAGCGTTTGCAGCTTACTACGACACAGAATGGAAATACGAGCAGCTGCATGGAAAGTGGTCACTCTTTATTCTAGAAATAAAAACCACGATTACCTCAAATCAAACCATGTCGATATAAAATAAATGCAACATGTATCATATCAACATGCTTCATATCGTAAACGTACGGCTATACGTAACATAGGCAATGTCATACATTCTTTCTCTCTCTCTATCTCTCATTATCTTTCTCCTTCTTACTCTGTCTTTCTCTCTCTGTAACGCTCTCTCTACGCCAGAGACAGACAGAAGGACGGATGGACGGACGGACGGACGGACGGACGGACGGATGGATGGATGGATGGATGGATGGATGGATGGATGGATGGACGGACGGACGGACGGACGGACGGACGGGATGGATGGATGGATGGATGGATGGATGGAAAGGAAGATTGACAAATAGATAGATATACATAAACGGGTCGAAAGGGTGCAAGTTATACATTGCTGAACGCACGAAGATCCTTAACGACTCGCTCGTCCAAGGGGGCATCCTGAAATCTAGGACGAAAATTTTTCAGACAATGCCTGCATTTTAGAAAATTCTGCAGACATTTTGGAATCCATATAGCGGCACCATAGCAGCACCATAGCAGCATACCAATAGCCAAGGCCGAAGGGTGTCAATCGTTTACCTTCGTGGTACTTTGGTGACCGCAAGATGGTAGCGCGGCCGAAGATCGATGGACAACAGAAAATGGAGATAATTGCCTAGGGTTTTACCCTTAAAAACGAGACTTTTCCCCTTCCATATTTTAAAGAGGTCTCAGGCCAGCAGTGTTTCGAGTATAAAGCCGTAAGGCTAAACCCCTTACGAGCGAAAACTCAGAGAAATCCCATAGACCGTCCTACCCCACTATAATATGAACTGCTCCACATCTTAGCGTGTGCTTCTCCTCTGGATTTCTATATACATACATACATACATACATACATACATACATACATACATACATACATACATACATACATACATATATATATATATATATATATATATATATATATATATATATATATATATATAATGTATGCATGTATATGTATATATCACCGTCTGACAACGTGTGTAATTACTAGGCTTAAAAATTAAGTTCTGCTGTCAATTTATTCGACAAAATAACCCCTCAAAGCAGTGCTCTAGCATGGCCTCAACCAAATGACTGAAACAAGTAAAAAATTAAAACAATAGAAGAATAGATACATATATATATACATATGTGTGTGAGTGTATGTGTATGTGTGTGTGTGTGTGTGTGTGTGTGTGTGTGTGTGTGTGTGTGTGTGATCATTGGTGTTTTGTGTCCACGTCACTTAAATGTCCTTTACTTACACAATTGCCAAACAGGTTTTAAGCGTGTACCAATGGCGCTGAGCAGGTTTCGGTTGTTCTCTACGATGAGAAAACAGTCTATTATATTCACGGGTTGTTGGTTACGCTATTGCTTGTATTATCATACAGATGGTATGAGATAGAAGAAATATTTCATGTGGTGTCGTTTAGTAGACTTAAAGTGTGAAAATTTCGCTTCATAATATTCAATGTTGAAAAGCAAAAAGTAATGACTTGTTAATAATTGTGGGAGTGAATACTGAGAAAAGGATTGACAGGTTGGTAACGACCGGTGAAGACATTGAATAATAAGGGATATACTTATATAAATACACACACACATCCACACACCCACATATACACACAAACTTACACACACACATATATATATATGTGTGTGAATGTGGATATCTATATATATGTACAAATATATATGTATATATATATATACATAGGTGAGAAAGTTGAGAATAGAACTCTGTTGCTTCAATGAAACCAAGTACTCCTTAATTTTACATATCTTCTCTTAGCATATATATATATATATATATATATATATATATATATAGAGAGAGAGAGAGAGAGAGAGAAATATATATATACATATATATATTATATATATATATATATATATATATATATATATATATAGATATATATATAGATAGATAGATAGATAGATAGATAGATAGATAAAGCATTATATATAAATGTATATATTTATGCATATGTGCGTGAGGGTGTGTGTATATGTGTGTACATATTCATACACACACACACATACACACACACACACACACACACACATATATATATATATGTTTTGATTCTAGTCATAATTATCGTAAACCAATTACGTCACTAATGTCATGGGAAAACATGGCCGCCATAAATATATTCTTGACTCCATTTTTATATTATGCTTGTTGGGGTAAGTCAAATGGAAATTATTCGCCGATAGCTCTTTTTCTTTTTAGCTTTATGCAAAGACTGAATTATGATAAATTTGTCTGAGGACATTTTTCCGATTTGTATGACAAAATACTTTTGAATTTTTCTTTAGACGAACGTTGATCGTCGGAAATCAAAATTCACAAGACAATAACCTATTTATTCAGTCTGTCAGATTCGAATGTGGATAAGTATGCTATTGCTTGAATCCTTGCCTTTCTATGTGCACCCGACGACTTATAATTTTCCCCTTTGAAAAATAGCTGCGCGCATCAGTACTTATTTCATTTTCTCATTTCTGCTCGTGCTCTGGAAAGATTCATCGATTCGGCCATATAAATACACATCGGCTAAAGTAAGATGATGTTCTTCAATGATGAAAAACAACGGTGGTCAGATATTCTTGTTCGAATCTTCCAAAACATGTTAAGAATAAACAGATACGTTACAGTTTATGAATTTTTCTATTTCAGAGAAGTCACCAAGGAAGGTCCTACCATTTCCGGGTGAGAATAGAACTCTGTTGCTTCAATGAAACCAAGTACTCGTTAATTTTACATATCTTCTCTTAGCATTTTATATATGTATTTATGTATCTGTGTGTGTCTATACACACACACACACACACACACACACACACATATATATATATATGACAGGTCACTTATGAGGCTCTCATAAGTGCTACTGGTAACATGGAATCCAGTACAACCTGTTTGCAGGGTCAGGTTGCCGGCGACTGAACTGGCGCCCCCACCAGGCTATCCTGGTGAGGAGGGTTGCTAGAAACCCAGCAGGATTAAAAACAAGACCTGCTAGAGGTCGAATGAACCTAGTGCAGGCTCAACGGCTATCTAGCAATAGCACGGGTACGTAGAAATTCCGGTACGGTGTCCGGTGTGCTAAAAGACCATTGGGAGTGAGGCACCCCTCAGTTTCTGTTGAAGCATGTCTCTAGGAGTTCACTCTGATATAAAACCAGATATGCAGGGAATGGCATTGGTCATTTTGGGGATCTTTGGTTTGTGCTAGAGATCACTGTGCTCCCACATACATGCGCCTGCAACTCATATTGGCACCAGACATCTTGCTCTGGCTTGTCTCTGGATAATGTCAATAAGGTATTGTGCAAGCCTTATTGAATCTAAAACTCTGCACAGCATTGAAAATACTGCTGCATGAGAAGATTTTCGAGACCAAGTTCTTCAATGTGCTGCTGAAACACTAGGATATGTTACTGCCAGACACAGAGACAGGTTAGATGAAAATGATACTGAAGTTCAGCGATTAATGGTGGTAAAGCGCCATGCCCACAATGTATTGCTAGACAGAGGACTGTCTGCTGTGCAGCAAAATCTAGCACTCGCCCACTATAGCAGTGTAAAATCACTACTGCAGCGATCTCTCAGGAAAATGCAGAACACTTGGTGGGAGGATCTTGCTCGTGAAGTTTAGGCTGTTGCTATGCAAATGACAGCAGGAAGCTTTACCATATTATGAAGCAAGCTTATGGGCCTAAGAACTCCACATCAGCCCATTTGCTTTCCACTCTGTTTACTAAATCAAAGCTGATAATTTTCTATTCGGACTGGTTGTTCAGAAATTTAGTGTCTGTGCTAGAGATGGCACAAAAATGTAGTGACAATATTTAGACCACTGATTTCTTTATTAATTCTCCTGCACCCTATCATTGTGTTCCTCCATACTGTCCTAAAGCAATTCTTTCTTTTCGAAATTAACCCGCTTTCACATTATAATTTATCTACCGAAAGCAATTTAATATACATGGTTTAGAGTTAGTTCTGCAGAATAACATTTAGGAACCCTATAAAAAATTGCTTTCTATTTCTGTTTTATATTGTTTTCTTCGTATTTGTTTCGTTATTTTTTTCTACTGTAGTCCATTTGTTTGAGCTCTTAATTTCTCAGTTCATTTTTCTATCAACATTAATTAAGGTCCTAATCTTGTAGGATGTGCTTGGCACAGTAGATTTCTTTATTCTTTTTTTTTTTTAGATTTCTATATTTTTGCATGGCACAGTAATCATCACAGCATGTTGGCCGATGTACATATCCAGCCTGCAGTGAGTAACGGGAGGTTTGGAATAAAACAATACTATCGTCTTAGTAGTGTGTCGAAGAAGCAAACGCCTTTGCTGATTCAGTACTTGAGTCTCTAAAGCATGTTGCCTATGATAGATTAACCTTCAGTTCTGAATTGATTTACTGTAATTTTTGATAAATATACTAGTAAGCACAAAGGAGATCGAGTAAATATTTACAACTACAATAACATTTTATTTTTAGTTTTTCTCGTTAAATGCTGTGAAACGATATAATTTTATAATGTCTTGTTTGTTATTTGTTGCCTCACAAAAACAAATGAGTTCACACTTAAATTAATGGAAACTACAACGACAAAACGAAGAGCAAAAAGAAAAGAAAAACAAAACCAAAAATAAACTCAGACAATGAAATTACAGAAATTAGTTGTCAGTTAAAGAGAATTTGCTCGATGTTCTGTTCTGGGCGAAAGTAAACATAAACATGCATGAGACTGAAGTTATCAAACCTGAACTCAGCAATCAGTTTCCAGTAAACATGTGTTGCGGTTTGTCAAAATCATTCAATTCATTTGAGACATCACAATTCCATTAGAGGTGCAGAAGCAATTCTGTTCAGACACAAGGCATATCCGAATGAATTGATCAAAATTAGGTCAAAAGAAAAAAAAATAGCACAGAAATTAATGTTTTATGTTCTGTATTCGACACCTTTATGTTTCTGAACTTGCAAGTTCTTTGATTTCATATTTCATATTATCGATACTGTTTATAACAAAGCTTTCATCGTTCACTCTATTTGTCAAACGGATCATTTCTACTTTTATTCAATGTCGTTGATCGAGACATCTACGATATTCAATTTACAGTGTCAGGATAGAAAGTATAAAATCTCTAGAGGATGATTTCCAGAACGATAAGATTTAGGCATTAAAGTCTTTGCACGGAGATCCAAACTAACCAGTATCACGTACCATTTCACCTGCCTTACTAAAGCTTGATAAGGTACGACTATCTCGATTTCCATTCCCACTAAAGTGTTACGATCTCCTTTCCTCTTTGAAGTTAACTGATATTCCCATCTCCATTTATAGATACATCTATTTACGATCAATCAAGCAATGTATATGGAAAGATTTTCAGGTTGGCTCCAATCATATTACTAATACCCAATACGATGAAGTTTCGGGTTGTGATAGTGACATCTTGTATTTTTAGTTATTGGATTTACTTTCGAAATATGTGGTTCTCAATCTTAAACAGAACTACTTTGAATCCTAGCTGGGGCTATTTAATTGCATTTTTGTCTGTAACGTACTTGGAAACGAGGTGAATATTCTTTTCCACTTTGGGCACAAGGCCCAAAATTTTGGTGGAGGGGGCCAGTCGATTAGATCGACCCCAGTGCACAACTGGTACTTAATTTATTGACCACGAAAGGATGAAAGGCAAAATAGACATCGGTGGAATTTGAACTCAGAACATGAGACTGACGAAATACCAATTTCTTTACTATCTACAAGGGGCTAAGCACAGAGGGGACAAACAAGGACACACAGGCGGATTAAGTCGAATATATCGATCCCAGTGTGTAACTGGTACTTATTTAATCGCCCCCGAAAGGATGAAAGGCGAAGTCGACCTCGGCGGAATTTGAACTCAGAACGTAACGACAGACGAAATACCGCTAAGAATTTCGCCCGGCGTGCTAACGTTTCTGGCAACTCGCCGCCTTAGACGAGGTGAATATTACAAGGTCAGTCTCATCCTTTTCTGACACGAACAGAAAACAACACTCCTATTAATGGAAGGAAATTAAAGCCGATAATTAAATGACAATCGTGTCAACTTAACGACAAATGAGGCCATTAAACAAAGATTGTTGCTGTTTAGCCTCAGGTTAGATATGATGAATCAAAGCTAGAGTCAAAGGCTTTCCAGCTGTATTATTTTCATAGAATGTATTCATATCCAGGCCTATAATATTCACTGTTTCTTTTCTCCGTTAAAATGGATGGTGAGGTGTGGCTTAAGGGGAATAGATTTGTTAGTTTTAAAAGGCTTAGAGTTTATCGACCACGCAGAAAGTACTGTGGTAGCTTTCTTTGTAATAACAAATTTAACATGTATGGGACCATTATTTTCCGTACACAGCGAAACATATCTCTTTACATATCTTTAAAGACGTTTAGTTAAATGTGCATTAGCCCTAGCTTCCTAGGCAAGAAATATTCCGTACAAATTTACATAGATGGGTTCAAATTCGCCCAATAAACCACTATTGTGTTTTATTATTGCAATTTGAGATGGCAGAAATGTTAGCACGCCGGGCGAAATGCATATCTGTATTTCGTCTGAGGTTACGTTCTGAGTTCAAATTCCACTGAGGTCACTTTGCCTTTCATCCTTTCGGGATTGATAAATTAAGTACCATTTACGCACTGGGGTCGATATAATCGACTTAATCCGCCTGTCTGTGCTTGTTTGTCCCCTCTGTGTTTAGCCCCTTGTGGGTAGTAAAGAAATAGAAATAGGTATTTTGTCTGTCTTTACGTTAAGAGCTCAAATTTCGTCGAGGTCGACTTTGCTTTTCATCTTTTCGGGGGTCGATGAAATCAGTACCAGTTACGCACTGGGGTCGATGTAATCGACTTAATCCCCACCAGCCAAGCTGTCCATGTGGCAAAAATTTGAAACAATTATTGCAATTTGAGATATAACAATGTACGAAATATATGAGGAAAACGAGTCTACACTCCGGCTTTCTTCACATCAGAAATGGGACATGCGCGGATGCGTGGCTTAGTGGTTAGGGTATTCAGATCAGGATCGTAAGGTCATGAGTTCTATTCCCGGCAGCCCGTTGTGTCTCGAACAAGATATTTGATTTCATGTTGTCTCTGTTCACTCAGCTGATAAAAATGAGTATTTATCTCAAAGGACCATCCTTGTTACATTCTGTGTCGTGCTGAATCTCTCTGAGAACTAGGCGATGGGCACGCGTGTCTGTGGAGTTCTGAGCCACTTGCACGGTTATTTCACGAGAAGGCTGTTCCGTTGATTGGATCAATCGGAACCCTTGTCTTCGTAACCGACGGAATGCCACTTAATAATGGGACATGTTGTAGAAATACACCTATTCTTATTTCTTGACATATTATAGCCGATTAATAACCTCAAAGCTGCAATTAGCCATTTCAAACGATTTTAGTTTATCATCACGCAACCCCCAACTCCACATCTCTACACTGATTCCACCGTTTATTTCACGCCAACTATTGATCTGCTCTAGATACAAAACAGATAATTAACAATTTAATTATTTATTAGTCGAAAATGTCCGCCTTTTCACCAATCAATAATGCCTAAAATATAACAACTAAAACAACAACGTAAATAGATCTAAAATTATCAATGAGCTTTCTCTTCTCTGTAAAGGTCAAGCTGTCGTATATCTATCTAAACCTTCTGCTTGCCTCAAATTGAAATATATACGCCGATTATTGATAATGTTGTTTAACCACAGATCAGCGTCGATCAAGTAATCTATACCCATAGACATCTCAATCGTGACAATCTCGTATTTTTCGCGGCAAAAGACTATTGTTGTTGATATTTCGAAAGTTAAAGGCTGCAAGCAGGCACAATCCTTACCGCACCGGATAAAATGCTTTGCCGGTATTTTCTCCGTGTTTATATTCTGAGTTCAAATTCCACCCAGGTTGACTTTGCCTTTCATCTTCCAGGGATCGATAAAATAAGTACCAATAAGTACCATCTGAGAACTGGGACCATCTAATTGACTTACCAAGCCCCACCAGTTTATGCTAAAATTTGAAAACAATATTTCGAAAGTTTATTCTCTTCGGTTTTAATGAAAACCGTTGCATTTTTAAGCAAACGCTGAAATTTATTTTCATTTCGGAAAACCTTTGATCTCACTATGGGACATGTTTTGCTCCGGCTAAATTAAATAAAGAATTTTTTTTCGATCACCCGAGATGATTCCCATACAATATTTATGAAATACAGATTCTTCAGAAATCTGAAAATACAAATTTACTACTGGTTGAAATTCTTAATAAGACAATGTATGCGTCATTTTCACTCCATATTTTTTTTTTAATTTACTTCAGAATATGATGTGTCTTGCGTTTTAAAATATTGAGGTGTAATGTAAAGAATACTGAACTGAAATTCTACAAGATTGAGAGATCATTTAGAAGGTTTCTTATCAGCTCGAAGATTTAATGATTAACGTAGATATTACTGATATCAGGATTAAGAAATGATTCTGTTAAGTTACATCAAGCTCAGATTTTTAATTTGGCCATTTCTTTATTCCGATTAGTATAATCTTAAGCTAAAGACAATTTTTCCTGCTGAAGGTGCTTATCTATTGCAGCTAGCTTTCATAAATATCACAACATCTAGTAACTGACAAACTGATAATATGTCTAGTTTAGAATGATATATTCTTCCTATAATTCAAATGTAACACCTGCAATAAGCGTTATATTTTATCATTTGGAAACACGAGCAAAACTCAGGCTGGGTAGTATATCAATTTCTCTTCCAATCTCAAACGTCGAAGTGTGGATCAAATTTTATTTGGCTAAATAGGAGCGGATTTACAACTTCAAGTGGTAATCTTTATGTTACATTCTCAGCCAATACTAAAAGATTCGTAGAAGCCAATAATCTATGACGTGACTGTAGTAACAACAGTTACGAAGAAAAGAATTTTTATGCGGCACCCGACATGTTAGAAATCGTAGTTAAATCTCTCTCAACTCACATCCTTCCATTTATAGAAAATGGATAATGTATTCAGAAAAGCACTCTACATACAAACGGTACGTTCTCGACCACTATGCTTTCGATTTTTGCTCTGAGTGGCCGAAGCTGTCTTGGAGCTTGATGTCATCATCAACAACAACAAACAAACAAAAAAATCTATGCAAATTTTGCGAACAAAGCCCGCTAATATACCTATCAAGTAGCTGAAATCGTGTAGTAATCCTAAAACTATTTTGTACCCTGTCAAAGAAAGTTAACGCTAATTACATCTATGTGATTATGATGTTAGTTAATTCATGATGGTGCATGGCAGTGTGGTTCCTTGACGTTTGTTCCTTAGGCCTGTGTGGTATCACCAGAAAGTGTATGTAATGGTCCCAGATTAACCAAGGCTTTGGGAGTCAAATTTGGTAGGAAACACTTCCGAAATATTGGTTTCAAATTTTGGCATAATTTTGGCGCGCGCACATGCACTCACACGCACAAACATACATACATACACATACAAATACACACACATACACGTATACATACTTACATACATACGTACATACATAAATATATACGTACGTGCGTACAAATGTATGAATGTATAGTTATGTATATATGATTTTAGAAAATTGCAAAATTTAGAAAATGTGGGAAATGGCAAAAGAAGTCAAAGTGGTTTGTACAATGATAAAGTAAACATGAGAAAAAAGGAAAAAAAGAAACAAAACGAATCTGCAAAAACAAAAAAAATGGTAAAAAATGGAATTGTTAGTTTAACATCCGGTGTAAGAAGCTATATATCTTCGCAGGATAGATGTATAGAATTAAATGTTAGAACCTACATTGAGACACGTATACTCTTTTACTCTTTTACTTGTTTCAATCATTTGACTGCGGCCATGCTGGAGCACCGCCTGTAGTCGAGCAAATCGACTTGTTCTTTGTACGCCTAGTACTTATTCTATTGGTCTCTTTCGCCGAACCGCTAAGTTGTGAGGACATAAACACACCAGCATCTGTTGTCAAGCGATGCTGGGGGGACAAACACACATACACACACGCACACACACATACACACACACACACATATGCACGCACACATATATTCATATATACGAAGTGCTTCTTTCAGTTTCCGTCTACCAAATCCACTCACAAGGCTTTGGTCGGACCGAGGTTATAGTAGAAGACACTTGCCCAATGTGTATATTTATTTTATAACTTTGCAGATAAACACCTAGCCTTGCATTACAGTAATTTTGAAGTTAACAGTCAATGAGAATTATACCTCCTAGATCATGCTTATTTACACACACACACACACACACACACAGAGGAACAAGACATGTCTTTTCGCGACGTATCCGAAGATGATAACACCCAACTAGATCAAAATGACAACCTTTACAGTTTAGACAACTTTCTCTCTAGAGTTAGTAACACCGAACATATTTTGGAGTAAGAAATATAATCGTATGCAAGCGTAATAATATCTTATGGCTTATGACGTCATTTTCTATTGTGTAATTTTTCTCTAATGCAAATGATTCATGTAAAACTTCTTCATATTTTATCATTCATTCCCTTCCTTGGGACTTTTTGTTTATTTAGCTAGTTCGATGCAGCAGAAGATTAAACTAGTCGAGAACGAAAATATTTCTAAAACGTGTAATCTTTAAGCAAATATTTGTCTTGATTTTATGAATATTGTTCGAAGCCACAACGTTTCCTACAAAAATGCTTCCACCTTAAAACATATCATGATGATCCTACGTTAATTCTCCACAGTTTTCAGATTCCTTTCATCTATTAATCCTGGGATTTCAAAACAAACATAACGCTTTCTTAGATGAAGAAACTAACACTTCAGTAAAATATCTGTAAGTTATTCTAAAACATTGCTAACATCAATAAGCGAAATTGTGTAATAAGAGAACTCTGTTGTTCTATCTTTTCTATTTCATACATTAAGCATTTCAGTTTGTTGATATTTACCCCCGGTTATAACTAGTTTGTCAGACTTCAGATCAGAGGCTTTCCACTCGTTGCTATCCTAATTTCTAATTCTTTGGTATATACTGTGTTAGATTATTTTTAAAGACGTATCTTTTGTTACATCTATCGCTTCCTTCTTCGAACCACTACCACCGCTAAGGACGCAAACTAATCAACACCTGTGTAAAGCCATTGTGGAAAACAAACACAAGCATACACACTCGCGCACGCATATATATATACTAGCAGAATTGCCCGGCGTTGCTCGGGGCTGAATTGCTTGAAAGTACTGTTAATGATTGCACTGAATTATGATGATTATTCAGGCAAATATTGATATAAGTTTACGCTGGGAGATAAGGACTTAACGATCAAACGTGTGCCATTGCATTGTTTTGGGGGAACCAAATTTCTGATGAGCATTATAGGGGCACCAACTTTAAGTTTGAGAAAGTGTGGTGGTAGTCCGGAGTGTTCAAAGGAATTGAGTACCTCTATTGGATAGTTGATGACGTCCTTTGGGTCAGGAGTTGTATCGATAGACTGATATACATAGACTTCCCCAGGAATGAGTTTTAGCATTTCATCATTAATATTGTGAACAGTTTTATTCCTCGGGGCCAGTATAACCTTTTTGCCAACCAATCCATATTCTGATAATTAGCTTGTAGATCTGGGAACACTGCATCTCTGAGATCAGAAGGCGTCTTAACAATGGTACAAATGGAATCGATGGCAATATTACCATTTTCATCCCTGGTATTTTGCCTTCGCCAAGTGCAAGGAGGGTGTGAGGAAATGCTGCTGATGTGATATTACGTCGCATATGAGCACACATATTGGTGTGAAGTTGAGAGTTACTTCCCTTTATTAAAAAAATATGCATTAAAATGGAAAAAAATGATGGTAAATTATTTGTAAAATCATAGACTCATCGTAGACGCGCGCTAATACCCAGAAGGGCTCGATATGAATCACGTCTATAAGATACCCGGTTTTGGTTAAACTGCATCGCAAAATGTGGGAGTAGTTAGGAATCTAAATCGGAGTAGACAGACACACACCTTTCTTTATATATAAATATTTTTCGTCCTAAAAAACTTTGTATGGATTGAATGGTTACCTCTATGGAAATATATACACGCACATTATACATACATGTGTGTATAGATGAATATATAAATACATTTAATTATCTATATACACTTTTGGGCGATCTTTCTGTTTCTTAGAGATAACTTTAGAACTTATTTTCGTCCTAAAAAACTTTGTATGGAGTGAATGGTTACCTCTATGGAAATACACACACACTCACACACACGCACACACACACGTTAGCTTACAATTTTATTTATATATTTGCGTGTCTATGTGTGTAAAGAGGAAGTGGCAGAGTGAAAGAGTCACTCACTACAAAAAGTGAATTACTTTCACTTCATTGGTTGCACACTGCGTGTGTGCGTGTGCGTGTGGTGTAGGCCACACTAAGAAAAGCATTTGACTTATACACCACAATGTGAGTTTTCTCTAAATTTTGCTTAATTGGGGTTGAAATTTTAAAAACTGGACCTGGCACGACCCGATGCATTCTACTCTTAAAAATGCTAGGTAAATTGTAATTGAAGAAATCCTATATTGTAGATTTCTATAAGATACAAAGGGAGGCAGATAAAATCTGCCTTTTATAAAAGATATATATATATATATATATATATATATATATAATATATATATATATATATATTATAATTATATACATAATCATACAAGGGCTTGGCTTGCGCCTCACCACGCACTGAAAAATAGACGTCAAAAGACACTATTGCCACTATAAATTCTCCGAGTGTGTTTTCTCTCGAAGAATTTATGGTGGCAATAGTGTCTTTTGACGTCTATTTTTGTTTGATCATTTTATTCTTTCCTTCATGTCCTTCGAGATTCTTCTATTCAATGGTCAAAATCTATACTATATTTTATGCTATATTTCATAGTTATCCAGGAATTTATTGAGAAGAAACAGTGTTAAAAGTTTCAAACACTCTATGAATATCTGCGAATTGAGCAGCAAATATTTTATCTATTATTCATACTCATACATCCTATATTTTAGCATTATTTTTATTGATATATCATTATATTAATATTAATTTGTCTGTCTTTCCGTTCTGAGTTCAAATTCCGCCGAGATCGACTTTGACTTTCATCCTTTCGGGGTCGATAAATTAATTACTAGCTGCGTACTGGATCGATTTAATAGACTGGCCCCCATCCTCAAAAATTTCGGACCTTGTGCTTAGAGTAGAAAAGATTATATTAATGTTGAAATGAGTCGATGTGACGCGGCTATTTGGACGCTGAATTGGCACGGCTGACTGGACATTCAGCCTTTTGTTACGGCAGTAATTTTTGGAGCTAGAGACAAACAAACAAACTCTCACTCTCTCTCACACACACACACATCTACGTTCGCACTGAAATATAGGCATACAGATGCAAACAGTGCTAAACATTTCAATATATAAATTGAACGCGTTTGACAAACAATTTCTTTCTCCTCAATTTTATTTTTATTTATGCGCCCTTTTCAAGCCTAGCCAGGCTCATGGGCCCGGTTTCCCGGTTTCTGTGGCGTATGTGTTTCCCGCCCCCTGTGGCGAATGTGTTTCATTGGCGTATGGACGACAGTCCGTCGCAGCGTTACTCAAGAAACAGGAAGAAAGAGTGAGAGAAAGTTGGGGCAAAAGAGTACAACAGGAGTCGCCACCACTCCCTGCCGGAGACTCGTGGAGCTTTTAGGTGCTTTCGCTCAATAAACACACACAACACCCGGTCTGGGAATCGAAACCGCGAGTTCGCAACCCTAACCACTGGGCCTCCTGTCCGCAATTACATGAAGACAAATAAATTCATACAGACATAACCAGAGAGAGAGAGACAGACAGACAGAGACAGAGCAGACAGGCAGACAGCTAAAGAGAGAGAGATGGAGAGAGAGACGGGGTAAAAAAATAAGCATTAAGACTGCTAAATAAACGGCGTCAAAACGGTTGTGCCAAGAAATTCTCACACTCTCTTGATGCACACCGTGTCATCAGGTATGTCGACAGTTTTACTAATTATGAAGAATGCACCCCTGCGAAAACGATGAGTCAACACCTTGTATTCCACAGTAAAATATCAACAACTATTATTTAGTCTAATAGTGCATGTCACCCGCCAAAATTGATGGGTCGCAACACTGTATTAGCACATAAACACCTGTTCGATTAGAAATTAAAATTATTTTATTTACAACATCTTCAATGGTTCAATGAACGGTTTAATGAAAGCTGAAAAGAATTAATTAAAAATATCGATGCATTATTTACAGATGAATTATATTTTTCACGGGACATTGAAACATTTAAGTGTAATTATCACAAATCCGAATTTCTTTGATCATAATATCCATAACATAATGTGGAAAAACGCTAATGTTGTTTTGCATCGTTATTAATCAGTATTAATGTTATCTTTTATCTTTGATCTTTGACTTGTTTCACTCATTGGACTGCGACCATGCTAAGGCACCATCTTGAAGGGTTTTAGTCGAAAATATCAACCCCAGTATTTATGCATTTTTTAAAAGTCTGTTATGTATTCTATGCATCTCTTTTATCGGACCTCTTAGTTACGGAAACATAAACAAAACAACACCTGTTGTAAAGCGGGTGTTGGGGATGGAACAAACAGACAAAACCATGCATACATACACACACATATACACACACATATGCTTACAGTAATGTAGATAAGAGCTGATCGCTATTATTTCCCTGGAACTGGTCCATAATTCTGTATCAAAGACGTTTGATTGGTTAACTCCCCTTTTCAGTCCCTCCTAATCTCTTTAATGCTAAATGTATTTCTCCCACGGTTCTATGGTTCGAATGTATGTGCAGTCGATTTTTATTCTAACTGTAGTCGGATGCCTGATGAAATAGCGGGTGTTTTTTATGACGTAACATATGAATTATAAATAAAATAACATGCTATTGAAACATTTGTAGCACAGATTGAACCATGCTTTTTCATTCATCACCTTTTGGTATATTCATTTACTGCATTTCATACGTAACTGTTGCTACTACTGAGATTGGAGTTGTGATGCATCCGATATCATTAAATAATCGTTCTTAATCTGAAGACAGAATGATAATAAGGACACATTCTAAAATGATTAATTTATTTATTAGTGTACTTAAACTGTAGACCGCTAACCAGTTATATGCTGAAAACTACCGATTGACATGATCGAAGCTGAAACACAGACACACACACACACACACACACACACACACACACATATATATATATATATATATACATACATACATACATACGGCGGCTTTGCCTCGTCCATTGGTTGTGCAGTGAAACTGAACCCGGAATCACGATGTTGCAAAGTGAGCTTTGTCACCAGCCTTCCATATCTGCACCTATTGTTTATATTTTTCCGTTTGGCTTCAAATCAATATAAAACTAACATCTTATTCCAGTCGCTTCTCACTTCAAATATTTCATTTCCATTCTTTCTTTTGTTTCCTATTCTGAACAGCGTGATAAACACCTTATCCTTTCGCTCAATTTCATTTTACTGTTAGTACTGCTACTCCCTCACTCACGACTTGCTCAAGCGCAGACTCAGAGCCCCACACTACTTTGTATAGCAACAAATAAATGCACAATACTAATTATATAATGATTTTTAGGCTTTTGTATGGCGCCTATTACACGCCGTTCGAAAAAGAACGCAGATTTGTAGCTTTTACGAATGATTACCAACTTTCTTATATAGGATTACTACTAAATGAGGGCATTTACCATTATATGAGAGCTTTACTCTTAACTAGATTAGGGTCGTAGGAGGAAAAAAGCGTTGGAAGAAGTAGATTTGTTATATTTAATAACTTACCGAGTTCATGAATTTCTATAACCTTCTAAGTTCAAATCCAGCTGAGGTCAACGTTGCTCATCAATTTTTGGATATCGATAAAGTGCTAGGCTTCCTTCCTATTATTGACTTCATGCATCTTCAAAAACCCGTGGTTTCGTATTTTATTAAAAATTATATTAAGTAGGCTGGTATAAATTGAAAATACTTAAATGAGAAAATTTATATTTACGGAACGTTTCTTTCGTCTGACCTACACTACCTTATTTTTTGTTAAATGCCAAAACTTCTTCACCTTTAATTATACAGATAACAGTTCGTGATAACAAGTTCTTAATACATTCCTCAAAATTGCAATATTCTAGGACTAAATTTAGCAACATTAATTTAATTTCTAATTAGAGTTTTAAATATTGAATTCCGAAAACCGGGAAAGAGATTAGTTGAATGATAGCAAATTACTCTGATTCATTCTAGATACTTCATTGAGAAACAGCTAACAAGCCGAAGATTTTAACTTTGTGGTTTACATGAAACAATTCTCCATTGAAAATTACACATTCGAGTTAGGCTTACCACACACACCACTATACAAACACCCATACACACTGTTCAACTCATTACTCACTTCACACGCCATTGCAACCACACACCTACAAATACCTTCCCACTCCACACACACGAGTACCGAACACTTCTCAGTACCCAGACTACACACCATTATCCACACGCCCGCACACAATCCACAACAGCGTCACCACAAATACGAGCTTCCACACATTCTGTTTAAGTCAGTATACACACCATACCCACACAAGCACATAATAACTGAACACTATTTGGTCAGACACACAGACACTCAAACATACACTTGTGCTCACACAACCTGCAAAAGCACACATCAAATGCTACATAAAACACACATACGCACGTTAAAAGCACACACATTAGACAGACACACACGTGTGGGGGGCTAACGAACGTTAGCCCCACACATATACACACGTCCATACGCATACTCACACATATACAACCGCCCATACGCATACACACGCAAACTCGCCCGCACATACGTACCCACTCACCCCTATTCACATATACACACTCACACAAACCATTTTCACATACACACACACGCTTGCGCATCTTACTTCGTTGGAGTTACTGTTACCGTTATTATTATTATTATTATTATTATTATTATTATTATTATTATTATCTCCCTTTCATTCAGCCTCTTTTTTCAAGTCATCACGCCATGTTGCACATTTTTCTCTGTCATTATTTTTTATTCTCTCCCCATCTTTTTCCTCTTAATCCTATCTGTCGAAGAGCGTAGGCTCGAAACGTAATAAGAGTTTTCCTTTTTTTCCCGAGCGTTAAACGAATACACCTGCTTCTTGTTCCTACACCAGTCTTCGTCTTTTGTTTTCTGTAAATTTGAATATACACTAGAACACACATACATACGTACACACACACACACACATATGTATATATATATATATATATATATATATATATATATATATATATATATATATATATATATATATATATGGTTTTATACATATATGTATATGAAAAACTACCAAATTATCCATTTATATATTGTTTCTTAAAGAACAAGGTATCAGCTACAGGATTTACTGGAAGATCTTAGCCAAGTACAAACCTTTTACGAACGGTAGAGGAAAGTGCGGTCTTTGTAATATGGAAAGATGACTCGTCTGGAAAGTTCCTTAGAACCCGCTACATGTTTGAATTCAAGAACTGAACTTTTTGGTTCATGTCCCAACGTCAAAAATACCTGTTACGGTTTTAACAAAATATGCTACCGTACTGGGGGATAAATATTCTTTATTTGTCAGATGTTGAGAGATTTCTGTCTAGGTGAAACTCCTGGTAGCCTTAAACCCTAAAACATGTGTGTATGTGTGTGTGCATGAATGTTGTTCCTTTTATTCCTTTGGCGCCTGTTATTCCTTGCTGCTATAATATTTTCGTCCTTCTTAGACGGACATCCACAAAGAGCTAACATTATTAGATAGTTTTTCCATACCACTTGTCTTTATTCTGTGAAAATAGTCTTTAATTATTTTCTTAATTTCTGTTCCGGCAGAACATCGATTCTCACTTTAAGTCGTTAATTTTTACATGTTTAGAATGCAACACCAACAATCCCTTATTGTTCTTCAAATTCGCTTTCAATGGCTCACCAACTACTTATTGCTTTTGTTATAAACTGATTTCTTAAAAACGATCAAGACATTCTCATTTATTTTCTCCCGCATTATTTATTGTTATTCTTCATAATCTTATTGGCTTTCTTGTTAAGTTACTATAATTCCTAAAAATGTTGTTGTTTTCTCGGTTGTAATTCATGTCACTATTTTTATTGTTATCGATTTTGTGATTCCTTTTGTTAACGCTACATTTGTTTGTATTTCTTTGGACCCGAGATTTATGATAATTTCTTTTTTTTTTTTTTTTTTGGCTTACTCTTTCTCTCTGTTATTTTTTTTTTTACTTGTTTTAATCTCTATCCAACTTTGAAACAAATCTAAATGAAACGGAAAATTTGAAATTGAAATTAAGCTATTTTTATTTAACTTTTCATCTGCTGGAAGCATTACAGCAACATTTTACGAAAATAAATTTAACAATTGCATACATTCTTCTTCTTCTTCTTCTTCTTCTTCTTCTTCTTCTACTTCTTCTTCTTCTTCTTCGTCTTCTTTTTCTTCTTCTTCTTCTCTTTCTCCTCCTCTCCCTCCCTTTCTCTTTCTCCGCCTACTTTTTTCCTCGTATTTTCTTTTTCCTCTTCTTCGTCATCACTGTTTTCTTTTTTCTTCGTCCGCTTTTTCTTCACCTTTTGTCCTTCCCTTTCTCTTTCTCCTCCTCCTTCTCCTTCTCTCCATTCTCACCCTTCTTCTTCTTCCTCCTCCTTCTCCTTCTCTCCATCCTCACCCTTCTTCTTCTTCCTCCTCCTCCTTCGGTTCCATGTTTTTCTCCTAACACTTCCAAGTATCATTCGTAATCATTCTTCATTTCTTCTCTAGGCACAATCCAGATTTCCTCAGATTGCCGACGACAAACTCTCTTATTCAGTAAAATTTCCCAGGGATTCCGATATCGAATTACTTCTGCATTTATGATTCTACAAATTATAATATAAAATAATGAGTATTTGACTTCCCTTGAGTAGCATCCCACTCTATTTTGCTGGTCAGAATCCCATTTCCAATCCATATCGATGTTAACACACTTGTGGCAGCTTATTAACTTTTATTCCCTATAGTAATGAAATAATGAGGTGCGAATATTACACTGAGAAAAACGATAATAAACGATAATCTGTCTCATAGATTAATTCCCTCACACCCATAACAACTTGCCCTATCTTCTAGTGACATAAATTGAGAAATTTTGAGATCGTAATCTTTCTTAATAAGAACATTATTAGCTTCTCACACGAAGTCACAAGGCGCAGTTTTTGGCCATTAGTCTTTATAAAATGTTAATGATGTTTCTGATATTTTTGTTGCTGATGATGATGAAAATATTGATTGTAATAATGTACACGATATGGCAAACCGCTAGATTCGTTAGCCGGACAAAAATGCCGTGCAGTATTTCTTTCGAGACTTTGCATTTTGAGTTCAAAATCCTGCTGAAGTCAACTTTACTTTTCGTCTATTTGGGGTCGAGGAAATTAAGTACGAGTCAAGTTTAGTTCAGTCTAGTCTTGTGATGTTCTGTCCTTCGACAGGTCCTGTACATGGTAATTTTCTCCGGCACTTTCTATACGACCTGGTAGGACTTGTACCCAACCCTGCCGCCGCTAAATCGATTCCTGGAACTTCGTTTGTCCTGACTAGATTTGGAATGAACACTGGAGCGGTTTCCGATTGCCTTATCCCGACAGGCAAGTTTCGAACTCAGAATGCAGAGATCTGGAAGATATACCCTAAAGCATCTCTGCTGTGCTGACGAGCTAACGACTCAGTTGCTCTTCCACCCGCAGAGCTACGTGAAATGAAGTGTTTTGCTCAAAAACACAACGTTCCACCGGGTCTGGGAAATGAACCCGCGGTCTAGTGATCGTGAATGCAACACCCTGACTACCAGGCCACGCGCCTTCACACTAGTCAAGCTGTAATGTTAATATAATGGGCTTTTTCCTCCTTTCAAATTTATAGTGTTGTACCAATTATTTAAAACATATTTATTGGCAGCGGATTTGTAGAATTATTACTTAATCAGAAAAGTTGCTTTACTATTTTTATTCTGATTTCAAATCCACTAGAAGTCAAATTTACCTCTCGTCCGTATGGGGACGAAAATTAAAATAGTACTAAATGCTGGAGTTGGCTTCATCCATCGGTTAACCATCACCACCACGTTAGAAACAATTAAATGGCTTCAAAAATATTCCTTCATTACCACTAAATAGAATATTTTAAAGTTTTGGTTTTCGCTCTTACCACAAAGCTGAAGCAATATTCTACTGTCAAAAAGGCGGCGAGCTGTCAGAAACGTTAGGACGACGAGTTCGACTTTGCCTTTGTATTCCGCCGAGGTCGACTTTGCCTTTGTATTCCGCCGAGGCCGACTTTGCCTTTCATCTTTTCGGGGTCGATAAATTAAGTACCAGTCACGCACTGGGGTCGGTGTAATCGACTTAATTCCTTTGTCCTTGTTTGTCCCCTCTATGTTTAGCTCCTTGTGGGCAATAAAGGAATAAGAAACGTTAGCACGCCAGGCGAAATGCTTAGAAGTATTTCGTGTGTCTTTATGCTCTGAGTTCAAATTCTGCCGAGGTCAACTTTGCCCTTCATCCTTTCGGTGTAGATGAATTAAGTACCAGTTGCGTACTGGGGCCGATCTAATCGACTGGCACCCTCCCCACAAATTTCGGCCCTTGTGCCGAGATTAGAAAAGAATATTCTACTGTAAACTAAGCAATAAGATTTACTAAAAATATTTCTAATTACACTTTTTGAATTTAGAATATTTAAAATTGTGTGAAAGACATAATAAACTGCTAATAAACTTCGTTGCATTTATACATATCCATACACATACGTACATACATAAAGGCGCAGAAGTGGCTGTGTTGCAAGAAGCTTGCTTCCACGCATGCGTCGTGTTATTTGCTGTCTAGATTTTGTAAGAGTCGGACGTAGTTTTTGTGTTGCTTAGATGTACTCAGATCTTGATGGGTCTGAGTTGTCGGAGGAGGATGAAGTGCTGGTAAGCGAGCCATAAAGATGGACAGTGTCTATATATATATAATCTCATGTGAAATTAACGTGTCGACGTTGTTAGACATTCAAATATAATGAGCAGTATATGATAGAAGTATAGAATTTTACAGTTTTCTTTTTATTTCAATATTAGACCAAAAGTACGAATGAATACCAGCAAAAACTAGGAGTGAATCCTGCGGTTAATTACTTCACATTCATTAGTAAATCTTGTACTTTCAGTCGCCTGTGCCACGCAAAATTCTGAATAAGTTTTGGCTGCCTGCAACTCTGCAATACATATATTGCAGACTCTGCAATACATATATTTTTCTCTATTTATAGTGATAAAATTATACGTATAGCCACACGAACTCACAGACACACGTACGCATGTGTGAGTGTGTGTGCGCGTACGTATGTATATTTGTACCAAGATATATACAAATGTATATACACACACACGTGCGCGTACAGAAACAGTATTAAAGTTTGAAGCTTATAATTATGAAAAACATAATCTTGACATCAAAACTAATCTTGAAAAACAGGCAGTTAATTTAATTATACAATGTAAAACAAATATAAAACGCTTTTAATTTCGTTTGATACTTCAATATATTTATAATTTTGTATTTTATACTTTATTAAATATTTTAGCGTTTTGTGTGTATCCTCTTTATATTGATTCACTATTTATATTAATTTGTCTCTGTTTTCTTTCTCTTTATTGATTTAACTACATTTTGTTAGTCCTGTTTCGATGTCAGTAACAAGCTGTTAAGAGATATTCACGTATTATACCAATAATTCAAACAGACAAATATATATGTAATTCATTACCAAGAGAAAATAGAAACCATTTTGGAAGAACATACTGCAATATAATTTTCTATTTCTTTATATTTTTCTGTCTTTATTTCTGCGAAATCTACTGGGTTGGCCAAAAAGTCCGTTCGGATTTTTAAGAGAAAATGTGACACAGTTTTTAAACACATAGCGATTATTTCAATCAATGATATAATTCCCGTTTCGTTTCAATATTTTTTACCGTCTTGTGGGCTGAGTAATTACTCTTGGCTTAAAGAATTTCTTGTCTTTACAAGCAAAAGACACTTTCAGATTAACTTTTACATTCACTTTAGAATTGAATGTGAATCCATTCATTGAAATTGAAGCACCGAAAATAGGTGAAAATCTGAAGGAGCATGGTTGAGCGAATATTCAAGGCTCAGAAAAATTTCCCAGCAACGTCCCAGTAACTTCTGGAACGTCTGCAAGGGTGCGTGAGTTCTAGTACTGTGATAAAAGACAAAGCGATTACGGTTAGCAAGTACTAGACACGTCTGGTGGATTGCTGCGTTTAATTTGTCCTGCTGGTCACAGTACACATTGAAACGGATGGTCCCGTCCATGGGCAGAAGCTCGTCAAAGACTACAAACCTTCTAATCCTACTAAATTCGAAGCGTGGCTTTCTTCGGGTAACATCTTGCTTTGGAGGTTGTGTGTGCCAGTTTGCTGCACCTCCTCCATAATCTTTTGCTCTTCACATGCTGATGCACTGCCTAAAAGAAAGTTTTAATTGAATGAATCGACTCCAGTGGATATTTTTCAAACCTGGTACTTATTCTGTCACTATCTTTTGCTGCACCAATGGTGGGAAACAAACACAGACACAAAGACACATTCACGAACACAAATATATATATACATATATAAATTCAAAATAATGGAATAGAGTAGATAAAATCCAGGCTACATATATTTCATAGCTAGGAGAACCTCGGAAGTAGTAATAGCCCAAACTAGGGGTAATCCCAAGCTACTCGTCAGACCAAAGTTACCTTAATCAAATGAACGCATACACATCAAACTCAGCTGCTAACCGTAATCTATAAAACAATTTCTTCAGCTTATCAAACTTCTACATAGGGAATATTTACATGTCTACGCCAATAAACTACTGTTGTTCCTGAAAGTTGTTTTTTTTTTACCTTCTACGGCAAAAGTTGTAAGACGCAACGAACATTTTAGAGAAATAAATAATTGAGTGGAAATTTTACCGGTGAGTGTGTTAAATTATAAGGCAATAAAAGAGAATGACTCTCCCCAGACACAATTGTATTCATATTTGGATATATATTACAAGCTACTTTCACTTTCCGTCTACCAAATCCATTCTCAAGGCTTTGGTCAGCCCAGGCTATAGTAGATAATATTAGACCAAGGTACGAAGCAGTGCGACTGAACCCAGAACCATGTGGTTGTGAAAGTAGCAAGATTTTTACCGCACGGCCAAGCGTACACACACACACACACACACACG
This sequence comes from Octopus sinensis, assembly GCF_006345805.1. Lineage (NCBI taxonomy): Eukaryota > Metazoa > Mollusca > Cephalopoda > Octopoda > Octopodidae > Octopus > Octopus sinensis. Next base: position 76,565,873 of record NC_043005.1, on the reverse strand, counting down.
TTCACTCACACACATACACACACACCCATATACATACATACATACTAACAGAGAGAGAGAGAGAGAGATTTGTACACACAAATACAAATATTTTGGTTTTTGTTTTTTCTTTTTTTGAAGTTTTTGTCTTTTCTGTAGGCCCGCCACAACTACTGACACGAAATTCTATCTTATTTATGACCCCATCAGCCGAGTATAACATTCTTCTGCTGTGCTTGAAGATGTACTTTTTTTTTTGACGTTTGTCATACATTTTTGTACATTTTTTCATCCTAAGATAATTTACATAATTATAACTAAAGGCTACTGAACAAATTAATTCAAAGTAGCCAATGACATGAATTTGAATAATTAAGTGGTTGTGTTTTGAATACCATACACATAATTTTTTTTTAATTTATTGAAAATTTAACTTTAATTCTGAGTCACAGAGTTGAAGAAAAAACTTTAAAGTGCGTAAATGCTCTTGCTTGTCTAACATATAAATCCATATATAAACCAACGGACGAAACTATCCCAATTTCGAAAAGTAATTTCCTCTTTCATTTCAAAGTCGGTAATGATCACCGTAAGGTTTTGAGGATTGCTGTTAGCCACGGGGATAAATTATATTAGTTCATAACTCTCTTTTATCGTCTTCTATAACGTGTATTTGCATGTATTCTTGTTGTCAGTGCTTTTGTATGTATGTGAATAAGTATGTGTGTGCATGCGTGTATGTATGTATGCATGGATGGATGGATGGATGATTGTATATCATTGTATCGATCAGACTATGGGATGTTGTTATACACTGCTGGTTACAATGCGCTTCTACGAATTGTAGCTTTCGAATCATGCCACTTTGCGGGCTAGACGGGCAAGTATATATATATATATATATATATATATATATATATATATATATATATATTAGAGAAAAACACTATTATGCAATTCAAACAATGATAGACATAAACCAAATCATAAATAAAATATATATTTTAAAACATATAACTAGATCACAAAAAGTTCAAGAATGAATAATCAATATATAATAAGTAAAAAAAAAACTACGAACGTTTCATGGCTATAATTTGAATTGCAGAATAGTGGTTTTACACTAATTTATATATTATATATTTATATTGTGAAATTTGATTTACTAAATTGAATTTTTCCCTGTAAGTTTGGAGTTATACTCCCTAATATATATACATATATATATATATATATATATATATATATATATATATATATATATATATATATATAATAGAAATATTAAAATTACTAAGTCTCTCTAAAGGAGATTACGGCAGCATTACTGATAAAGGGCAACAACCCTGAAAATGTCTGCAGATGTCTGACTAGTAAGGTGAAGCGGCTGACCTCCCCTGTTCGAAGGTTGTAATGGACGCGGGTTCGTGTGTCATATAGCTAGCTAGAGGCGGTGGCCTCTTGGAGCAAATCAGCGACAACTTTAGTCTTATTTATAGACTGCCATATTAGTATGGCGATAACTATTAATATATATATATATATACACACACAGACATATAAAAAGTATGTATGTATAAACAGTGAGGGGAAACTGGGGAGGAGTTGCACGAACTGTGACTCAACAACCATTCACGTCGAAACCTATAGTCAAGAGAACACCAAAATCGAATAACCGAGCAATTTAGTTGATACACAAAATATGTATCTCACAAACGCCATAGGAGAAAGGTGAAGGTGAAAGTGAAACCAGAGCAGTCGTCAATTTTACAATCTGCCACTATTTACAGTGGTTTATTTTTTTTACTTGCATTGGTCGGTTATAGTTGTATGAAGTGAGCAATTTGAGAATTGCTCGTAATGTGCCGAGAGCAGTGGATAAGGTAATGGAACAGGAATAACCGCATCATTCGCTTCATTTTATATTATTATATAAAGTTCACTTGTCAGAATCTCTCCCTCTCTCAGCTTCATTCGTAATATTCTATTACAAAGTACCTTAATATGAGTGCATGGAGAGATTTACCTACTTAAACTCAGTAATCAATGATTTTTAGGATTAAATACCTGTGTTAACATATAGAAAAAGAAGTGTTAGAACGGTATCCTCGTGCACAAGGGATGCTGAAAGGCCTCGCTAAAGGCCTCGTTAGAAGCCTAACTTTCTGACTTCTTTTACAGGGCTCAAAAAACTGAAGGACCGATGCAATAAGTGTGTGAATCTGAGAAGGCAATATGTTGAATAAAATCATACCGTAAATCCTCGAGTACAATCCGCATTTTTTCCCAAAAATTTTAAAGGTCAAAATCCTTAGTACACACTATATACGAGGTTAAAAATGAAAAATCTTTTCTATGCAATGTCCGAGTCTCTATTTGCTGTCCGGCAATGTTTATTCAGACGCATTTTGTGATGTCAGGCGCGAAAATACCTTAAGCTAAGCCTGAAAGCAATGAAGTCATAAAAGAATCATCCATAACTTGCAGTAAGCAACATTTATTAAAATAAAAAGTATTCAGAACACAGAATAACATGTAACAAAAACAATTTGCAAACATATTTACATTCCCATATAACAGTTAAGAACATCACCATAATTGTATTACGCATGCGCGGAAGTGTTTGTTCGACAAGGTGTTGCTGGCTTAATTACGTACAACTCAAGTTAGAGAAGGAGTGCGTATTATATACAAGGTTTACATTTTTCAGAGGTACAGCCCCCTCCTAAAAATCCCCTGCGTATTATACTCAAGGGCGGACTATACTCGAGGATTTACGGTAATTTATTGATCCTCCTGTGTTTTCTTTTACCCAAAGCCAAAAAGTTTTCAGTACCCCTTCGTATATAAAATTTGTCAGAATCTCTCCTGTTCAGCTACATTCGTATCGAAACTTGCAATACTCCATTGCAAACTACCTTAATGCGTGTGTATGATTACTACTTAATCATAATAATCAGCCATTTTTAGGATTGAATACTTATGTTAAGTTATAAAAAAAGAGATGTTACAACGATATCCTTGTGTATCTTTGTATGCTGTCTAGCTTAGGGTTAAGTTTGGCAAAAAGATTTAATATTTTATGTAATCGTATTGCATTTGAATATTTTCGCTAACTGCTGTTGTGTCATCGACAACAAAAGACCTGGATATTCTAGTCCCGATTCATATGATCATAGGGCCAGTCACACAATTTTCATAGAGGTCAAGTGACCGAAATCACAACAGCCCACCTCGGTTGAGACGCCAGATCCAGTTCGCTGTAGGGTTACTGATTTACAACTGAGTGGACTGGAGCAACGTGAAATGAAGTATTTTTGCTCAATACCACAAACGCACTGTCCAGTCGGTGATGCGAAACCACGGGTTTACGATCACGCGTACAACACCCTAACCATTACGCCACGCGTCTTCTAGTAACCATTCTCTAGATTTCTTTAAGTTAAAGCTGTTATTCTTAGAAAAAGAAATACTGCGATAATTGGAAAATTGGAATTATTTTCAAAAGAACAGTTTCAATATTTAGCTTACTCATTTCTGGAATTGCAGAGATATTAAAACATCATTAAGTAATCTTATGAAATGATCGATAACGATCAATATATGTGTCTATATGCACAGCATTTAAATTCCGTTGCCTTTCTTTGTTTATTGTTTGTTTACTGTTGTTGATTTCTTTAATCCTCCAACTAATTATTTTCAATGTAATTTCAAACATTCCTAATTAATTTAATAAATATTATTTCCTCTTACAGCAAGAGAAGAGGCTTGCGCTTACATACACACATACGTACATACATGCATGCATACATACATACATACATACATACATACATACATACATACATACATACATACATAAACACACATATATATACATATACGCAGGACACACACGTACACATATATTCATATGTGTGTGTATGTGTGTGTGTTTTGTGTTTGGTCGTGTATATATATATATATATATATGTGTGTGTGTGTGTGTGTGTGCGTGTGTGTGTGTGCGTGTGTGTGTGTGTGTGTGTGTGTGTGTGTGTGTGTGTGTGTGTGTGTGTAAATCTCGCTGGCAAACCATGTGAAATAAATGTGATGTTTGTGAAGATTGAAGAGTTCACATAAATAGCAGATGCAATTCAAATAAACATAAATAGATAAATAAATAAATAAATAAATAAATAAATGAGTGTGCGTATATATGTGTGTGAGCGCACACACTGTTAAAGTACATATGTGTCGAGTTTCCATATCAATCGTTTGTGGGTAATTTTTAAATTAAAATTACTCGCAGTCGAACACGCTAGAGGTAGTTTAATTTTCCTATATGAAAGAATGTTTGCCTACGTATAATGCGTTTATTCCGTACATTTCACTGGCTTTCTATGAACACCTTGCGGCCTATGTTTAATATGTGTACGATAACAGAAGATTCTCTTAAATTGGTTTCAAATTTTGGCATAAGACCAGCAATTTGGTACTTATTTTATTGACCCCCCGAAAGGATGAAAGCAAAATCGATCTCGACGGCATTTGAACTCAGAACGTAAAGACGAACGAAATGCCGCTAAGCATTTTACCGGCTCAGAAATGATTCTGCTAGCTCGCCGCCTTAAAAGTTCTCTTAAATCATTGCAGGTAATGAGACTCAACGTAGAAGACGAAACATAACCATATGTACCAGGAGTGCAAAGGGTACTGACGCAGATTCATTGCAGAGGTATTCGCTGTGGTCTGCCTCTTGGTCTTATTGTTTTCACACAGAATCTTTCCATATTTCTAATTAGCTGTTAGTGATATATTTAGATGCATGGGTGACTGTGCAATAAGAAATTTGCCTCCCAGCCACGTGGTTCCGGATTCAGACCCCCTGCGTGACACCTTGTGCAAGAGTTTTCTATTACGTCATAGGACTGACCAAAGTCTTGTGAGCTGATTTGGTAGATAGAAACAGTACATATATATATATATATATATATTAAATTAGAGATAAAACCACTATTAGGCAAATCAAACTGTGAAAAACATAAGCCAATACATAAAATTAATTTAAAAATATAAAAGTTAAAAATTTAAAAAATATTAAAATAATTTAAACTTATAAATTTTAAATATATATATACAAATATATATATATGTATGCATATTTTTATATTTATATATTATTTTGTTTATTAATTAATTAATTAATTAATTTTTTTTTATATAAATATCAAAAGTATTAAAAGTTTAATAAAAGACATATATATATATATATCCCTCGGTTTGACCATTTAATGATTTTCTTTTATAATATCTACGTTGTATAATGTAGAGTCGTCCGTTAAGTCAGACGCGAACAATCTTTATTTCAAGTTCTTATTGGATAATCATTTTCAGTCCCTCATTTCAAAACCTTGTATAGTTAAAATGATAATTACTCATTTATATTTGACAAATGTAAATTTCCTCATGCGCAAGTATCTCAATGCATGCTCCTGTCTAGAATTTATCACATTACCTTGGATGTGAAAATCCTGTAAAATTCTTCCAAGAATAGGTCACATCTATTGGTTTCGTGTCTGTATGGGTTTGCAGTACAAATTAAGTCCCATTTAATCGTACAGTCCTTGTTACTGTCTTTGAAAGACCAGATAAACTTGCTAAAACTCGCTTAGAACCTTTCATTTTTATTCTTGTCCTTAAATGAACTCAAATGGGTGCTTTTGTGTCCGTGTTTGTCTCCCACCACCGCTTGACAATCGATGTTGGTGTGTTTACGTTCCCGTAGCAAAGAGACTGATAGAATAAGTACCAAATTTAGGAAAATGTAATAAATACTAGGGTCGATTCCTTCTACTAAAATTTTTCAAGGCGGTGCCCCAGCATGGCCTTACTATAATGATTGAAACAAGTAAAAGATAAAAGATTTACAAAGCCGTAGTGATTTCAACGTGTCTACATTACTCTTGCATATATTTATATGATATATATGATATGTATGACATATATCATATATAAGCAGGTGATATTTACTTGATCTATCAACTGAATTCTGTGAACAAGAATCTTCTTCACTATACTTACTCTCAAGCACATCAATCAAGATTTTAGCCACACTATAAAATGGTATCTTCTGTTTCTCCTTCTCTCTTGACAGTCCTTGAAGAAGCTTGTACGAAACGTTGGATTTTTTCGCTCCTCACGGCAATTTCACTATCTTCTTTTTTTGTCTATTCTTCTATATATATAATGTATGCATATTGATTGACATACAGACGGATAAACAAAAAGATAGATTAACATTATAGATAGATAATTAATACACACATTTTCATCCTCATTCTAACTTACATGCATGCATATATACATACATATATGCATTTATGCATACATATATGTATGCATGTACATACATACATACATACATACATACATACATACATACATACATACATACATACATACATACTTAAGTACATAAATTCGTACATAACTATATTATAAATGCAATCAGCTGATACGAACCATGCCGCAATTTTGCATTTTGGTACAACGACGGAAAGATTTGCTGTACTAAGAATGAAGCCCTCTACATCATCTCTCGATATGGGATAAATAGGAGCCAATTTCCTACAAAACATAGCCAAGTTCTTTTAAAAAGTTTTGGCTGATTGAATTTGTGCTTTGTAATAGATGAAAAACGTTGAAGTAGACACGACACGAATACTGACTTAGAGTTAAGCAACAACCGGACATCAAATCAAACAAGCATTAAACATCTCATCTATAAGACAGTGTAATGCAAGTTGCATCATGTTATATACAGACTACGCTAATTTCAACATAAAAGTACGAAGAAAAAAAAAACACATAGTTCTTTGAAAGGATGAATGACAAATAGAAAAAAGAAAATAAGATTAGCTTCCTGGCAAAGGAAAGTAATGTTTTCAGCAGCAAATTCAAGGTTTCTGTTTTTTTATATAAATATTATGAAATCTTAATTAATTCCCTGAATGCTTTGCTCGATAATCCATGTTTTGTTTGTTGTTTTTTTTTTCTTTATATTTTTGTTCTCTTACAATTATGGATCCTATGAGATAAACTACGGAAATTACCATAACAATATATCAATGCAATTTCCTTTATGATGACGCATATATTTACAATTTCATATTACAAGACGAAACCAGCAGCATGTAGCCATGTCAGAGAAGCTTAAATAGCAAGGAGCTCATCGGGAAATGTGATCTCATCAATAGAGTCTCTCTGTTCTCTCAAATAACGCAATGTTAATAGATTCTTTGCTGTCGCCTTTATCTTTTCAGCATAGCAATCAATGAAATGTGATTTCAAAATGGTGACTAGTCGGCTTCTCTATTTTCTTTTTTTTTATAATGGAATAGTATTCCGAATTAATTTTACTGTCTACAGCTGCACTGTGGTTGTGCTGATAATAGCAATTATACATACATACATACATACATACATACATACATACATACATACATACATACATACATACATACATACAGTTGTATGTGTGTATGTGTATATATATATATATATATATATATATATAAATATACATATATTTACAAATATTAATATTTACAAATATGTATTTAATTATATATATATATATGTATATATATATATATAAATATACATGCTGCGTCTGTTACGCTGGCGATTATTTTCCTCCGTCATCCCTTCCTTGGATCTTTCCTTTTTCTATGTTTCTAACGAAGAGCTCCGCCCGAAACGGTAAATCCTCCTTCTTTCTTTCCTTTCCTGAGCGTCCAATAACACTATACTTGTTCCACGTCCTCGCGTTGTTGTATTTTCTCTTTGCGTTTTCATGTTTGGATTAACTTTATATATATACATACATACATACATATATATATATATATGAATGAATTATCCTTTGTTTACCGTTAACATGGAAAATTCAGTAAACAGTTACTAGGGTAGCAAAATTCACGTAAGTAACAAGGATGTAGCGACCTATTCAAAGGTAAAAACTCAGGGTTAATGTGCAGTAATTTGTGTAGTATATGTAAATGAATGGAGTTGAATGCAAATGCTATTCAAATTATTTTACTTTCGACATATGTTTCGAAGACAACATTGGTTTTATTCTAAAGGAATAAACGGTGTAAAATGCAATCTTCGCATCAGGAAAGAAACAGAACCTATCTCAACAACAAGACATTATAACAATTTTGATGACTGCATAAATGATAAACATAACGCTATTCAGTATTTTAAAAAATCGTTAGTAGATTCGACGTCAAAGGCAGACACTAAGAAGAGAAGGGGTAAAGAAATAATAAGTAGAGAACAAATCAAGAGGGATACTTTGGTTGAAAAAATGTTCATAGCCCTGTGCTATGACCTTTACTGCTATCCCCAAAGGAAGAATTATGATTGGAAATTCTCTTAGATAACTGGGAAGAGGATGCGCCTATGTAGTAGTAGACATCGGTACCGCAAGAGATTTTACATTGGAATATAACATTCTTGATCTTAGAATTATTAGACATAAATGAGTAAATCAAAGTTAATTACTGAATATCTTATGTTCCCCTCAGACCACTTAAATCGAAAGCCTTCCTACTTGTTTATTTTACTTTCCGCTGGTGCTTTTAATATTCTTCCTGTTCCTGCTCTTCTTCTCCTTCTTCTTTTTCTTTCAATCAGGAGTCACGCCATTAGCCACAAAGAATAATCTCTAATTCGAGCCTACTCTAAGCTACTAAGAATGCGTGGGGCAACTTGATAGACTGGAGGTTGCACGGGCGCGAAAGTTACGTTGTTATCCTCATTCCGTAAACGCTGGCTTTTAACGGGTGGAGAGCTGAACCATCCTAGGGTACAGAGGATTTGCAATCTAGGCTAGGGTCTGAAAGTTTACCATACCATAGTGGGTTACACCATGGTTCCTCTGCTTTGTGGTAGAAGTAGGAAGAAAGAGTGAGATAAAGTTGCGGTGAAAGAGTACAGCGGAGTTCACCCACCCGCTGCAGGAGCCTCGTGGAGTTTAAGTGTTTTTGTTCAATAAATACTCACAATGCCCGGTCTGGGAATCGAAACCGCGGTCTTTCGACCGCGAATCCGCTGTTCTAATCACTGAGCCATTGTGCCTCCACTGCTGCTGCTGAATGCGGCGAGCAGGCAGAATCGTTAGTATGCCGTACAAAATGCTTACCAGCATTTCGTCCATCTTTGCATTCTGAGTTCAAATGCTGTTAAAGTTGATTTTGTCTTTCATCCTTTCCAGGTCAATAAAATACGTACCAGTTAAGCACTGGTGTCGATGTACTTGATTCGCCTTCTCCCAAAACTTGCTGGCCTCGTGCCAAAATTTGAAATCAATATTTCCGCAGTTGCTTGAGGTGGCGAGCAGGTGGAATCGTTAGAATGCCATGCAAAACGCTTTGGAGATTTCGTCCGTCTTTATGTTCTAAGTTCAAATTCCACGAGGTCGACTTTGCCTTCCATATTTTCGGAGTCAGTGAAGCAAGCTCGATATAATCGACTCATCTCCTTCCCGAAGCTGCTGGCCTTGTGCTAAAATTTGAAACCAATATTCCTGTTACTTATCCAATCTGATTCTTTTCTGACATGAAAGAAGCTACTCCATTTTTGTTAAAGGTAACTGATTAGGAATAGAGCAGCAGTTAATTTCATAACAGACGCGTATATCTAAGAAATATCGATGCGTTAATTTTCTCAACCAGCGATAGTTACTTAGCGGAAATGACGTCACTATATGTGTGTAAAGAAATATATAAAATGTATACATTTCCCAATAATTATACAAATATCGATACAAACCCTCGACTATTTTGACTTCTTTTGAAACGTTGAATTCTCTCTCTTTTTAGTGAAGCATTCATATCATCTTTATTGTTGTGGTTTGGGTCCATGTAAGCCCTGATCAAGCTAATTTTTGATCAAACGCGTTCCAGTAGTGATCATCCATCTGTTCTACATATGACAGACTGCATTATTGAGTATGCCACTGTCTTTGTTAAGACGGCAGGGTGATACTTTGGTTTGGTTGCTTTCTCTAGGAGCCAAACCTATTGTGTAGTGGTTCACTTCTTGCCTTCCATAGTTGATTATGTATTTTCTACAAATATGCTACGCCCGAGTCAATTGACAGTGATTTCGCTTACAAAACTATCCTTTGATTAGAATCAAAAGAAACAACATAGGTAGCAATAATAAATTGTATAAAAGGCGGCGAGCTGGCAGAATCGTTAGCACGTCGGGTGAAATGCTTAGCGTTATTTCGTCTGCCGCTACGTTCTGAGTTCAAATTCCGCCGAGGTCGACTTTGCCTTTCATCCTTTCGGGGTCGATAAATAAAGTACCAGTTTCGCACTGGGGTCGATGTAATCGACTTAATCCCTTTGTCTGTCCTTATTTGTCCCTTCTATGTTTTAGCCCCTTGTGGGCAATAAAGAAATAAATAATAAATTGTATTAATGTAACGTAATAATATCACTTTTTCTATTTCAACCTTTTCACCAAAATATCATGGTTGGAACCAGGACTGCTCTGTTTTATTTTAGCTGTACTAGTTCACGCGTGAGATAATGATTCACTCAAGCATCACTTTTCTATGGACAATATATTCAAGCTGGTGGAACGGCGAGCTGGCAGTAACGTTAGCACGCCGGGCGAAATGCTTAGCAGTATTTCGTCTGCTGTTACGTTCTGAATTCAAATTCCGCCGAGGTCGACTTTGCTTTTCATCCTTTCGGGGTCGATTAAATAAATACCAGTTACGCACTGGAGTCGATATAATCGACTTAATCCGTTTGTCTGTCCTTGTTTGTCCTCTCTGTGTTTAGCCCCTTGTGGGTAGTAAAGAAATAGGTATTTCGTATGCCATTACGTTCTGAGTTCAAATTTCGTCGAGGTCGACTTTGCCTTTCATCCTTTCGGGGTCGATAAATTAAGTACAAGTAACGCACTGGAGTCGATATAATCGATTTAATCCGTCTGTCTGTCCTTGTTTGTCCTCTCTGTGTTTAGCCCCTTGTGGGTAGTAAAGAAATAGGTATTTCGTCTGCCGTTGCGTTCTGAGTTCAAATTCCGCTGAGGCCAACTTTGCCTTTTATCCTTTCGGTATAAGTACCAGTTACGCACTGGTTCGATGTAATCGAATTAATCATTTTATCTGTCCTTGTTTGTCCTCTCTATGTTTAGCCCTCAGTGGGCAATAAAACAATAAATATATTCAAGCTGGTGATTCTACATATATATTAAGGATAACTGAATTTTTTAAATACAAAATTGGATGAGATTTAGACAGACAAAATCGTTGACTAATACGGTTAATAATTTCAAAATTTCCTTTTCGGCGAATATAAACATACATATTTATTTTTCAACGAAAACTGCACAACTCCACTAATATATAACGTCTAAAGTTTATATAATTCACTCAGCAAATATTTTGTTACTGAAAAATATTCGTACTTTATATTTAAAATCTAAATATTACATTATTGGTCATATCATTGAGCAAATACTGTGTAGTTTTAATTTTTACTAAATCATTCGTATCTTAATCTAAACATTACACACGTTAGGTACATTTTATTAATTAAAATTTGTCAATACTTTTAACTATATAAATAAACATTTTTTGAAAGATACTTGTTTATAATTATACTTAGCATATGCAATTAACACACACACACACACACACATACATATATAGAAGAAAAAGGAAAAATCCAGGCAGTTGTAATTTTCTCTATACGTATTTTTAGATAGATAGATAGATAGATAGATAGATAGAGAGAGAGAGAGAGAGAGATAGGTAGGTAGGTAGGTAGGTATGTAGGTAGGTAGGTAGGTAGGTAGGTTGATAGGTAGATAGATAGATAGATAGATAGATAGATACACGTGATGAGTGCTCCTACTGAATTTACTGTTATAGGGAAGAAAACCTCTTCTAAGTTAAGATAAATTAAGTTGAGGAATTTACACCAAATCGTAAGGAGCATACACATTTTACTTTTATTTTTTCTCCTCCACATCAACTTAATTGGTTTGGTCATTGATGGCTATGCATAGCACCATTTGATCTGAATCCTCAGCACAGCAGAACTTGAAAGACATAAATTAAGCTAAATTCAACATTCTAGGAAGTCGCTTATAAAGAGATAATACTTAATAATTCATAACAAAAAGAAAGCCATGTTTGATTTATTTTTATTTTTCTCATCATCGTACAATATTTTGCTTAGTAATCGTTTTATAGCTAAGAAATTCGCTTCGTAACCACCTAAGTTCGGTTTTATTCCATTCAACATCATTTTTAAAATGCTTAGCTAACATAATAACTTAGCATCGTAGAAAGTAAGTCATTTCAATATTTCTTTGTTTTTAGCTTTCCATGAAAATAGTTACCATATCGCAAGTAGATTGTTTCCAGGTCAAAAGTGAAATTATTTTGCTACGGAATATAACCATTAATGAACGAATGTAACGTAGTGTTAAGCAGAGTGATTACAAAATTATTATGAAGTTATTACAAAGCATCTAATACGACATCGGTATTACTAAAGATTCGATTCACGAAAGATTTTAATTACATTCCTAAGTAACGGGAGCAAAGCTTGGTTATTAACTCTCCCAATTGTATCGGATGTTAATAAAAGAGATTTAGAATGATTAATATTAAATGCAAGAGACAATTACTTTTCGGCAAAATTATGTTGTATATACCATTTGACGTGATTGTGGTGAGAGTGAGTTTGTGAAATTCGATAAAGAGTCGGATTGAGCGGATAAATAGATACGGAAACGTACTAAAGGAATTTGTTGCATGTAATAGTCATTGCAAACATATCTTTACCAGAAAACAATATCCTACATGAATGTCAATCAGATTATTTAATATTGGGTTTAAATTCTGGCACTAGACTAGTAATTTTGGAGAAGGGGTAAGTCGGTTACATCGCCCCCAGTACTCAACTGAACTGGTACATATTTTATCGACACGAAAGCATAAAAGGCGAAGTCGACCTCGGTGGAATTTGAACACAAAACATCCTCTCTCTCATTCTCTCTTTATATATATATATATATATATATATATATATATATATATATATATATATATATATATATATATAAAGTTAATCCAAACAAGAAAGCACAAAAAAACAACAGCGCGAGGACGTGGAACAAATATAGTATTATTGGACGCTCAGGAAAGAAGGAAAGAAGGAGGGTTTAACGTTTCGAGCGGAGTTCTTCGTCGGAAACATAGGAGAAGGAAATATCCAGAGAAGGGAGGACAAAGAAAAAAAAATCGCCAGCGGTACAGAGAGAGAGAGAGAGAGAGAGAGTGTGTGTGTGTGTGTTGAAAGTAGTGTACAGATATTGTATATTGAGAAAAAGGACACAGTCAGAGTTTGGGATAATCATTTCGTTCGCTTCATAAGTCTTTGAACACATTTTTTCATATATATTTTCTCCCACTTTTTTTTATTTCTTCTATCCTACTTCTTAAAATTGACACCTTTGAAAGGTCAACAGTCCTTGTGAGAAAATGTGTTTATTTGCAAATATGTTGATAGGTATACAATGGAAAATGAATAAGGAAAGGAGAAAGAAAAGAAAGAAAATATTTTGTAATGAAATTTCAATGAATTGACCACACCAAATAGAAAAGAAACCTCTCCCTCTCTCTCTATCTATCTTTTCTTCATCCTTTATTATTAATTTTCTCGTCTTTCTTGATTATTCTGAAACCTCTTTCTCGATCTATCCTTCCCACCGCTTTGCTTTTCATTCTCTCTCTCTCCTTTTTTCTCTCCAAAAAACAAAAACAATATTCTCCTCTTCTAAACAAAGGAAAAGACAAAACATCTGGTTCATATAAATGAACAATGAAACGTTCGGTTTTTACCGTATTGATTTTGATTTTGTCTTGACGAGTTCGAAAACAACCGAATACGCTAATGAAAGATTATCCAAAATGTTGACTGCCTCCATTTTCTCAATATAGCTTAATGGTTCAGAGCACTGCGACGCGTAATCACGGAGGTTTGAGTTCGAGTCTCATAGCCGGCCACCAACACTTTTTTCTGCAAAATAGGGGTACCTAATCCTATTCAGGCTATGGATCTTTTCGGTTTGAACGGCAGTCTTTTCTAGCGGTGTCATATGAAATTTTCATCCATAATTATGACCCTAGTATCGATCTATTGCATTTCAATCTGTTTTAGGGTTAGGGATAGTTAGGGTTACGGTTAGGGTTAGGGGGAAGGGTATCTTTTTTTCTTCAGAAATGTAAATAATCCCAATCTGTTTCTTAAACGAGGGACATATTCATACGGCACAAAATGTTTTTTTTACCTCAATAGACGCCAGTGATTGGTTGAAATTGCAGAAAAAATACAACAAATATCTTACAAACTATAAAATTTTCTCAATAAATAGGTGTTTTCGCTCAATAAACACACACAACGCCCGGTCTAGGAATCGAAACCGCGATCCTACGACCACGAGCCCGCTGCCCAAAACACTGGGCCGTTGCGCCTCCACAAACACACATATATATATATGTGTATATATATATATATATATATATACATATATATATATATACATATATATATATATACATATATATATATATATACATATATATATATATACATATATACATATATATATATACATATATACATATATATATATACATATATACATATATATATATATATATATACATATATACATATATATATATACATATATATATATATATATACATATATACATATATATATATACATATATATATATATACATATATACATATATATATATATATACATATATACATATATATATATATACATATATATATATATATATACATATATATATATATATATATATACATATATATATATATATATATATATATATATATATATATATATATATATATATATATATATATATACATATATACATATATATATATATATATATATACACTCCTCTCTGCGCCGGTCAGCAGCAAGCTTCACAGCTACATTCGTCGTAATTGACCATCACATATATTCCTGTATATTTGAAACCACGCTTTTTCCCAACTCGTGAGTAGACTTTTCCTTAACCACAAACTATTTTCATAATTTTCAAACGACCAAATATTTTCAAACACCTTCTGATAACTAAAGGATCACCCACACATTAAAAATTAGAAAAAGAGGGAAAAAAAGAAAAGGAAAGAAAGATAAAATAACTACAAACTCATAATTCAAATACAAACTTCTCAGTATTACAGCAAACATTCTGTACAATCAATTCTACATACTTCTCCTTAAAAAAAAATAATAATAATTAAAAGTAATCAACAAAACAAACGAACAAAATAAAATTTAATAAAACATATCAACCAGAATGGCTAGCCACCAAAAATCCAACAAAAACTGGTCTGATAATGAAGTCGACGTTCTTATCAACACATGGCATGGCCTTACCGAAACAGAGAGCATAGGTGCTTCGTATCTGAACGAAATTGCTAAACGAGCAGTTCACCATTTGCAAACTCGATCTGAACAGCAGATACAAAATAAATTAAAACAAATCGAAGTTGCTTTTAAATTAATAAATAAACACTTCGATAAACTGAGATGTGTTTTCTCTTCGAACGCATCACCGGCGCAACAACAACAACAACAACCTCAACAACAACAAACTCAGCGGCAACAACAACAACAACAGCTACAGCAACAACAACAACTTCAGCAGCAACAACCTCAGCGGCAACAACAACAACAACCTCAACAACAAACTCAGCGGCAACAACAACAGATACAGCAACAACAACAGGATGAACCACTCCTCGATTCATCTACAATGGCCGATTTGCTAAACGAAACGATTGACCCCCCAGTCATCAGGGTCACACAGCAGGAAGCACCACCCCTTCCTTTCACTTCCCCAGCAGCTCAATCATCATCAGTGTCAACACCATCTCCTCTGCTTACTACTACTAGTACAACTCCAACTATGTATCGACAAATATCTTTGTCTTGGAATCGACCTCCTCAATCATTACCACTGTCAACATCTCTTCTACCTACTACTACAACTACTACTACTAATGCTATCTCAAGGAATTTACCTCCTACAGGTCACAAAGGTCGCCAAAACTTCAACAAACTATCATCTACACCTTTCACAACTCACACACACGCACCTACACACCCACTCGAAACCCCATCATTTGCCGATATTCTCTTCGCCATAGACTGTGCACTGATAGAGACTGCAAATTCACCCATTTACCTGGAACAAAACGCTCTATCCCCACAAACTACAACAGCAACCACCATAATACAACACCACCACAACCACCAATATCTCAAACAAGGAATCCCCAAATCTGCCGCTATTCCCAGCGAGACAGATTGTGTCTGCACAGGGATTGCCCCTTTACCCATCTCCCGGGGACTCGTCGGACATTTAAAGATAACCACTCACATAAAAATAGCCGCGGCCACAGTCACCTGCGGTTCCCTAGACAGGAAACCACCTCTTCTTCCTCTTTTTTAGCTATGATGAATCTAGCAAAAGAACTGGAAAAAAACATCCGAGCTATCACCCACCACCATCCACCACAAATACCCCACTGCACATGCCATTAAAAAGCAATCAAATAAACAAATCACCAAAACAATTAAAACCATCCACTCTCGCCTCAACATTTCTGCTTAATGCCCAAGGCATCAGCCCTTCCACCAATACACAAAAATGGAAGATAAGATTCCTGGAGGACTGGGTCGAGGTCCATCCAAACCACATCCCTTTCTTCGTCCTCACTGAAACACATCTTAGTGACCTCCACTTGGAAGCCGAGGTGAAAGTTAAAAATTTCAAAACCATTCGTGCTGATCGTGCTGGCAGAAGAAAGGGTGGGACTGCCATTTATGTCCATGATTCATTCTCAACAGAAGCCATGAACATATTTTCGAATGGATACTGCGAAGTAGTCGCTGTATTCAGTCAAACCAACAACTTAACAGTAATTGGGCTCTACAGATCACCCCAAACGCCCCTACCATGCTTCAAGGAATGCCTCAATAGCATAAAGTGTTTCATTCAGCAGTGTCAACCTGACAACATTTTAATGATGGGAGACTTCAACCTTCCCGGGTTTGACTGGTCTACAAACAGTCTGCCGCCAGGTTCTTCTCTCTCAACCCCTGACAGGGAGGCAGTGGAATCGCTTCTTGACTTCATGGATGACTTCTTCTTGTCCCAACTGGTACTCGAACCAACGAGATGTCACAAAAACGTCTTAGACTTAATTTTCAGCAATCACACTGATACTATCCACAATATTGCAGTGGAGAAAACCCTACTCTCCGACCATGACATGGTTCTCTGTGATCTGAGATTTCACTGGCCAAAATGCAAAACAAATGTCATCCCTCCTGTTCATCCATTTGACACTATGGATTTCCACAATGCAAACTGGGAAGCGATCAATAATGATCTTGCACAAGTCGATTGGTCCTTCACGCACACATACACACCCACTAACATTAAAAAGTCCTGGCAGTCACTTGTAGACACCATCACGAACATATGTGCAAGACACACCCCATTAAGATCTGCAAACAAATCTAAGTGTCGAATCCCTAGAAATAGAAAATCTCTCATAAGGAAAATTAAAAGAATCAACAAAAAGATCAACATGCTGAAATACTGTCAACAGCAACACACCAACCTGACTGCCATCTCGTCGCTAGAGATTAAAAAACATAAACTCCAAAACAACATGATGTCTATCATCAATAGTCAGCGAAGAGCTGAAGAGGCCTGGGCCATTGAGAAGATCAAACTCAATCCCAAAGTGTTCTTTTCATTTGCAAAAAAACACAGAGTCACTGGTTCTACTGTTGGCCCTCTGATTGATGAAAATGGTACTCTTCAAGACAATGCCAAAACCATGGGAGAGATATTGCAGAAACAATATTGCTCTGTTTTCAGCAATCCTGATATGACTGATCTGGGCTGTATCAGTGATGTTACACCCCAATACACGTTATCGGACATAACATTTGGCGCTCCTGATGTCTTAGCAGCAATAAAGGAAATGAAGCATAATTCAGCAGTAGGTCCCGATAGGTTCCCTGCTTGTGTCTTGAAGATGTGTCAAAACCAACTTGCACCCCCTCTAGCCAATCTGTGGCGGAACTCACTGGATGCTGGATATATACCAGAGGACCTTCTATCCCAGTCTGTTGTCCCAGTTTTCAAAAAAGGAAACAAATCGCTTGCCGTGAATTACCGTCCAATCTCACTCACCTCTCATATCATCAAGGTATTTGAGAGGGTGCTGAGATCGCGTATGACTCACTTCCTTGAGAGGCATAATATGCTGAACCCCAACCAGCATGGATTCCGTAATGGGAGAGATTGCCTGACGCAGCTACTGCATCATTTTGATGACATTTTGA
>NC_043005.1:76539897-76542397 GCF_006345805.1 Octopus sinensis | reverse complement strand
AATTTAGGCCAGTTTTGTTTGAGGATCTATTTCTCAATTGTTTCCAGTTTGCCTTTATGGTAGTCCAAGCTGGAAAGATTTTGAGGGTTTCTTGTAGGCTGCATGTCCGTGACTCCTTTTGGCCCGTACATGGTCAGCTCTATCATGTTGTGATCCGAGAGTAGTGTCGGTGTCACTTTCACATTATGGATGAGATCCATGTCATTTGTGAAGCAGAGATCCGTGTGTTACCTGCCCTGGTTGGTTGGAGTATTACCTGCTCCATGTACAGGGTGTTGATGAGGTTCAGAGGGACCTCGCCTGTCCTCGTTCACATCTTGTCATTCCTGGGAGAGAAAGGCCCTCGGGCCATCTGACATTGGGCAGATTGAAGTCTCCCATAAGAAGCACACCTATGTGTGTTCTAATGTGGTTAGAATTTCTTCTATTTTTATAAGGCAGTCTTCAAACTTGCCCACATGGCTTGGGGCATCTGGAGGGCGATATGTAGCACACACAACTACATCAAGTTGCCTAATATGTACAATTAGTGTGTCACACACCGAGTTTGAGTATGGACAAGAGGACCTGGGGTGTGAGGTCCTCACGGATGTACATAGCAACACCTCCATGACTCCTTCTTTCCTGTCGGTCCGTAGTACAGCATACTGTGGTATGTGTAAACTCCGCATCTGCTATGTCCGGTTTCAGGTGCGTTTCTGTAAGTGCTATGCATAAGGCTTGATTGCATGCAACAAAGTCTCTCAGGAACGGGATCTTTGTCCTGTTACTGAGTGTTTGCAGTCCTCTGATGTTCAGTAAGTATCGAGGTGAGGTGTACGTTGTTGCCGGCGGTGTCCATCCTGTGTCTGTTTGCTGTGGTGGTCTGGTATATAGTGGGTAGTCCCACCTGCGGGCTTGGGTTTGATGAAGCCAGGTCAGCTGCTGTACAATCTTTTTGCCATGCACAAAAAAGATTGTTGCTCAGCAGCTGCTCTTTCGACAACATCAATGTTGGCTGTTTGTGGCGCGCACAACATCTGCGTACCTCCGCTTTGGGGCAGGTGGTGCGTAGTCCATCCCTTTTCTTTGTGTTGATGGTTTGTCCATCTGCCTCGTGTCTCTGTGGCAGGGTCCCCGATGTGCAAAGCGGCAGCCTGCACCTTCCTTTCCGTGCCAGCAGGAACCTCTCAGTAGAAACATACACACCCGTGTGCGCTGTTTGGTTCCATCCTTGCGGTTCCACTTCTACTCCTGGTTGTTTCTCTCTTTGGTCCTGCTTGAGCTTTTTCTTTTCCTTTAGCTCTTCCAGTCCTTCTTTTAGTTCTTCTTCCTCCCTCTACCTCTTCACCGGGTTCTCCGTCTCCATGGCCCTTGCTGCCGGTTGGAGAACTTGCACCTGGGTTCACTTCCGGGCAGGTTTCTCATTCAAACCTCCTCCTGGGCGTCCACCAGGTGGGGGGTGACTTCTTTCATCGTCTCCATTCCTTGCCATCTTGCCCCGCTCGTTCTCAAAGATGGCCTCAAGTGCGCCAATGCGACCGTACAAGCGCATATGAGCGCACGAATTCCTGTCTCTTTCGCCCATCTGAGCCGCTGTCCTCTTGTAGCCTCTGCTCTTCAGCGCAGCCGCAATCACCTCGCTAGGGCTATCTCCGCCGGCGCACTCCCATGCTCGTACGAATAAATCCAGCTCGTCACGTCTCCATGCTCTGGACATGCTGGATAATCCGTCTATCCGTTTATCTATCTAATTATGTTCGAGAGAAGACAGGAAGATATTAAGGCTAATTAGAAGATAGAGTACTTGAAAGAATATTAACAAATTAAAGTTGTGTAAAACGTGTATTTGGGTAAAAACGTTATTTAATCTTAAGCTAATTAGGAGATAGAGTATCTGAAAAATATTAGCAATATTAATATTATATTAGAGTGTGGGTAAAAAAAAACAAAACAAAAAAAACGTTATTTAATCTTAAGGCTATTTGGAGATAGAGTATCTGAAAATATTTAGCAATATTAATATTATATTAGAGTGTGGTAATATTAAACGTTATTTAATTAATCTTATGGCTATTAGAGACAGAGTATCTGAAAAATTATATATACAATATTAAGCAATATTAACCAGTTATTTAATTTAATTCTAAGGCTAATTAGACGTTATAATATTAAACGTTATTTAATTTAATCTTAAGGCTAATTCGAAGATAGAGTATCTGAAATATATTAGCAATATTATATTATATTAAGAGTGTGGAAAAAACGTTATTTAATCTTAAGGCTAATCAGAGATAGAGTATCTGAAAATATATTAGCAATGTTAAAATTATATTAGAGTGTGGTAATATTAAACGTTTTATTTAATTTAATCTTAAGGGCTAATTAGAAGATAGAGTATCTGAAGAATTATTAAACAATTTAAAACAATTTAACGTTATTTAATTTAATCTTAAGGCTAATTAACAATATTATTAAAATATTAAACAATATTAAACGTTATTTAATTAATCCTAAGGCT
>NC_043005.1:76509528-76539797 GCF_006345805.1 Octopus sinensis | reverse complement strand
CAAATAGCTAACTTAAGGCGATGGCCTCATGGAGCTAATAAGCGGACAGCTTTTTTATTATTTTTATAAGATGCCATATTAGTATGGCGATAACTATTATTTTCCGGGACGCTGCCGCTGTTCTCTTTTAGAGAGACTTAGTTATTTTAATATTTCTATTATATATATAACATATATATAATATATAATATATAATACATATATATATATATAATATATATATATATATATATATTGTATATATATATATATAATATATAGTGAGGCAACGTGAAATAAAATGTCTTGCTCGAGGACATAATGCAGCTCCTGGTATCGAACATCGTTAGCCCAATATCCTAAATATTAAACTACGCGCCTTTATATACAAACGCGTACACCATCGCGCGCGCGAATATAGATGTATATGCGTGCATATGTATATATATATATATATATATATATATATATATATATATATATACATAAACAGAAGGTAAGTGGGTAGTTAAGAAGGAGTTATTTGCGCGTGTATGGTAGTCAGGAATTCAGATTTACAATCCAAATGTTTTACGACCAAACTCATATTCACGCATATGTGGTAGAGACGTAAATAAAGACGAACTATTATATATGTATGTTTTTGTGTCTATGCATATATTATGTATTCGGGTGTCTCTTTGAACGCGTATATGCTTTGTTTGTATACATCACATACATACATACATTCATACATACATACACATACACACACATACATAGACACATACATACATACATACACACACACACATACATGCACACACACACACACATACATACACACATACATACATACATACACACAACACACATACACATACATACACACATACATACATACATACATACATACACACACACACACACATACATACATACATACCACCACACATACATACATACATACATAAATACATACATACATACATACATACATACATACATACATACATACATACATACATACGTCTTTCTAGTTAACGTCCTATTGTTTGAAACTATTTCCGTAAGTTTGCTTAAATGCTACCATTACAATACATTGACTTATATCTTGTTTCGAGGGTGGAGTAATAATGTTTTTGTTTCAGGTTCTTGATACCGCTGCTACTGCCGCTACTGCTGCTGCTGCTGCTGATGATGATGACGATGACGACGATAATGATAATAAGGAGGAGACAAAATAAGAAGGGAGCGTGGGTGGTGGTGTAGGATGGGTGGAGAAGGAGATGGTGGGGAGGTCGGTGATGATGATGGCAACATAGATGTCAAGGATAATGACGACGACGACGATGATGCTTATGATAATAGTGCTGGTTTTCCCTCTATAAATTCTGTTTTTTTTTTGGGGGGGGGGGTTCTGCTCTAAATTTTCGAAATAACGGCTAGTCTCATTTTACATTTGTGCTTTTCAATGTAGTATTTCCTGGTATAAAACGACAAAAAAAAAGTAATAAAACATTAAAGATACATTATTAATCCAAAATATAGGTTTTGAACAAAGATTAGTATAGGACGGTAATGGAAGGCAGCGAAGATGTTATGCCAGTTGACAAAATATTGTTTGTGTCAGTCTTAAAATAGCACATATATTCGGCGGCCTTGAAGCTGTAACACTACACATTTGTGACCAGTTGTATATTATTTACTTTGGCCGATTTAGCAAATTGCCTTATTTACCGGGAAAAGGTCGGTTCTGTCTGACCGAAATGCCATTCAGACAATTACCAGTAGAACGGATGCTCAGTTATTTATTAGATAAAATTAGCAAATTGGATTGCTAATTCAGTCGAAGATAACACATCCCCGTGAATTATTTCTTTCTTTCTTCTGAATTTGAGCTTCGATAATTATGCATATATGAGCAAATAGTGTGATAGTTTGATATCAAAAGTAAATAATAATAGGGTTGGAAATTGTACAGTGCTTTCAATATAATGGATGCTGAGGACGGAAATATAGAATAGATATTTACTTTGAATTGCAGACGAAGAATGTGGATTTTTCAATGCTACTAGAGTAAGCTGTGACGAAATCTTTCATATTTCTCTTGAAATACTTTTATTGTGAAAAAAGCAAATAATAAAATTGGGGAAATGGCGCCGTGAAACTACAATTCCTCTCCTGATTGCTATAGTACAAACACTCTATGAAGAAGAAAAAGAAAGGAAGTTTAAACGAAAAAAAGACACACATTCCATTAAAATCTACTTGCTTATAATTCTTTTCCATCTATAAGAATTGTCTCGCTTCGTAAAATGTTTAACTTAATTTCATTTATTTGCCTCAAATTATACCATACTGGCGATTTTTAGTAAGAATGAAATGGCGCTAAACATGACAACCTATAGCGAGACAGTCCAAGTACATTGTAATGAGTAAACCAAAAGACAAAAATTTCAGTATGTATAGTCTATGCATTTTCTTCCTTATTCTGCAATTTTAAATTTCAAACAACTAACGCCGCCAAAGGTCATACAGAAATTATTATCTCTCTTACATTAACTTGCCTCCGGAGAGCACAACGTGTGTGAACATATTTAATAATACATATTCTAAGATTAAATTTCCCCGCTAAAGCTCCCCTTTTATTTAATTTGCAATTATTGGAGTTAATAAGGGAAACGTTTTGTTGACTATAAAATTGTAATTAAAGAACATTTTCGCAATTTCTTTTAAGGGTGTAGGACAATAGTCCTTATTGTATATATTACGGATGTTTACTCTTTGAGTTCAAATCTCACCGATGTTACCTCTCTCTTTCATCTTTCTGGCTCAATAAAATGGACTACAATTCCAGTTCTTGAGGTGACTATAATTGATTATATCACTTCCCAAAAATGCTAAGCCTTATACATACTTTAAAAATCATTATTTACCTGCATCTGTCGATTAGATAAAATTCAATAACGAAGGAATATTTCAGCTTTTTTTCTACGTAATATATGAGTTTAAAAAGAATCATATGAAATATGCTTTACATATGACTGCGGATGACAAGTAGACGGGGAAACGGTGAGATAAACAGAGATGCATAAAGAGAGAGCGTAAAGATTTTAAACTGATTATCCTGATTTCTAAATAATTAGGTTTCCATGTAAATGCGGTGAACTGCTTTTGGTAAGATTACATTATATATATATATATATATATATATATATATATTATATATATATATATATACATATATATATGCATGTATATATGTATATATATATACAGGTATATATATATACATACATATATATATATACACACATATATATATATACACACATACATGTATATACACACATACATGTATATACACACATACATGTATATACACACATACATGTATATACATACATACATATATATACACACATACATATATATACACATATATATATATACATATATATATACATATATACATACATATATATATATATATGCATATATATATATATGTATATATATAGAGAGAGAGACACACACACACATACATACATTCATATACGTTGTATGCATGTACGTATATACGTATCTAATATTTTACAAGAAATAAGTACAATTTTGACAAGAAAATTACAATAATTGCTTACAAGCTGTAAGTAAATCCCCCCAAGCTGATACATCTAAGTGAAGTAATTTATGGCTAAATAAACATTTTCAAAGTAAAATTCATCACCAAGGAGATCTGTATTTCTTTTTCGTGTAAGAATTTCTTTACTCCAATCTGTTGCGTTTATTCTTGTTTAACACCAAGTCAACACGGTCTGAGTGATTCTATGATTAAAATGTTCCATCACAGCCTATATACATCCGGGGCAGAGGGTACGGGCAAACTGAAGGACTGCTCATAGCGGCACACAATCTAGCTACATCACTGTGCCTCATGATCATTTACGTACATCATCTAAAACTACATTACTCAACATTTGTTGTTTATAAAATGCTAGGCTATTCAGTAGTGGTTTGTGAATGGTATTTCCAGTTGGTCATATGACCAAATAGCGTTTCTAGCGTTGGTTTGTAACTTCCAGTTGGTCCTGATATGTCTAAAACAACTACATTTCACTACATAGACATCACAACTAGACAATTCTTTGTGAATGCAACACTACGCTACTATAAATACTGTGTTATAGCCTAAATGGACTAATGACATAAATTTAAATAAAAATAGATGAGGAGGTGTTGTGCGGAATGCCATGATTTTAATTCTTTGAAATTTCCCTCTTATCTGGAGAAAACAAAATCCAAGCAACAATGATTAGTATATCTCAAAAGGGAAAGGGCAGATAATTGTAAGAAATTGAAAATTTATCAGCCAAAATACATGTTGAGTGAAAGCCTAATTTTTCGTCTGCAAATAAAGAATAATTATATAGACATGTTTCTGTCCATTAGATCTCTTCAGTATATTATAGTCTACTCATGTCTGCATTATGTTGAGTAAGATTCTTAAATACAGAAAGAAAATTACGAAAAATTTTTAACAGTATAATTTGCGTAGTCAAGAAATATGAGTTAAGGGAAGTAACTCAAATGGGGCAATGGCAAAGATTTTGTGAAATAAGTTGAGATGATGTGTTATATTATATAGGCAAGAATTCTTAATTAAACGAAAGGGGATCTTTTCAATTCTGAAGCCAGGACCACAGATCTTTCTACTTAACTAAATATTCTGAAACTTCGTATGCTGATAGAGTCTAGAAAAACAAGACACAGGTTGGAACTAGTTTATTTGAGAAAAATCTATTTTATGACTTTAATCGTAGATTAAAACTGCGAATTTTAACCAATCAGATTGTTTGTTTTCATGTGTAAAACTTGACTGCATTCTATTAGTGTGACGTAGAAAGCGCTTTTGTGACGTACTAACGTTCGGAAAACTGTAAACAAACACAGAACGTAACGGCAGACGAAATACGGCTACGCATTTCGCGCGGCGTGCTAACGTTTCTGCCAGCTCTTTGCTTTTTTAATATTAAATTTCTTGCCTTTTGCACAAATAAATACAATAAGTGAAATGAAACGCATTAGCTTAGAAACGAAATCTTGTTAGAAGCCTCGTCACTGAGATGCCACTTCTTAATAGCAAACGAAAGCAAGTACTAACAGAATGGAAACATTTTCAATTTAATACATGTGGCTTATTAACTAGTTTTAAATATTGTTATTAGAAGGTGGCTGACTATAGGATCCTGGAAACATGAGTACGTTAAATAATTAGAAGGATATTTCACGGAGACATGCGGCTTGTTTACATTTAAGATGTTTAATACGTCACCAAATTGGTGGTCGAGACGGAGTAAATAAAATAAAGCCGAATGACGGAATATCATTGGTTAAAATTCTAATTATTAAACAACGTTAAACTTAGAAGTTACAATTCCGTTTTCATTCTAGTTTACAATTAAGTTTACTTTTGACACATTCTACCAGTATACGAAGTTTCAAATTGTTTGGTTCAGTAGGAAAAATTTGAAAAAACTGGCTTCAGAATTGAAAAGATCCACGAAGGGTGTCAATTATCTGTGGGTTGTTACACGTGGAGAACCTTCCCGTTTCTTCCACATCGAAGGTTACTAAATCTATGCAAGTTCACTTATTAATGACTCCGGTTTCGATTATCATTAACGTCTCTGTTGGTGCTTTTCAGCCATATTTGATCGGACTGAATGATCCTATAATCAAGAGGCTCGCAACCGACACTATTCTATCCTTTTTGTATAACTAGGATTATATTACCCTACCTATCCTTCCTCTTTTAAGACGGTAAGATGTAACATAGTACAGATTTAGCTGCTATTTTCAGCAGGTCTGATGACCAGCTGAGAAGCGGTTTGCCTGTTCGCTAGACCAACATTTAATAAGTATACAATCTAAATATATTTCCCATCATGCTCTTCTCTGATTTCTTTCTTTAATTCGTGTTTCTTCTTTTTAATGAATATAGTTCTTGTCTACATTTGTAGCATATATAACCAATAAAGGTGAAATAATTGTCAAGATATTGATTTTTTTCTACTATATGTATACAGTCGTTTTAAACTCTATCCCCTATCGGTGAAGCTTTATAAAAGTATATTGATTTCGTTTTCTCACTCTAAATTACTGCCTTCTACTATTCTTGTTACTAAAAAAAACATTAGTATGTTTTCATAGTCAAAATATCGACATCTCAAAATTATAAGCTCTTAAGTACTTTTTGCAAACAATTTTTCATACCTCCTCCCAATTCTGGGGCTTATATGCAAAGCTTACCACGCGTAAGCTGTAATGTGTTTTCCTAAATATGCGCCGCTGTAATTGGGGTGCGTCTGAAATGCTCGTGATATGGTAAAAGGATGAAGGGTAAAGACCCGCTTCGGTCATGAATGACCATGGGATTGGACCTAGAATGATCTGCTCCAATCTGGGTAAGGTTGTTTATGGAAGACCAGCAGTCGCCCATGCATACTAGACTTCCCTCTCCAAGCAACCGATGTTATCCAACGGAAAAGCAAATACTAATACAGTTTCGCACCAGTGATGTCACAACTCATTTCTACAGCTGAGTGAACTGGAATAACAGTAAAATAAAGTGTCTTGCTCAAGAACACAACACATAGTCCGGTCCTGGAATCGAACTCACTACGTCAGTCATAAGAAATTCGGCTGTCGGCTAGAAGTTTTAAAGCGGAGATATTCAAACCTAATGGTTCTACGGTTCGGATCAAGTTACGAGGTGCAATCCAGAGGTTTTGAGACATTTTCAAGAGAAACATTTATTGATTTCAGAGAAATACAAAACTCCAATCTTCTTTGAAGTAGATCTTCTGACTTCAATGACCTTACAGTAGCGTTCCTGTCACCTTCTGAAGGCCCCAGGTAAGTCCTCCAAATTGAAGATGTCAAAGATCATTGTCATAGCCTCCATATTCTCAATGTCTCAAAATGAGCTGTTCCTGCCTTTCTAAACACTGCTTGTCAACAGACCATGATCATCACTAGTATCACCGTATGACGACCGCTTGCATTTCGGCAAAAGTAACGGATGCAATAAGTATCAGGCTTTAAAATAAATACCGAGGTTAATTTTAGTTCTATATTTAAACGATGAGGAATTATGTACATTATTTACATATGCCCGTGGGTGTATGGCGTAGTGGCTAAGGGTGCGGGCTACTAACTACAAGATTCCGAGTTTGATTCCAAGCAGTGACCTGAATAATAATAATAATAATAATAATAATAATAACATCGAAAAATATCTTAGGAATGAGTACCTAGGTTCGAAATTTCTTCAAGACACCCGATGAAGGCTGGTGGGTGGCATATCAGCCGAAGCGTTGTGTTAACAACTAACAAGACGAGGACAAATATCCGTCGAATGTAAGTAATGTAAATATCGAGGTTAATTTGTTCTGAAACTTTCAAAGCGGTGCCCCAGCATGGCCGCAGTTCAATGACTAAAGCAAGCACAAGATAAAAGATAAAAGACATAAAGTCAGCTATATTAAGAGGATATATTACAGAGAATTATGACACTCGACTGAATCGCTATATTTGTAATTAACGTTGGTTAAACAGCAAAAAGGACACGTTGGACAACTAGCGACGACAGGGGGAAACTACATTAACTGCTTTTAGAATGTGTCATGCCAGACATATGACCGATGCTACATTCCTGTTATTTATAAAGCTATTGTATCTTGAAGGTAGTGTTTAAAAGCACGAAGATCATGTTTTAATATCAAAGATCATAACATTTACAAAATTATTCATATTTATTTCTGTTTATATGTGTGTAGGCAGAGTATGTGTGTGAATGTGCGTGAGTGTGTCCGCGGTTACTTCACTATGAAAGTATCTAAAAATTATGAGAGTGATTTATAGCCAAAACATGGTCGGAAATCCATTTAATTACTGCTACATTATTAATTTCTCCCGTATCAAAAGGATTTTATATCTGCCAATCCTTCACGGTGGATATGAATCTAGCGACACGAAATGCTAATAACAAACAAGCTTGTACGTAGCACGCACAACCATACACGATGAGCCGTTAGGCGTAGGCGTTTATTCCCTTCTACGTACTTGTGAGCTGAAAGGCTTGCTCACTTATTTGAAAGGAGCCATATACAGCTACATTCTGAAATCACACACAATTAGTGAGATATACTTAGAGATGCCCACAGACACTCAGGTAACGCAAACGAATATATGTATACATAAGTGTGTGTTGTTTTTGCATGTTTGTTTGTTTGTGTGTGTGTGTGTGTGTGTGTGTAGATTGTTTGTATTCATGTTTGTGTAATTTATATTCATTTTTAACCAACTGACACTCCGTCGGTTACGACGGCGAGTTGATCCGATCAACGAAATAGCCTGCTCGGGAAATAAAGTTGCAAGTGGCTGAGCACTCCACAGACACGCGTGCTCTTAACTTACTTTTCAAGGAGATTCAGCGTGACAGAGGATGTGAGAAGGTTGGCCCTTTAAATTACAGCTACTACCCATTTTTACCAGCTGAGTGGACTGTAAATAAACGTAAAATAAAGTGTCTTGCTCAAGGAGACAACGTTGCCGGGAATCGAACCCTCGACTTTACGATCGTGAGCGATTATACGTTGAGTTAAGAAATATATTTAGGATAAATTTTATTCCAATTTGATCTCATTATACGAAAATTGGTATTACTTTTCGGTATCTCTAGTATACTGGTTTAAAATTTTGGCAAAAGGGAGAAAGTTAAGTTGATTATATCGACCCCAGTGTTTCACTGGTATTTATTTTATCGACCACAGAAAGATGAAAGGCGTATTTGAACTCAGAACATAAAGAAGGAATAAATACCTATTTCTTTTCTACACACAAGAGACTAAACACAGAGAGGACAGACAAGGACAGACAAACGGATTAAGTCGATTACATCGACCCAAGTGCGTAACTGATACTTACTTTATCGACCTCGAAAGGATGAAAGGCAAAGTTGACCGCGGCGGAATTTGAACTCAGAACGTAACGGCGGACGAACATGCCACTCAGCATTTTTTCCCGGCGTGCTAACGATTCTGCATGCTCGTTGCCTTCGGTATCTCTAATATATCAAATACTCAATTCAACATTTTAAAGTCTCTACTAATTATCACTCTCTTTTAAGAGAATTGTATTTATAACTCGAGTGACTAAAATGATTTCATATTTTCATTTCATGCGTCGGAAGTTAGCATAATTTTTAATTGAAATTTTAAAGGTAGTTTTCCCTGTGGTTTTCTAGCCTGAATTATTCATTTAAAATGATTGTTTTCATAATTAACTATGTAATTTGAATAAATTAGATTCACTGGCTTACTACATTCAGTATGATAGTGCCCAAATTACAGCTTAGCTCTCGTGAAACAAGCATTACTAATTGTTTTCTCCCAATAATTCTCATAAACGTAAAAGCCACTCTATGTTAATGGATAAAGATCCTAGATAACTCTCTAGTTCTCTGAGATCTGTAATAATACTTAGACTATATATATATCACTATGTATGCCTAGTAATCCTTTCTATTGTAGACACAGGGCCTGATGTTTGTGGGGTAATGAGGGGACTTGTCGCTTTTATTGACCACAGTGTATCACTGGTACTTAGTTAAAGGATGAGAGGCAAAGTCGACCTCGGCGGAATTTGAACTCAGAACCTAACAACGGGCGAAATACCAATTTCTTTACTACCCACAAGGGGCTAAAGACAGAGAGGACAAGCAAGGACAGAAAAACGGATTAAGTCGATTATATCGACCCCAGAGCGTAAATGGTACTTAATTTATCGACCCCGAAAGATGAAAGGCAAAGTAGACCTCGGCGGAATTTGAACTCAGAACGTAACGGCAGACGAAATACCTATTTCTTTACTACCCACAAGGGGCTAAATACAGAGAAGACGAACAAAGACAGACAAACGGATTAAGCCGATTACATCGACCCCCAGTGCGTAACTGGTACTTAATTTATCGACCCCGAAAGGATGAAAGGCAAAGTCGACCTCGGCGGAATTTGAACTCAGAACGTAATGACAGACGAAATACCGCTAAGCATTTCGCCCGGCGTATGCCTAATAATACAAAAATATGATCTGTTTCGTACCGTTATACAGCAGGTCAGATTCTCATCTATAATATTTAGAATCTTTTGGTGCTCTCCTCTGCTTTTGTGAATAGCATCCATCCGTGAAGAAAACAATCATTCTATAACTATTGTTCTTATCACTTACCAATTGATTTTCATAAATATATCCAGCGCTTCTTTGAATATAAAGTCTATGTTTCCTAGACAAACAACAAAGCAGGAAAAATGCATAATTTTAAAGTAAATATATTTTAGTGTCTTAACTTATAGATGGTGAGCTGACGGAGAAGGCAGTGAGTTGGCGGAGAAGGCGGTGAGCTGGCAGAATTGTTAGAACGCCGGGTGAAATGCTTTGCGGTGTTTCGTCCGCCGCTACGTTCTGAGTTCAAATTCCGCCGAGGTCGACTTTGCCTTTCATCTTTTCGGAGTCGATAGATTAAGTGCTAGATAGAAACTGGGGTCAACGTAATCGATTAGTCCCCTCTCCCCAAATTTTAGGCTTTGTGCCTTTAGTAGAAATGATTACGTATATAGGCGGCGAGTTGGCGGAGAAGACAGCGAGCTGGCAGGAAAGGCGGTGAACATTAGTGTCGATGTAATCGACCAGCCCCCTCCCTGAAAATTTCAAACCATGTGCCTATAGCAGGAAGGATTATTTATATATGGTTACGGAGGCGAACTGGCAGAATCGTTAGCACACCGGGCCAAAAATTTAGCAGCATTTCGTCCGTCTTTAACGTCCTGAGTTCAAATTCTGCCGATATCGACTTTGCCTTTCATCCTTTCGGAGTCGATAAAAAAAAGTACCAGCTGAACACTGATGTCGATGTAATCGACAAAACTTGTGCCTATAGTAGAAAAGATTTTTATACATCATTGAAACCGTAGAGAAAATATTCTATGATTTCTGAATTCTATTTGCAATTTCATCACCAAAATTTACTTCCCTTTTCAAAACAAGCTGAAACGTTTGAAAGAGGGCACATTTTTTTCAAAAGTTTACGATATATATACAAAATATATTAGTACCCACTTGAGTATGATATACTGCTGTTAGCTAAAACAGCTTAAATCAGTGATTCTCAACCATTTTGTTTGTCTATGGCCCACTTTGGTTCTTATTTCAGTCCGTGGATCTTTGTAACCGTTCGATGTTTAAAAATCCTCAAATATTTTTGTATTTAGTTATTCCTCTTTCCTCTTTTATTTGTTTCAGTCATTTGACTGTGGCCATACTGGAGCGCCGCCTTTAGTCGAGCAAATCGACCCAAGGACTTATTCTTTGTAAGCCTTGTACTTATTCTATCGGTCTCTTTTGCCGAACCTCTAGGTTACGGGGATGTAAACACACCAGCATCGGTTGTCAAGCGATGTTGGTGGGGGGACAAACACAGACACACAAACATATACACACACATTCACACACACATATATATATATATATATATATATATATACATATATACGACAGGTTTCTTTCTGTTTCCGTCTACCAAATCCACTCACAAGGCTTTGGTCGGCCCGAAGCTATAGCAGAAGATACTTGCCCAAGGTGCCACGCAGTGGGACTGACCCCGGGACCATGTGGTTGGTAAGCAAGCTAGTTACCACACAGCCACTCCTACGCCTATTATTAGGAGTTGTATTTTTAAAAAATGTTAGAATATTTGGTTTATTGTAGAAGTAGAAGTAATTGATTGCTGATAGGTTTTAGCAAAGAACCTTCTATGGATCAGCAAGGCCCATATGGAACCCGCTTGCGTAACTCTGGTTTAAATGGTGATTATATTAATTTAGAAACATAACTTGAAGTAAAATATGGAATAAAGAACTCAAGTGATTTGTAGTCTTCAATTAAAATGTGGAATTAAACATGTACCCGAAAAGGTAGAAAAGTCAATATAAGATACTCTGTGAATGTGTGTTTGTGTGTATGCATGTATGTGTGTTTTTATTTTAATGATCGCAACAAGTCGGTACAAAGCATATATACAAACATTTACGATAAGAAAATAGGAAATGGTAGAAAAAATATTTCAAAAATTTACAAAAAATCAAAGCAGAAAATCATTTGAAAGATAAATTGTGGCGAACAGGAAGCAAGAATTTCTAATCAAAGAAGGAAAAATGAAATGCGTTCAGTCTAGTCTTTGTAACAAAACATTTAGAATTAAAGAAAAGAAGAAAAAACTAATATGTAGATATGTGTAACATAAAATAGTATTGAATGTATTGTTTTTCTTAAACATTACTAAGAGTTTTAAGAACAAAACTAACTATCGTATTCTTAAATTATAGCTAACAGAATATACATACATACCAACATGCACCTATAAAGAGAGAATACGCATAGAATATGAATTATATATATATATATATAATTACTGAAGTAGATAAATGAATTATCTTATTACGGATAATTCGAAAGATAACCGATACCTGTTGTGTATATATATATATATATATATATATATATGTATGTATATATACACACACATATATATATACACAAATACATATACGCACACACATATATGTATGTATATATATAGAGTAGTTGAGTGAATTATCTTATTATGGATAATTCGGTTAACCGATACCTGGGTAGCAAATTCACGTCAGAAAAATACGGTTGAAGCTACATGCCTAGGGCAGAGATCACGTGCTATCGTGTGAAAATTTGTGTGCTTTTTTAAATACAAATAAATGAAAGAACGGAGTTGAACGACGAATGAACAAAATTCCTTTATTTTATTTTCATGAATATAAAATAAAGGAATTTTGTTAATTCGTCGTTCAACTCCATTCTTTCATTTATATGTATATATATATACATAATTAAAAATGTCTTATGAGTATTATAGGATAAAATCCTATATAAACCCAACTAACGGTTAAAAAAGAAATGGAGAAGAGAAGATGTTAAAATTTTATATAAATTTCTAATCCATACGATCGTTTCGAATGATAATACTGACATTTAAGAAAACATGGGAAAATTAAATCAAATTATGAAGAATCTTTATGAGAAATCTAACTTTTGCACACACACCCAAAACAGTTCAAAATGTTCTACTTGAACTAATTTCTCTCTCTCTCACACATATATATATATTATGCAATCTTTACCAAGAAAAATGTTCTTTGGAATAAATACAAACACAAATATTAGTTCCTGGGAGGGGATATCTTCGATATCCTGTTGTAGAGCAATAGTAAAAAAAGGCCGGAGGTTTAAACTTCTAATATTTTATTTACATGCATTATATTTTTTACATCTACAACGGCTACCATACGTAATTCTGCCTCACGACAAACTACCAGAATGTCTAAAAAAGCAACACAAGATCACAATAATTAAAAAGAAAGAAGAAGCAAAAATATAAAAGAGATTAATGTACAGTCTTATTGAATGATTAATAGAAGAAAACGTTTCGACATTCTGAAATAGGTAATAGATATAGCAGGTCTTACGTGATTCCACGTACGGTGATATTTTCATATATACTTTTCTACTCTAGGAACAAGGCCCAAAATTTTTGAGGTGGGCATTAGTTGGTTAGATCGACTCCAGTAAGCCATCGGTACTTAATTTATCGACCCCGAAAGGATGAAAGTCAAAGTCGACTTCGGCAGAATTTGAACTCAGAACGTAGCGACAGACGAAATACTGCTAAGCATTTCGCCCGGCGGTCTAACGTTTCTGATTTCTTTATTACTCACGAGGGGCTACACAGAGGGGACACTACAAACATTGGGGACATAGAACATCACAATTACAAAGAATGAAAAATGAATTTTGAAAATGATATTATGAAAGTGATGCTAACGGCCCCATCCGCTAGCATCACTTACCTGTCCTTCGTACCCTATCATCCATTGTTCTCCCCAATTACAATATACATATTCTCCAAGTCCATCGCATATCTTTTTTTAAACTCATTCTTTGTATTATCCCCAACTACCCTCTCCTCCACTTTCACATTTCTATTTTCGCACCTCACTAACAGTTCATCCATTTCTTCCCTCTTCACCATTGCATATTTCCAGTCCCCCTTTTCATACCCTAGATAACCCTCTAATATGTCTTTTATGTCCTCTCTTTCTTTTTTTAACCTACACAGAACAAAGCGCCCGGATTCGGTTTCAGTCTCTTGTCTGTGTGTATTACTTTTTTGTTTTCTTGTTGGAGGGGAGCGGGTGGGTTCACTGTCTGCAGGGATAGGGTGGGACTCAGAGGGTGTGGGTGGTGTTGGGTTGGATTGGTGTACCGTGTTGTTTGCCTTTCTCCTTCTTCTCTTTCTTTTTTTCCTTCCTTCTTCCCACTCTTGCTGGATCTCCTCTTCTTCTGTCGTTTCCTTCTCTGTCTGGATCTCTTTTTCTTTATTTTCTTCCTCCCTTGGGGGTTCCGCAACGATTTCCTTTTCCCTTGGTGGGGGAGGGCAGTAGGCTCTTATGTGACCCCTCAGGCCACACTTATAGCACCTGGGCGCCCTGCCCTCCACCCACACTCTCATGATCACGTCTCCCAATCTGATGTTTTCTGTTAGGTCCACCAGTACCTCGTTCTCTGCCTGCACATTCAGTTCCACTGTCACGCCTCTCCAGCCCTCGGTCTTAACCGAGGCATGGAGAATGTCCACTTCATCCACGTGGCCGCTAATTACAGCCGCCACAATCCACTCGGCTTCAACGTTTGGGGGTATTCCCTCGACCCTTACTCTTGTGATTTTTCTATTTAAATACGTAGGCAAAAGTATTACCTTCTCGGATTTCACCGCCTTCGCCGCCATCTTCCTTGCTGCCTTCTCACTTTTGAACTGTACTACTACAGTACCATATTTTGAACCTCTTGACAGAAATTCGATTTCCTCTTCCGTTCTTCTTAGCGCCTCATTTATCCACTCCATATTCACCACTTCTATCTTTTTCTTTTCGCTTGCGAACACCCTGTATATGATGGTCCTTTTCTCGTACCATTCCTTTCTCTTTGGTGGTGGTGCCAGTTCGACCTCACCGCTGTCCTTCCTCATATACCTGTGGAAACCTGGCAATTTTTCTAGGTTTATTTCCTTTTCCTGTGCAGTCTTCTTTTTGCAACTCCTGCGTACGTTTTCCTGTTTTTTATCTCCACATTATTTACATCACCGATTTGCTCGTCTTCAGAGGTCGATGTCTCCGACAAGTTCTCAAATATCCATTCCTCCTCCGACTCCTCCACTAGGGAGTGGTCGTCCATTTCCCTCTGTCTGACAGGCCGAAAACGGTCGCCCGAACAGAAACAGTGTAACGCGTAGAAACAGTGTAACGCGAAACCGCATCAACAAAAGTACAAAATTCCACAACAACAACAATTTTCCCACTTTTGTTCTTTTTTACAAATTTTCACGAGCCGAAAAAAACACAACCGACGTTTCTGCCAGTTCGCCGCCTTGATACTTTCATATATAAGCTGTGAGAAGGCTGATTTTATTTCAATACAAGAAGAATTGATAGAATGTCTTAACTTGTCAGAGATACGAGAAAAAATAAAGATGAACTGTTTTCTTTAACCACGATACGAATCTCTTCTTATTTTTCCTTAGTGTTCTTCATTTTCTACATAATAAACTAATATCTATATGTATATATGTATATATTTGTATATATGTGTATATATGTGTATGAATACACGTATGTATATTTATGTTTGTATGTGTGTGTATGTTTGCATGTATATATGTATGTATGTATGTATGTATGTATGTATGTATGTATGTATGTAACTGGGCTTCATGTACCTTTGCATCGGCTATTACCGGTAAAGGCTTTAGTTGCCAATTTTGTACAAGACATTGTAGATCTTTAGCTGGGCTAAAAAGTCACATTCGATCACAGCACCAGTAACAGTTAAGCTTCATGCAATGGACATACTCGATAACGAGGGGTCAGCCATAACATAACATAATTATGTATGTATATCTCTTACAGGAATCCCTCAGAAATCCCGGGATGGTGTCCGGTATGCTTGAAGACCAACGGGAATCAAGCACCCTATGGCTTTTGCTAAAGCATAACTCTAGGAGAAGATCATTCTGATATAAAACTAAATAGGCATGGAATGGTATTAAACATTTTGGAGATCTTTTGCTTGCGACGAAGATCGTGGTGCTCCTACATTCCTGGGCCCGCAACCCATATGGGTATTGGATATCCTGCCCCAGATTCTCTCTAGACAGTATCAGTAGGGTAGAGAGGATCTGTGGGGTGGGGTGGAAGCTTTATTGGACCTCAGATTTTAGGTTGAATTTCTCATGTTCGATTAAGTAGGAGAGCCCCGCGGTGAGCATAGAAGCTGAAGGCGCGAAACAGAGTGAAGCCGACCGTATGTGCAATAAACTCATACACGGGCGTTACTGACATTCAGTAATGGTCAGTGAGTGAAAAGCTATCATTTATATCTCTTATGGAGTACTGTGCTTAAAAATACAAAATATATAGGAGCCAGACGAAAACCTTTTTAGCAACGTTCAGTTGAATAAAGTCACTTTAATCAACTGACTTTAAGTTTTTCGAACACGATATATCATAGCTACTTAGTTTATACGTAGTATAAATAATTTTACTTCACGAATGCTAAAAAGCATTCGTGAAGTAAATTTATGTAGCAACACCAAATAACGGTGCCCCAGCATGGCCACAGCTCGTGAGCTGAAACTAGATGAAATGAAAATGAAATGAACTGTGTGAGGTAAAACGAAAACATCTTTATCGAATATGTACAACTGGGAATTTTAAGGTTGACCTGAAGATTTTTCTGAAAACGTTGGACTCGGAAGTTTCCACAGAGTATCATTTGGCAGCTAATAGGAACGATTTGCCAGCAAACCGAACGATCCCATTAACAAATCACGTATAATTTAAGATTTTCTCTTCGATTTTCACAAAATAGACTAGATTTGGAGACATCTTACATTGCACATGACGTATTAGAATGTTCAACAAGCCGTAGCTTAAGTTTCAAGCTTCTAGCGGGATTTTAGTTTCTAACAACAATCCAAAGACGATCATTTGATAATTTATAACATGGGAACTCAATTCTTCCATTTAGCTAAGAGTTCAGAGAGTGAATATTTCAAAAGTGGCCGTCATTCTGTAATAGTTTTGGTATTTATTTATCTCTTCCCTTAAATTGTACAGGAAACTCCAACACAATCTTAATGTCAGATGTTGCTGATTCTCCTATTATCCAAAGGTGACTGAAATTACATCGTTTCTCGAACATTTTAAAATCATCCACAGAAGCAGCAAATCTGTCAGCAGCTTTCTCGCCTTTTCCTTTCAACTGATTAAAGGAATTTTACAATATTTACTGGATGGTTTGGATACGTTATGAGTAAACTTGTGATATCCTTCACCCATAAACATAACGACTCCATATTTTTCAATTTTTTACTGCATTGGCATGTTATATTAGAAGCGTGGGTTCATTTGAATTCAGTATCACTACTTGTGATTGATTGACTATAGTTCTTTAGAGTTGACGGTCTAAATCCTAATGATTCTGAAACTACAATTGTCGTCTCCATTTCTTTTATCTCTATAATTTTTGATTTGGTACTTAATAATATTGCATTATGCATGCTTATATTACAGGATGAGATAAAGTTTGTAGTTAGTTTCTTTTTTAAATTATGATAGTTTAATAAGTTGTGAAATAGCTGTATACGTGATACTATGAAGCAGAGTAAATATCCCTGAAGTCAAAAGCAAACAATGTCTGATTGACTGTTTGCGTTATTTGTGCGTCATAATAAAGCAGACGACATTCCAAGCAGCGAAAATTGTGTGTGTGTGTGTGTGTGTGTGTATTACTACAACGGCACTCCGTCGGTTACGACAACGAGGCTTCCAGCTGATCCAATCAACGGAACAGCCTGCTCGTGAAATTAACGTGCAAGTGGCTGAGCACTCCACAGACACGTGTACCCTTAACGGAGTTCTCTGGAAAAACAGCGTGACACAGAGTGTGACAAGGCTGGCCCTTTGAAATACAGAAAGTGTGAGAGAAAGGTGTGGAGAAAGAGTACAGCACGGTTCGTCACCACCCCCTGCCGGAGCCTCGTAGAGCTTTAAGTGTTTTCGCTCAATAAACACTCACAACGCTCGGTCTGGGAATCGAAGCCGCGATCCTATGACCGCGATTTTCCTTCCCTAACCACTGGGATATTGGGCCTCCACACACACACACATACAAATATATATATATGCATGTATGCATGTATATTATATGTATGTATATAAACGAACAGGGCGTGCGTGGCACTACATGGATGTGTCAATGATTGAACAGACAGAACACAGTAAAAAGAAAAAGTTAGACAAAAGCAGGGCAAACAGGAAACAAGACGAAAACTTAACAGCTGGGGGATATACACAAGGGCACGATATACGGAATATTCGTCAGTCAATGACCAAAACATCATCGTGACTTCAATGATAATGGTGCGAAACCGCGATGATATTTTGGTCTTTGACTGACGAGGAAAATTCAGCTGCGAATATTCCATGTATTGTGTCCTTGTCTATATTCCCCGTCTGTTAGGTTCTTGTCTTGTTTCCTGTTTGCTCTGTTTTCATCTAACTTTTTCTCCTTGTTGTGTTCTGTCTGTTCAATCATTGATATATGTATGTATGTATGTATGTATGTATATATATATATATATATGTGTGTGTGTGTGTGTGTGTGTGTGTGTGTGTGTGTGTGTGTGTGTGTGTGTGTGTGTGTACATTGCATATGTATACATATATATATATATCTATATATATATGTATTTATATATGTATGTACGTATCGTATAATATTTCCTCTACTTGCATGTTTCACTTGTGTCGTCTGTCATTATATAATACTTAATAGAGGCGGACGCAGGTGTCATACATAAATTTTATTATTGTACACCTTTATTTCCTCGCTTGACGCCTACGTTAGAAGTTCTCATTATAAACTCTACATTCGAGTTAAAGACTGCCATTATTCTTACTCAAACGTTGGATACACATACATACATACATACATACATACATACATACATACATACATACATGAGAGAGAGAGAGAGAGAGAGAGAGAGAGAGAGAGAGAGGGAGAGGTAGATAGACAGATAGAAATGTATAGATTCAATGATCTAGGTATTGAACTCGGTGCACAAGTATTATGTCTCTGTATAATAACTGTTTCGAATTTTGGCACAAGACCTGTAATTTTGCGGGGATATCTAGTCGATTACATCGACCCAGGGCACCATTGGTAATTTGGTATTTATTTTATCGTCCCCGAAAGGATGAAAGATAAAGTCGTCCTCGGCGGAAATTGAATTCAGAACGTCAAGAGCGGCAAGAGATGTCGCTAATCACTTTATAGGACGTGCTAATAATTCAGTCAGATAGCCGCCTGATATTTATGTGCAATAAAAACGGTTTCCAATTTTGGCGCAATGCCAGCAATTTCAAAGCTTAGGATAAGTCGATTACATCGACTCAGTGACCAAACGGTTCTTATTTTATCGACCCTGAAGGATAAAATACAAAGACATCCCCAGTGGCATTTGTACTCAGAATGTAAAGTTTGAAGAAATGCTGCGAAGCAGTTTGTCCGCCACGGTAACGTTTCAGAAATTGCATAAATAGATCTTCTCCGCTTGGTGCTTGTGGAAGGTACGTAGATGTAGAATCGTCAGGTACTTCCTGCATTGGGTGCTATCAAAAGCAAAAGTCAATACACTTTCCATTGCAGTAAATAATTTTGTCATAGGAAAACAATAAGCAGTGGACAACGTCTTGCGATATTTTGATATTTCTTGTTCTAAGTTCGCTTATTATTCAGAGCAAGATTCACTGTGCTGCCATACGTAAGAAAAAGTATCTTCAACATAACCACGAGATGACACAAGCCTTGAGAATGAAACTTGGTAACTAGAGACTGTAAGATAATCCGATGAATGGATTATAATAGTTTCTCAGATAGATTTATTCTAATGGTGTCAGCTTTTTGAGGACAAATCGATATGTTGAGGCGCTGCCCTCCACTACTGCAAAACTTAGCTTCTTGCTCTCTTTTGCTTTTCACAGCCTCGAAGGCGTTAAAAACAGAGAACGAGTACTGATCGTTCTCCACTGACAAAGCAGTAAAAATAAACTAAGTATTGGGCTTGATTGAATCGATTATATCCTCTGCCCAAAGAAATACATTTTTAACCTTATGCAAATAATACAAACCATACAGCAGCCGCATACCGGCTCACATCGTTAGGAGTTCGGTATACGCTAAGATCCACTATAGTTCAGTTAAAGTATGTCATTAGTATCTCTGACGACAATTACATTTATCGATATACAAGTTGTATTTGTATAGCCTTGCACTGCTTTACCCTATCTCCAATATTACGACACGTAACAAAAATGAACGCGTTCAATTTTAAAGCAAATATAAGACATAAATGGGAATGCACTTTAGCTAAAATCAATAAATTATTATGACACTATGATCAATTTAAAGCAACGTTTGTGTATGACATTTAGTTTCAGTATTAAATCAACATAATTCATAGCACTAGTCTGCTGGCGCCAATACTTGAGTGTTACACATTTAACAGTTAACGTTATAGAAGGAGATAGAAACGTTTAACACAATGAGATAAAGTCGACAGTCAAATGTTCAATAAACATAACTATGGAACGAAATCGGAAGCATAGAAGATAAATTGAACATCGTGAAAGAAGTGAGACAATTTCAAGAACATTATCAATGGACAGGTACCAAAGACATAATAGAAATATTTATCATAATGTAACGGTGACATGATGATTTACATCTTTATGCAACGAAATAGAACAAAACAGAAGCACAAGTATTTAAATTGAGTGGAATTTGCATACGCCCTGCTGATTGTATTGTCGTTTTTCTTTCAGTTCGAGTCGAGTTGTTCGAAAATTGTTCAACGCATTATTTAAGATTTATATCACGTCATATACGTAGGTACATACATACATATATACATATGTATACATCATATATACACAAACATGAATATATATGTGTGTGTATATATATATATATATATATATATATATATATATATATACTTTATTTTAAGCAGCAGAAAATTCAACAAAATCTGTTACTCTGAGTTTCTCGTTGCCGTTCATCAGACAGTTTTTGCTAACAAAATCTGTTACTCTGAGTTCTCGTTGCCGTTCATCAGACAGTTTTTGCTAGCAAAAACTGTCTGATGAACGGCTGCGAGAAACTCAGAGTAACAGATTTTGTTGAATTTTCTGCTGCTTAAAATAAAGCATATTACTCTACCACTGGTATTTGAGTACTCTTTTTCCACCTTGTTTCACATTTATGTGTTTACTCCTGTATATATATATATATATATATAATATATATATATATATATATACTTTATTTTAAGCAGCAGAAAATTCAACAAAATCTGTTACTCTGAGTTTCTCGTTGCCGTTCATCAGACAGTTTTTGCTAACAAAATCTGTTACTCTGAGTTTCTCGTTGCCGTTCATCAGACAGTTTTTGCTAGCAAAAACTGTCTGATGAACGGCTGCGAGAAACTCAGAGTAACAGATTTTGTTGAATTTTCTGCTGCTTAAAATAAAGCATATTACTCTACCACTGGTATTTGAGTACTCTTTTTCCACCTTGTTTCACATTTATGTGTTTACTCCTGTATATATATATATATATATATATATATATATATAGGCGTAGGAATGGCACTGTGGTAAGTAGCTTGCTTACCAACCACATGGTTCCGGGTTCAGTCCCACTGCGTGGCACCTTTGGCAAGTGTCTTCTACTATAGCCTCGGGCCGACCAAAGCCTTGTGAGTGGATTTGGTAGACGGAAACTGAAAGAAGCCTGTCGTATATATACTAGGCTTCCAAAGAATAAGTCCTGGGGTCGATTTGCTCGACTAAAGGCGGTGCTCCAGCATGGCCACAGTCAAATGACTGAAATAAGTAAAAGAGTAAAAGAGTACATCTATTCACACACTCATACACGCGTGTATAAGTATATATGTGTGTGTGTGTGTGTGTGTGTGCGTACGTGCGTGCGTGTGTGTGCGTGTGTGTGTGTCTGTATACGAGGGCAGCAGTGTCAAACTCACTCATGTACGAAATGATCCAACAGTCGGGACAAAGGCCCACGCAGGAGTGGTGGTGCGCAACCCAACTACCCTGAAGAAATCATCGTAAGGGGAATCATAAAGCACAAAATCATGATGGTGCTACAGCTTAAGCGCAGCCACATGGTCGAAACGAATGAAAGAATATGCATAATATAATATAAATTCTTGATTTATTAAAATTATCCAGGCCTCCACAGAGAGCAAATTAATTGGTGACAAATGGTTGAAATATAAGGGATTAAAAACCTCAAAACTGACATCTTGGTTAAGGAAAGAAAACAGCCTGATTATATAGATTATATAAAGATAAGAACACAGCCATGAATACGTGTAATACTCATAATGTACGTCCTAGGCACATTATTTATTCTATCTTATCTGCTGCAGCGAGAAGCTTATACACAAACAAAGGGGGGAATACATTTACGATGTAAGTAATCTGCATAACTGAAAGAAAAACAGGATACGTGGCCAGTAGGATGCTTAGAACATAAAAGATCAACAAATCTTTAATAAGATATATTATTCATTTATTGAAATTATCTGTACGTCTAGAAAAAGATAGACATACCGTTTAGTAGCAATTGGGATCAACTCCAAATGAGAAAGCGGGTAATTTCCAAAATCACGAATTATCTAAATCTGAAGCGCCATTAAGAAAACTATATTTTTCTTTTTTAACTGTTCCTACTGTTGTAATTAAGGTAATACAACAAATGTGCTGATGACGCTTATTGAGGCAGAAACATGTGTCAAATGCTGTTCTCTTGTCTGCAGGGAATAAAGCTGTTTT
Source organism: Octopus sinensis (assembly GCF_006345805.1). Taxonomy (NCBI): domain Eukaryota; kingdom Metazoa; phylum Mollusca; class Cephalopoda; order Octopoda; family Octopodidae; genus Octopus; species Octopus sinensis. Next base: position 76,516,704 of record NC_043005.1, on the reverse strand, counting down.
GACCTTCACAGCCTGCCTAATTTCGTGAATTTTGATGGTTGAGATTATTTCCAATTCTCATTTGGTGTTGATCCCAAATGTCACAAAATGATTGAACTTACTTCTCAGAAAGCGGAGACGTTTTTTAATAAATAAAAATTTGTTTCCTGCGTTACTTAATATACATTTGTTTTCGTTTGTGTTGTTATAAAACATGCTACAAGCAGTTTTTCTGAGCAGTTTTTCTTAGCACGTTCATTAAATATATAATGAGGAATGTATGTATGTATGTATGTATGTATGTATGTATGTATGTACGTATGCATGTGTGTGTATATGTGTGTATATATGGATGTAGATAAGTAGGTAGGTAGGTAGGTAGGTAGGTAGGTTGTTGATTGATAGGTACATATATATATATATATATATATATATATATACATGTATATATACCTATATATATGTATGTGTGTATACACACATATATATATATATATATGTATATATACCTATATATATGTATGTGTGTGTATACATATATAAGATACACATGTACACATTGGTTCTATGTCAGCGTGTGTATATAAGAATTTTTTGCGTAATGATATAAAAAACCAAGGCTGTGTAGATATTAGAACATTTATAGATAGAAAGTCTTACAGCTGTTCCCAGGATAAGAAATAGTTAGTTTAGATAGGATACAAAATAGAGAGTGAGGTGGAGGAAAGACAATAGATGTAAGATATGTAGGGATATTGAAGTGGTAGATCCAGTTTTTAGGTAGAATGGTATATATGTAAGATTATATGTAAGATTCCAATACCTTATGAGTAAATATATGTATAATATATATATGTATATACATATATACATTTATGTATTTGTGCACATGTATGTATGTATGTATACATGTGTGTATATGTGTTTGTGTGTAAGTGAAAATAAGACAAATCTTGTAATATTTTAACAGATGTACACCTTACCTTTTTTACTTAAAATATTACTTGCTTTTCTACAAAAAAACATTCTCTCGATGAAATTAATGCAATTGCTTTCCATTTGTGACAATCTAATCAATAAGAAATATGTACGCACATATGTATGTATGTGCATATATAAACACATATACATAGATATATATGCATTACGTAACATAAATATATACACACATATATACACAAATGTATGTATGTATGCATGTATGTAGGTAGGTAGGTAGGTATGCATGTGACATGTATACCAATGTGAAATATATGGAAGAACTCTTCGTTGCACAGCACAACCTTCTACACTTTTCTCTAGAATCTATTTAGAATCTGTTTCTGATTTCTATGTTTAACATATTGGAGATATTGGAATATATAATATTGAAGATTCTTTGCTATAAATATTAAAGATAAAATTTTGTCACGTTTTGAAGTTTCAATGTTTTTTGGTGGGGCGGGTGCAGTTATTTCATTCACCGTTTAATTCTGAAACCAGACCAAAAGCCCTAACACTAAGCAGTAAAATGAACCACAAACCGGACTTTTACTTTTCTGTTTTTGATATCTTCATTATACCAAAGCTGGCGTGCTTGGCAGAATTGTTAGCACGCTGGGGGAAAAAATGCCTACCAGCACTTTACCTGTCTTTGTACGTTCTGAGTTCAAATTCCGCTGAGGTCGACTTTACATTTCATCCTTCCGGGGCCGATGAAATAAGTACCAGTTGAGCAGTGGAGTTGCTGGCTTTGTGCTAAAATTTGAAGCTAATATATGGAAAAATATACACAACATAACAACCCTTCGCAGTTTTATTTTGAATTTATTGAGCAACTTAGAAAATGCTTCAGATTTCGGTTATAAACATTAGAGATTGATATTTTATCATGTTTTTTAAAATATTCATGTTTGTTAATTCTATTTATTTATTTGTCAATTATTTCGTCCTCTGTGTAGCTCTGAAGCTAAACAGTTTTCCTAGACCAAAATCTCTAGCGCTAATCAATAAAATGAACGATATACTGAGCTTTTACTTGCGGCATTTTAATATCTTGTTTATAACATGTTTTTCAGTAAAATGAAATAATCAGAATTAATAACAGAGATCTATCAGATTTTGTGGATATTTCATATGAATGGGATAAGGTTTAGCTTGGAGGAATGAAATATGGGTTATTCATGTAAGCGAGCAATTGATAACAACAAAGTTGGAAAGGATAGGCTGGGGGTCCGTTTACCATTGTAATTCATTTCTACATAACAGTTCGAAGGAAAGAATAAATTCCGTACAGTCCTAGTTCATGCTCCCTATTAATGCAAGTTTCTGCATCTTGTAAAATAATAATCAGCATAGGTGCATGTATGGCTGTATAGCTAAGAAGCGGGTTTTGCGATCAGTGGGTTCTGGGTTCGGTCTCACTGCACGTCAATTTGAGCAAGTGTCTTCTATTATATCTCCGGGCCGATTATTATTGCCTTGTGAGTGAATTTAGTAGACGGTAAGTGTGTGGAAGCCCACCATACAAACACATACATTCATATATATGTATTTATATACGTATGTATGTATGTATGTATGTATGTATGTATGTATGTATGTATGTATGTCTTTGCATTTGTCCCACCTCTACCGCTTGATAAACGATGTTAGATAGTTTATGTCTCCATAACTTAGCGATTCGGCAAAAGAGAACCAATCCTATAAGTACGAGACTTCAAACAAGGAGTAGTAGAGGCGATTTGCTCAAGTAGACCTTTCAAGACAATGCTCTAGCATGGCCGTAGTCCAGTGAGTGAAGCTAGTAAAATATGAAATATATCTGATATTTATTAAATGACAAATAGTTAAAGTCCACCTCGACTTGATTCAAAATTAGAAAAGCGAGGTTCAAAATAAACTTAAACAAGGGAAATAATTGCCAAATTCTGTTTCTACCACCACAACAGAATAATACCGTTCATTACCGTATTATGCAGATTTTGTTTGGGGGCATAATTTAAGCAATATGTTGCAATGTTATTTAAAATAATAGCGTATTTATATCAAACTTAAATCATGCAGAATAAGTAGAAAATAAAACAATATTTAATATTTTCAAATAAAACCTGTACATTTAGTTTTTGATCCTAAATATTTTTAGACTAATTGATTTAAAATCACATCAGTTAAACAATAGCGGCTGTCGAAAATTGTTTGTTGGATGCATTACACAAATCAAATATAAACAGCTATAAACGTAACATAAAACGTCAACAAAGCTGATACCAAGAATAAATATAAATGTATTCATGTATTCGCTCTGTCAGCTTGAATAAACAATAACGAAACGCCGGGAAATCTGTGGGAAATATATACGATACAAACGATTATGTCATAACAAACATGCGCAAAATATATATTAATGAATGTAAAATTATTTCTGGTATAGGCACAAGGCCTGAAATTTGGTGGGGGGGACTAGACCATTGCTTCGACCGCAGCGCTTAGCTGGTGCTTTTTTTATCGACCCCGAGAGGATGAAAGGGAAAGTTGAAGACGGTGGTATTTGAACTCAATGTGTAAAAAATAAATTAAATAAATGTTCTTTCTCGAGCCATGCCAGGCTCATAAGGGCCGGTTTCCCGGTTTCAGTAGGGCAGAAATTCTCCACCTGGACGGGACGCCGGTCCGGCGCAGGATTACGCATTTTTGCCAGCAGAGTGGACTGGAGCAACGTGAAATGAAGTGTTTTGCTCAAGAACCCAACGCATCGCCTGGTCCAGGAATCGAAACCACAACCTTTACGATCATGAGTTCAACACCTTAACCACTAAGCCACGCTCCTCCACCAGTGTGTAAAAAGCCGTAAGAAATATCGCTAAGCAGTTTGTTCGGTGTAGTAATGATTCTTCCACCTCGCCGGCGGGTTCAGTCCTTCTGCAATTCACTTTCATTTTCGTCTCAGACAACTTGAAGTCTTGTGAGTGGATTTGGTAGACCAAAACTTAAAGAAGCCCTTCATATGTGTGTATAAAGATACATGTATGTTGTGTAGTACTTGTGTGTGAGAGAGAGTGAGTTATCTTGTGCCTGTGGTTACCCTACACCACCAGTTGACAACTAGTATTGGTTTGTTCACATCCCCGTAACCTAGCGCTTCGGTAAAAGATGATACCAATAGAATAAGTACCAGACTTAAAAAATTAAGTACTGGAATCATTTTGTTCAACTAAATTACTTTAAGGCGATGCCCCAATATAGCCGCTGTTCAATGACTGAAGCAAGTAAAAGATAAAAGATAAAAGATAATACAAATAAACAATACAAACAAAATATACATCAATGAGTCATATGTAAAATATATAAATAATTTCCAATCATTTTGTGGTTTCGAAATTATTTATATTTGCTTACTTCACAATTTTGTGAAAATTGTAAATGGCAAATCTGTCACGGGATCGTGATAAATTGTCTTAACAAATTTATTGCAACATTACGCCGTTCGCATTTCACTAGATACTCATTACACAGAGAGAGTGCTGTCCATAGTTGAGATGTGATTTGAAAAGAGATGAAAGATTGCAGTTTCATTGCCTTCTTCTTTCCCTTGATATTTCAATAATGCGGTTATAATTATATAAACATACCACTTCATATTTTATGAAAAGCTAAGTAAGGAAATTGCAGCGTCGATCTATCATGAACTGTTACGTTTTACGTACCAAAATATGCAGTAATTCACCAGAGGGATGAAAATAAGATGGTGGATTGATTCCCGAGTATGTTGGCACTTAAGCAATGTTTTTTCCTACATACATAACCTTTAAGGAAGAAAGGACTGGCTTTAATGAATTACATGTTTGCCCAAAAGAAAACAAGGAAACTTTTAACTATCTTTACTATTAATTCCGAAGCGCCAGATTTTCAAAATAACACTTACTTATTGTGGGTTTCAAACATGGACAGATGGATTTTGATACATTGGAAAATACTAGTACGTAATAGAGTATGCACTTTTTTTTTTATCAATGCCAGTTTCATATTTTGGCGCAAAGCAGAAATTTCGGGTGAGGGGCGAGTTGATTACATTGACCCCAGCACTCAACAAGTACTTATTTCAACGACACTGAAAGGATGAAAGGCAAAGTCGACATCAGTGGAAATTGAATTCAGAATAGGAAAACGGGTGAAATGTTCCTAAGGACATCGTGTACATGTATAAATAAATAAATACACACATACATGTGTGTGTGTGTGTGTGTGTGTGTGTGTGTGTGTGTGTGTGTGTGTGTGTGTGTGTGTGTGTGTGTGTGTGTGTGTGTGTGTGTGTGTGTGTGTGTGTGCGTGCGTGTGTGTGTAGGGGAAAGAATTTGAACTTGAGATGTAAAGACGTGCGGAAAGCTGTTCACCGCCTTACTTCTTGTATCAATATTAGAAAGTTAAAGGAGGCGGCCATGTGGCAGAATCGTTAGTGCGCCGGGCGAAATGCCCGAAATTTTGGAGAAGGCGGCCAGTCGATTAGATCGATCGCAGTAGGCAACTGGTACTTAATTTATAGACCCCCAAAGAATGAAAGGCAAAGTCGACCTTGGCGGAGTTTGAACTCAGAACGAAACGGCAGACGAAATACTGCTAAGCACTTCGCCAATGCTTAGCGATTCTGCCAGCCCTAGAATTCTACAATTATTGCCATCATAATTGCCTGTTATAAGAAATATATGATTTTGGAACTTTTATACAGTGTCAGTAGATAAAATGGGATTCTACGAAATTTGAAACAGCAAGATATTTGACCCTTATTGTATTGCAGCATTGAAAATATGGCTTCCGAAAACTCTCAGAAGACCTTTATTTTTAGAGAAGACAGAAATATAATGCTGTGCCGTTAATGCCATTGTAAAAGTTATTGGTCGATGTCAGAGAAATGACTTATTTCAGCTGGTAATTGACCCGAACCATGGTCTATCTTGATGTAGACTTCATTTATTTTTGCTAATTTCACGACGTATCTTTTCCATAAAACCGATTGAGACTATTCATTTTGTTACTGAAAGAAATTGCATCTAATTTAGAAGGGTGAAAGGCTAAAAGAAACACAAAACGAGTTTGAAGCAGAATGCAAGGAATAAAGTATGTATTATTCCTTTATATGATGTATTATATCTTATCCTATCATCTTCGATTTCAGTCCGTACACACAACCGACTGCGGAGACTATACGCCGTCACCCTGTTTTTTTTTTTTTGTTTTTTTCCTTTTACTTGTTTCGGACAATAGACTGCAGCGATACTGGGGCATCACCTTGCCGAACTTTTAGTTGAATGAACCAATACCAGCACTTATTTTTTATTTAACCCTTTAGTGTTTAAACCGGCCATATCTGGCCCAGATATTCTATATGTTTTATATTCAAACTGGCCATATCCAGCTTCTTACACCTAACCTACATTGACATTCTAAAAATAGACAATCACATCATTGAAACATCAAAGATATAACATAGTGCATGATTAATTCAAAACAATTTGAGTGAAAAAGTATTACATTTTACAGAGTAATCTGAACATTAAAGAGTTAAACCTCAGTACTTATTCTATCGGGTCTCCGTTAGCGAACCGCTAGATTACGGGGACGTAAACACACCAGCAGAGGTTGTGAAGCGGAGGTAGGACACGCACACACACACACACATACACTCACACACACACACACACCACACACACATATATATATATATATATATGTATATATATAGTTATCCGTAATAATGAAGGGTGAAATTAATTAATTTGGAATAATTATCAATTACACCAAGTAGTCTTCGGCATGTAAAAGCCTCATTCGCGGAAAATTTAAGTAATACTAAGCAATAAGGGTTTAAGTAATACTAAGCAATAAGGCAATTCGTTGCTAAACCCTTATTGCTTAGTATGTATATATATATATATATATATATATAGATAGATAGATAGATAGATAGATAGATAGATAGATAGATAGATAGATAAATAGATAGATAGATAGATAGATAGATAGATAGATAGATAGATAGATAGATAGATAGATAGATATAAATATATACACACGACAGGCTTCTTTCAGTTTCCTTCCACCAAATCTATTCAGAAGGCTTTAGTCGGCTGGAGGCTACAATAGAAGACACTTGCCCAAGGTACCATGCAGAGCAAGAATCTTCTACTATAGCCTCAATCCGATTTCTCTCAAATCACACTC
>NC_043005.1:76474528-76504528 GCF_006345805.1 Octopus sinensis | reverse complement strand
GCATTGCTTGACAACCGATGCTGATGTGTTTACGTCCCTGTCACTTAGCGGTTCGGCAAAAGAGACCGATAGAATAAGTACTGGGCTTACAAAGAATAAGTCCCGGGGTCGATTTGCTCGACTAAAGGCGGTGCTCCAGCATGGCCGCAGTCAAATGACTGAAACAAGTAAAAGAGTAAAAGAGTATATATATATATATATGCCTGGTTATTTCTCCACTGAAAGTTATTTAATGAAATCCTATCCTCACGACAATTTATTCATGAGACAAATTATTCAACAACAGAAAGCAGAATTTATCTGTTTATTTCAATTAATCTGTTTAAAGTACTTGAAGGTAATTAGGAATGAATCGTGATATTAGACTAGAAAAAAAAAAACTTAGAATAATTCAAAGTTATCCTGCGTGTAAAAATTAGGTGGGTGTTAGAAGATAATAAGTCTTGGAGATATTTTTAAATCGGAAACAATAACAAAATCATAAACGAAACGATACTTAGCAGAGATAATGAATATAGTATTTCAGTACGTATTACATTCATAGATTAAACACAAGCGATATTTTTCAGACATGATATTTTTAGATTGTCAAAGGACGGCGGTGAAGGTTTGTCTGGGAAATTTGTAATACTTCCGGAACTGGACAGGAAAATGAGTGGGAGAAAACTACATTGGTTTATTTTCAGACTGAAGATTTAATCAGTATTCATGCAACAGAGAGAAGTTCGATCAAAACGCTCAAGGTCTGAGAAATTGTGATCAATCGGGCGTGGGATTACTTTGACGAGGAAAAGACGAGTAGAATCCACTTAACTGGATTGTATGCCGATGGTTTAGTCGCTTGTGATGAGTCGAATTGTGACTGCAAGGAAAACCTACTGTAATCTTGTTCTGTAAATTTCGTAGTCGTTTAATATATTAGCAAGAATGAGTATTAACAGAAAGAATGAGATGGTACGATATATATTGTTTGGCTATTGTTATAAAGATTTAGAAGACAAAATGACTAACTATCTCTATTTAGGTTTATCCTGTCTTCAGTTGCACATCAATTGTTTTTTGAATATCGAAGAGAACTAACATGCAAGCTTCAGAGATACATAACGAAGACAACAGAAGGAATAATGTGCAAAATTAATCAATATAACTATTAATCCACACGCATAACCTCTACAATTATATACACTTGCATACATAGGTACACACGTGTGTATGCGTATGTGTCGTATCTACGCTGATGCATGTATGATCCATAATTCTCTTAGGCTTCCGAATCTAAAACATATTTAAATGTTAACCTACTTACAAAGCAGCTTCTGTCTGTATGCGTGTTTGTTTGTTTGTGTGTGTGTATGTACATGTGTATAAATGCATAAAAACACATACATACATACATACATACATTCATATATATATATATGTATATATATATATATATATATATATATACATACATTAATATTTATGTTTACATATATTCTACATACATACTTGTCGATATATATACATATATATATTTACATATAATACTATTACAGATTAAATACATTCCCTCATACATACATACACACGTGCATGCATACACATATGTTCATACGTAAACATCCTTATAATTTCTTTTTCATCAAATACATTTTACGAATTTCGATGCAAGAGATTACATACGTAACTATATATATATATATATATATATATATATATATATATATATATATACTCTTGCAATCAGTCGATATTAAAAGATGCATCTTATAAACTCTTCTATTTTCTATTATTTGAATATTGGTTTATATATTGTCTCTTAGGATTTTTTATGACTGATTCTACTTACCTTAACTCTTGGATTATCTTGGAAGGAATTGCCTTTAAAATTAAAGTACTTTAGATTAGATAAGTCTAATAAAAGCAAAGATATATTTTTTCTCTTAGGATATTCGCATTATGTGATGTTCATGCCTTTCTTGATGACAAGAATATATTAATTCAATCAGGAATTGAATCTAAAAATGATATTACAGTCTGATAACTGGATAAGTTTCTTCTTATTATATAATGCTTGCAGCAAGTTAACAAGGTTCCCATGTGTGGTTTCATGCCTTGATAGAAATGTTAACGAAGTTCGCATAATTCACTTATTACAGCATTAAACAAAATATCTAAAACCTCCATTGGATGCCTGTGAAAGAATATATGTCGATCATTGTTGGAACGTATTTGGGTGCAGTTGTCCTCGATCAAGATCTATCTGGGATTAAGCAAGAATGCTTGATAATAATAAAGACTCAAGGCGGTTGCATGACCTGCTAGAAATAGCAGAAGAATTCTTTCGAGTCATGCTATAGTTTTAAATGAAAGGAATATAGTCCCTGATATAGAACCAGGTTGATGTTCACTGATGGCACGCTTTAGATGATAGGTATGTTCACTCAAATATGATACATCCAGGAAGAGAAAGAACGTGGGGATCAGTATATGGTCATAGAAATGCAGTCAATCACCCTTAAATAACAATACTATTTTTTTAAATGTATTGGATAATGTAGTCTAGAAAGAAGAAACTAGAGGTGATCGTCATGGGTGGAATGCCTTTGACAATAAGTCTACTTGTCAATGACGACCTGGTGGTTATAACGGCATTATCGTTCGAAATATCGTTCTTTCTGTTACCTCTCATCGCATTTCAATTCTCCAGGTCGCTCTTTCACGGGTTTATGGGCGAACCTGTGGCAGTGGAAGACTCCAGCATTCTCGAACCCTGGACCATATCCCTGCACACCACTATCGGGGTGGTGATGGCAATCCACAAGTACGAGTCTATGAGTCAGAGTGGCTGTGTCAGCGCATCCCACTCGCCATCGTCCGGGGCAACGTCTTTTCCATTTTGTCGGCTGGGACCATGAGCGATCTGAATTACAGGAAATTCTACGTTCCACTTCTTAATGTAAAGTTTATTTTGGTGGAATTTGCATCCTATTGGTTTGATCTTACAACGGCTTTGTGACCTTTGTCCTACCACTTCCCAACCTTACCCTCTCTCTCTCTCGCTCTCTCTCTCTCTCTCTCTCTCACTCCTCTTTTTTCTCTTCTCTCACATTCCGCACCCACTCACCTCATTTCACATATGTTATCAACCGCGCTTACTTCCTCATCCAGTTTCAGTCTAATTACCACGAATTCTAGTCACTTATATTTTCCTCTTCCGCCAGTTCAACATTCGCCATCAAAAGGCATTCACCCGAAACGTCCACTTTCTCCACTTCTCCAGAAAACAAAACAATATTTTCTTTATTTCTTTATTGCCCACACGGGACTAAACATAGAGGGGACAAACAAGGGGGTTAAGTCGATAACATTGATCCCAGTGCGTAACTGGCACTTATTTAATCGACTCCGAAAGGATGAAAAGCAAGGTCTACCTCGGCGGAATTTGAACTCAGAACGTAGCAGCAGACGAAATACCTATTTCTTTACTACCTACAAGGGGCTAAACACAGAGAGGACAAACAAGGACAGATAAAAGGATTAAGTCGATTATATCGACCCCAGTGCGTAAATGGTACTTATTTAATCAATCCCGAAAAGATGAAAGACAAAGTCGACCTCGGCGGAATTTGAACTCAGAACGTAGCGGCAGACGAAATACTGCTAAGCATTTCGCCCGACGTGCTAACGTTTCTGCCAGCACACCGACATACAACTAACTCTTTTGATAAACTATCAACTAAGGGAGGAAGTTGTTGCCTTTGTAGAGTTTGTTCTCATAGTAGTACAAATTTTCTTCCCTCTGGCTCACATGCTAACGAAAGTCTACTATATAATACATCTAAAAACTAGATAGATAGATAGATAGATAGATAGATAGATAGATAGATAGATAGATAGATAGATAGAGATAGATAGATAGATAGATAGATAGAGAGTTAGATAGAGATATGTATTATATACGTATTTAAATATATGCATTTTTATATATAAATATTCTACATATATATGTGTGTGTGTGTATTCTTTCATTCTTTTCAATTTTTGCGGGTATGCTAATGTACCGAACACACATACACACACATATATGTATATATATATATATATGTGTGTGTGTGTGTGTGTGTGTGTGTGCATAAATTTATATAAATAAGGATAAGATCGATAATTTAAATATCAATCTTATCAAGTAGCCAGCATGGGAATAAAAACCTTCAAAGGTAATAATTATTATTGAAATTATAATTTAGGGTGCTGTATGACATTTAATGTGGTTTTAGAGTCGAGTTTTGGCTGCTATCTCTTAGATACCCTAAATTATAATTTTAATATATATATATATATATATATATATATATATATATATACACACACATATACAAGGTTATTTCCTGTTCAAATATGCTTGGGGCTTTGTACTTACACCATTTGTCTCAACAACGAGAGTTTTTCTCTATAACAAAACACAGTGAATGGCCTTCTTACTGACGATTTGCATGTGTCTCTTTGAGCATTTTCATAGGTTAAAACATTTTAATGATATTCTTTTATTTGTTTAGTCGAACAAGTCAACCCCAGGACTTATTTTTGTAAGCCTTGTACTTAATCTATTAGTCTTTCTGTCAAACCACGAAGTTACGTGGACGTAAACACACCAACATCAGTTGTCTAGCGATGGTAGGGGGACAGACAGACACACACACACACACACACACACACACACACACACACACATATAACTTTGATAACTTTGATAGGGTTCGGCCAGTATAGACTTAATAGCACCACCTGGTGAAGTCTTTTAGTCATATATGGGTACCATGGCCCACTCTAGCAAAGAATTATTATTGTTGGAGACATATCCGGGTGTAGGAGGTTGGTCAAGGGTTTTTTTAAGAAATTTGTCCAGTGATCTTTTGAATTTTATGGGGTCTGTTTTCGTTTTGGCGTATTTTGGTATGGTATTAATGAAAGCTGGAACGGTTGAGGTTAAGTAATTGTGACGTAATGTTGCTATGTGTACTGAGTTCTATTTTTGTAGTGGGCGGGTAGCATGAGGGCCAAGTCTTGGATGGATTTTAAAACGACGAGCTTCTTTCAGTTTCTGTCTACCAAATCCACTCACAAGGCTTTGGTCGGCTCGAGGGTATAACAGAGGGCACTTGCCCAAGGTGCCACACAGTGGTACTGAACCCGGAAACATGTGGCTGGTAAGCAAACTACTTACCACACAGCCACTCCTGCGCCTATGAAAGATTTGTCAGATGCAAGGATGTTCTTTTGGTGTTTTTTTCTTTTTGTATTACGCTCTTTTTCAGCTTTTCAAATAAACTTGTTATATGCATGTTTCAAAAACTTCAAAAAAAGCACACACAAAATTTTCCTTCCATCAGATCCATGTCCATCTGTGTTCTTAAAGACTTTTTTTTACATATAAGTAATGATTTTTTCTTTTTTTTTAATTTCATTAATACTGTTACCGTGTCAAGAAATGTTCCTTAAGAATCTATATTCATAGATATAAAAATGTGTACGTTTGATTGTGTGTATACTATGTGTGTGTGTATGCCTGTCTGCTTGTCTGTCTGTCTGTGTATATATACAAATACATGCATACATACATATATAATATATATATATATATATATATATATAATATATATGTATATATATATGCATATATGCATATATATACATGTATATAATATACTAGCAGTATCGCCCGGCGTTGCTCGGGTTTGTAAGGGAATAACTATAAAGCATTTTTAGAGAGTTATAGCCAAAAAATAGCAAAAAAAATGGGGAAAAAATGATGGTAAATTTTTTGATAGTTAAAAAGGTCGAGTTGCGTCCCCTAGACCATCTGTGGTTTGTGTTTCTGATTGTCGACCCCATGTCGAATTTATCGATCTTTTTCAGAACTGGGGGAACTTTTCAAAATTTTCGCTGCGTTAGTTTTGAATTATGACATTGGGCTATGTGTGTGTCAAGTTTCATCAGAATCGGTTGAAAGCCGTGGTCAGAGTGAGGGTACAAGGAAACAGACACACAGAAACACACACAGACAAACTGCCGTTTATATAGAGATATATATATATAATATATATATATATATATATATATATATATATATATATATATATATATATATATATTATATACATATATATATATATATATGCATTATATATTATATACATACGTTGATTGTGTGTATAATATGTGTGTGTGTATGCCTGTCTGCTTGTCTGTCTGTCTGTGTATATATACAAATACATGCATACATATATATATATATACATATATATGTATATATATGCATATATATATATACATATACATATATATGTATATATATATGCATATATATATATATATTATATATATATATATTATATATATATATTATATATATATATATATATACATATATATATATGTAATATATATATGCATATATATATATATGTATATATATATGTATATATATATATGCATATATATATATTGTATATAATATATATATATATATATTATATATATATATATATGCATATATATATATACATATATATGTATATATATATATATATAATATATATATATATATATATATGTATGTATGTATGTATGTATTAGTATATATACACAGACAGTCAGACAAGCCGACAGGCATACACACATATTATATATATATATATATATATACTTAGCTGTATATGTTGTATATATTGTACATACATATATATGCAACTTTACATACATACATACGTATTATATGCATGCATCTGTGTGCTAGTAGTGATTTATGTTGCAAATTACCTCCGTAATGGCTGGCTTAACTACGTTTCCATATTCAGATTTCCTTGTCTGTTACATGCCACTAACATTGATAATATTTCACAGTGTGTTCTCTAATTTTCGTTACCTCTGTCTTTCTCAAATTGAAACATTATTCCCGATGTAGCACTACTGCTCATTACGATAACCATAAATTCCTTTGTAACCATTGCTGAATCAAATGTAATGAGGTAATTTGATTCCCAACCAGAATTGAAATCATGATTTTCTGGCAGTATTCAAGAATGATATAGAAATATTCTGAAATTTGTGCTTAAGACAGAAGCGACTTCCAGTGCAGTTATTTTCACTTCAATACATCACCAGTTTATCGGACTACATAATCAAATAGAACAGCTGCATAACAGAAATATTCATATTTTATTTCTACATTATTTTGATTATTATATTCTGTCGAATATTGCATAGCCTCCGTTTGCTATTATATTTCAACGATTGTACAATTAGTTCCTAAGCTGTTTACGTCTAGAATTGAAAAAAGGAAACTATAACGGTATTTCAGCGGATAAATATTTCACCTCAGTAAATATCGAAATTGCACAACACCGAAATAGTAATACTGGTTGAATTTTGAGGGTGATGCTCAAGTATGATTTTGGTTGCAATGGCAGAAACAACCTTAACAAAGAATGAGAGAATTTCTCTTTCGTGAATACATTCGATGCCATAAATGGTGTAAAGTCGTAAAATCTCATCACACATAAAGTTAATTATATAAAGGACACACGTTCTGTTATCAGTAAGTTCTGTTTTATTTACTGTCTATAATGAACTCGAAGTACTCTTTACTATCGCAAATTCTGTTTGGTCTTTTAGAAAAATAACGTTCGTTCCATTTCAGACTGTCTAAACAATTTCACATATACTGATTTTAGCTTTGCTGTTGTTACTTTTGTGAATGATAATGCGGTCATCTCGCTGGATCGTAGGCACGCCGGACAACATGCTCAACGGCATTTCGTCTGCCTTTACGTTCTAAGTTCAAATTCCGCAGAGGACGTCTTTGTTTTTTTTCCATTTTAGGATCAATAAAACAAGTATCAGTTGAGCATTGTGTCCGATGGAATCCGCTAGCCCCGCCCCACAACTTTTCAGGCCTTATTACAATAGTAGAAGGGTCATTGTCAATGTGGTAAACTGGCAGAACCATTAGCACGTTCGATAAAATCCTCAGCAGCATCTCGTCTGTCTCTTTAAGTCCTGATCTCAAATTCTGCAATGGTCAACTTCGCCTTTCAACATAGGAGCTCCGGGGTCGATATAATCGGATAGCCACCACCCCTAAAATAACTGACCATATGCCAAAATTTGGAACTATTATTATTGTTATTGTTGTATAGTACCAGGACAACGCTGATGAAGCAGACCTATAATGAATTGAGTTCCCACCATGATGAGACTTTCTTTAACATGTATTGAATCTTGAACTATATAATCTAATGTCCTTCCATTTTTAACGAATTAAGAATACAATTCGGCTGCCATTTCCACCAAGCCGAGGGATCCTGTAGAGGCTTCCTCATTATTTTTCATTACACAGATTGACAGATTGTACATCATCTCAGTTGTTAAAGGTACTACATCATAAATACATTTAGAATTATAAACACTAAACTTTAGGAGTGAGCTGTCGGCACACTAAGCTTCCTAAGTCGCTAAGGGTCTTCTGTCTGAAATACTTCATTAAAATCACAAATTGTATCAGAATAGCACACCTTCCTTTACTTATCCCTCTGCTGTAACTCAAATCATCCTTTATTCCAGTATAACAATTTTGTTGTAGGGCTTCACTGACCAATAGGCAGTGTCCTGGCAAATGTATTTAACGTTTCGTAGTCAAATCCATCTAACTATAGATATAGGTTTTATTTGTTTTACTGTTTTATCTTTCTCACTTAACTCTAGGCCAGAACTGAATGGCAACTTATTTTTAGATATTATTTATGTAGGATTACATTATCCACTATGTCTACCCGTTCTTAAGATTGTAGGATGTGATTTTGAGGGAAGTTTGGTTCATCTATAAATACTTAGTAAAGTTAGTAAATTTACATAAATCCTTCTCTTGCTAGCACACAAAGATATCTAACGTTTCAAAGTCCACTAGAAGTTTGCTGATGCAAATCACTATAAATTTCCTGGAAATCTTTGTGTGTGCGCGTGTGAGTGTGTGTGTGTGTGTATGTGTGCTTCTTTCCCCGCTTAACAAATTCTATCAGAAGTCACTAGCGGGAAGTTTTCCGTTAAGTCGTAGAAAGATAAACCATTGACGTTATAATCTGCACCATACGAAAAAGCAACGACTCGACAACTCTAGCTCTTGACGTTTTGAAAACAATCAGTCAGTCGATGAATTGGAAGGCTTCCTTTCGAACCGCATAGAACTATAACAAATATATTTATCACAAAGTATAGAGCAATAAGTAGAATGACCAAAGAAAAAAAAGCATATATCTACTGTAGCATAGATTCTAAATGATAAATTTGTCATTTGCCATATATATAATCATAAGGTGTTGACCATTTTGCTATCAAAAAGAATAAATCGATACAAAATAAAAATGAATTGGTACAGAAAAGTCATGCTACCTTTACCAAAGCTCTTCTAAATAAATTGATGAATAAGATTATAACAGACATTTTTCATTGTATGTTTTTACTTTACAGATAAAGCAACTTGTTAGAAACCCTAGATGTGTGCTACAAATGATAATATACCATCGTTCAGACGCAATAACTATCGCCGTGAAAGTGAATTCCAAAAAGCCACTAACGGTATCAATTTCATGCAATTTCAGTACATTATTTTTTTTTTATTTATTCCAGTGTTTGGTTTCGAATTTGGAGCTGTGGTGAATGGTAACTGCGATAAGTGAATTGATTTATTTATGCACTGGAAACGAAACTGACTCTACATAACGTATTACAGCATTGGAATATCACACTCTTTATATAACCTTATTATATATTTGGTTCCAAATGTAAGACAGCATTTAGTATTTTTGTTTTCAGGAAATTCGGTACATAATGGTTTATTCTAACTATATACAAACACCGTCCATAGTGTACTAAGAGTCAAAAAACTTCAACTGAAAAGATACATTGAGTTTATCGCTTAGTTGTACAAAAGTTAAAAAAAGTTACACACACACACACATTTGTAACAGCTTATGTGTACATTTATATACTTCTTTACTGCCCACAAGGGACTAAACATAGAGGGGACATAGGATGAAAGGCAAAGTTGACCTCAGCGGAATTTGAACTCAGAACGTAGCGACAGATGAAATACCTATTTCTTTAGAAGGGGCTAAACACAGAGAGGACAAACAAGGACAGACAAAAGGATTAAGTCGATTACATCGACCCAAATGCGTAACTGGTACATATTTAATTGACCCCGAAAGAATGAAAGGCAAAGTCGACCTCGACGGAATTTGAACGCAGAACGTAGCGGCAGACGAAATACCGCTGAAAATTTCGCCCAGCGCGCTAACGTTTCTACTAGCTAGCCGCTTTATTATGTATACATTTATAACAGATTGTAGGGAATTTAAATGTTCGAGTGATTTCTTCTATTAGCTCTCCTGCGAATACCGACTTGAAGAATGCATAGAAGGTGACAGTTTTCCTTAAAGGAAATCGTGCCATGCAAACAGATTCCAGGGATAATTTACTAGTCATGGTATGTATGACACAGTAAGTCAACGACCTGAGGCGACCGTGTGATATTTATTACTTCATTGCGAACGTTTCAACAATAGAGAATACAGCCACATCAAGACCACAAATAATATTGTAATATTACAACATATTACAAAATCATGTCTTCATGATATCTGAATAATGAAATAAATGTAATAACATCACCTCCATTCTTGGACCTACTTCACAAATAATATATATATATATATATATATATATATACAGACACACACATACACACACACGCGCGCGCACACGCACACACATTATTTATATATATATATATATATATATAATAATACAGATCATTTAACTTCGTTTATGAGAAATATTTTGATTTGTGGAAACGCACTTAAGATTGCATTAAAATATTTATATATACCATCCAAAAATTATCATATATATATATATATATATATATATATATATATATATATATATATATATATATATATTTGGTTGGACAAAATTATGAAAAGACCTTAAAATTTGAAACAAATTTATTTTAATTATGGAGTGGGACCGCTTTTGGCAGTAATTACCGCTGGAATTCTACCAGGTATGGACTCATACAAAGTTTGAATTGTTTCCAAAGGAATTTTTGTCCATTCTTCAGCTAAACTAGTCTCCAATTCTTGTAGTGATGATGGTCGAGGAAATCTACGCCTTACTTTTTTTTCTCAAATGCACCATAAATGTTGAGATCTGGGGACTGTGGTGGCCAGATAAGATGTTCAACTTCATTAGAATGTTTCTCGTGCCATGTAGTAACAGCTTTAGTTGTGTGAATTGGTGCATTATCATCCTGAAAGATTGCTTTCCCCTCCGGAAACAGTTCTTCAACCATAGGATGAATTTGATCAGATAAAATGCTTAAATAGTCTTGAATATTAATTCTGCCATGAAGGGAAAGCATTGGACCGGCGGATTTTCAAGATATAGCTCTCCCCACATCATCACAGATCATCCATGTTTAACAGTTGGAAGAAGGAAATCTGGGTTGAATGCTTCTTTTGGCTGTCTCCACACGTATACTCGGTCGGTGGTCGGAAATAAGGTAAAAGATGATTCGCCCGAAAAATAACATTCTTCCATTGTTCTAGCGACCAATTCTGTAAGTTTTTCTCCACTCAAAACGCTTTGCACATTTGTTTTTGAAAGTAGTGGATTGCATTTCTCCCGTGAAATCCGGCTTTGTGCAGCTCTCGGCGAAGAGATTTTGTGGAAACTGGGTTCTCGATGTGGTCATTAAGCTCTGCGGTAATTTTGGGAGCTATACTTTTGTGATCCTTTCTAACAATTCGTATAAGAGTCTAACGGTTCCTATCTGAAAGTTTTGGCTGTCTTCCGGAGTTTTGTTTCTACGAGGAGATTTTTCCCTCTTTCTCAAAGGCTGTGATTACTTTTGAGACAGTACTTCTTGATACACCAAACATTTCGGCTGTTTTCGTTACGCTAGCGCCTGCCAAACGAACACTAACAATTTGGCCTCTTTGAAAGTCCGAATAATATGTCATTTTAATGAATTTTAATTACCTTTTTCCTAATGATATCTGAAAAGAAACAGCAATTTTAGCAAAATATATTAAGTAACACTAATAATAAATCAAAGAACATAAAAATGAACAAGCATTTGGCGGTTTTATAGATATTTCAAAATTATGATACTATGATGGTAGGTGTTTCCATTATTTTGTCGAACCCTTGTATATGTATGTATATGTATGTATGTATTATGTATGTATGTATGTATGTATGTATGTATGTATGTATGTATAAACGTATGTACGTATGTATGTATTCATTTATATATGTATGGATGCATGTATGTATGCACGTATGTATGCATGTATGTTTTTATGCATGAATATGTTTGTATGTATGTATGTATGTATATATGTGTGCGTGTGTGTATTTGTCTGTATGTGTAAGACAGGGTACTTAGATAGATAGGGAGGTACATAGATGGGGGCTATTTCTTGTGCAACTGTAGCATTAGAACACATAAAATTCGATCGAGTGGATTAAGGCCAAAAGAATGTGGCGTAAAAACGAAAAAATAAAATGTGACGTTAATAATTGTGAAAATTCAACAAGAAATAACATTATTGGAAACAAAAAATTTCAATAGGCGAAATTATCGAAGACTGATTATTTAATTGATGCTTATCTAAGCACATAATTAGTTGTTGATCTGAGTTGACAATTTAAGTACATTTTTATAAGCATATTAATTCGTTAATTTTGGAGATGATAATTTTGAAAATGAAACTCAACCTCGAAATCTAAAATTACTTCCTGTTTTAAAAAAAGAAAGCAATTATTTTTCGAACGTCGAGAGATTGCTCTATTTGAACAACAAATTTGCGGGTAAAAGCTTAAAGCTAAAACAGAAAAAAAATATATAATTTTTTTGGTGAACTATTCCGTGTTATTTATCATTATTTTTACTTGTTTCTGTCATCAGACTGCAGCCATGCTGGAGCACCACCATGAAGAATGTTACTCGAAAGAATCGACCCCCGTTATTTATGTTTTTTTTTTATAAGGGGCTGCTTAATATGCCGGACGCTTTAGAAGAACCGCTAAATTACAAGTGACGTAAACACAGCAACATCAGTTGTCAAACGGCGATGTGGTCAAACACAGAGACAGACACATATACACAAACATACATACATACATACATACACATACATACATACATACATACATACATACATACATACATACAGACAGACAGACATACATACATGCATACATACGTGTGTGTGTGTGTGTTTGTACGACGAGCTTCTTCAGTTTCCGTCTACCGAATTCAATCACAAGCCTTTGTTCGGCCCGAGACTATAGTAGCAGACTCTTGCCCAAGATGCCAGTCATTGGGACTGAACCCGAAATCTTATAGTTGAGAAGCAAACATTTTATAACACAGCCCCAACCTGCGCCTATTATTAACCTTTTTTAGTACTTTTGTTTTGTGTTTTTCCTTCATTTTTGTTTAGTTCAAGAGAAAAATGGAAAGACTATATTTGAGACACAGTGTATGGAAATCTTCATCAAATGGCTAATGTTTTATTGCGCCATTTGCAATTCTTCCACTCCCCGTTCTTCTTCTCTCTCTCTCTTACTCCTGCCATTTCTATTATTTTCGCGCTCTCTTTCTCATTCCTCGGTCATCTCTCCCTCAGTCATCTCTCTCCTTCTTACTCACTCTCTATCTATCATCTAAAAATTGCTCAAGCCAATTGATATTTCGGCCATTTATGTCTAGCAACGTAACAACGTAACTTCATTGAAATCAATAGCAAACCCGGCCAAAGACACGAAATTATTTATTTATGGATGCATTTTATTGGTCAGTAAAGGTTAGCTGTGGTAATATGCGACAGGAAGAAGTAACATTCCAAGTTTATGAGGCCTTGAACAAAATAAGAGATGCGTATTACTATAACTACCTCTGTAAAATATCTGGAATATTGGTAAAAGAAAAGTGGCAGAAAAATAAAATATGGTAATTACTTAATAGATTGAAATGTTTAAAGAGGAAAAACTTTGCAAGAGAAACGTTTTCTATAGTTAATACCATAAAGGAACAACCAAACATAAACTCACACACACAGATAGATAGATAGGTAGGTAGGTAGGTAGATAGATAGATAGATAGATAGATAGATAGATAGATAGATAGATAGATAGATAGATAGATAGATAGACAGACAGACAGACAGACAGACAGATAGATAGATAGATAGATAGATAGATAGATAGATAGATAGATAGATAGATAGATAGATATTGATAGTAGTTACTTGGCATCTTTCAGGTGACCGACATTTGATATTCGGCTCGAAACTGGATATTATGTATCTGCGAGCAATTTGATGTAATAATAGTAGCTTTTATACGTATACGCTTATACGTTTTAACTCTATAATTCTTGATATTCAGTGCTTTTGTCTTTTGACATAAAATCTTGCCACCTGTTGTAACACACACACACACAAACACACACACACACACAAACACACACACACAAACACACACACACACACACACATCTCCATTCACTAGGCAGTACACTTGTCGAGAGAACATTGTTGCATAAGTCAATGAATGCTGCTTGAGGTGTTTCCTCTTCATACTTGACCGATTCGTTTACCAGACTGAGGTTTGTACAAGCTACTTTGCTATTTGATATCTCATTCAATACGACAAGTAGATCAGACATCTCGAAAATTTCGATGACCACTCCGCGTGCATTGTTGTATCTAAGTCGCAGTGTGATAACTCTTTGGTTTGCGTTCCCTTAGATGATAACAAATATTTGTTCTATGTTTCAAAGCCCATACCTCTAGCAATTGAAGGGATTTCCATTATATATATATATATATATATATATATTATATATATATATATAGATATAGATATATATAATATATATACTATTTTACTGTTTATTTGTTTCATTCATTTGACTGTGGCCATGCTGGAGCACACCTTTAGTAGAAACAATCGACACCAGGACTTAATCTTTGTAAGCCTATACTTATTCTATCGGTCTCTTTTGCCGAATCGCTAAGTTACGGGGGCGTAAACACACCAGCATCGGTTGTCAAGCGATGTTGGGGGGATAAACACAAATACACAAACACACACACACGCACATTCTTTCAGTTTCCGTCTGACAAATCCACTCACAAGGCCTTGGTCGGCCCGAAGCTATAGTAGAAGACACTTGCCCAAGATGCCACACAGTGGAACTGAACCCGGAACCATGTGGCTGGTAAGCAAACTACTTACCACACAGCCACTCCTGCGCCTATGTATATATATATATATATATATATAAATTCGGTGTGTGTTGCGTTCCATTGCTTGATAAAGGAAAAAATAATATATAAGCAAACGACATAACGTGTACTGAATGTAAAATCAAACGTTAGATAAATAGAAAGACCATAATCCTTCTTCAGTTATCGACCAATGGTACTTTTCAGTTTCGCTCGTTGTCCCGTTTGTCTATATATGCTTTTTATCTATACCAACTGTTGTGTCTGGGGAGAGTCATTCTCTGTTAGTGCCTTATTTAAAGTTTCCACTCATTTACTTATTTATTTTTCCTAAAATTTTCGTTTCGTCTCGCAACCTTTTCAATAATCGTTGACTCTCTCTCTTTCTTTCACTCTTTCTTTTTCTCTCTTTCTTTCTCTCTCTTTCTCTCATTTATGTGTTCCTTTCTGTCGAAGAGCGTAGGTAAAAGAAATATTAGCGATAGAGGCTGTATTAACACCGGGAGGTAATATTTATTCCCATCTAAACACAGATGTTCTGTTAGAACAAACTTCACTGCAGTAGATACCATGAGAGAAGCTCTCACATTGGCTTTGGTGAAAAATGCATGCTTGTTCATATCGCTAGCGAAGAGAGTCACTACTATCTCTAGTGATCGAGCGTCGATCATTGATGAGACCAAAGAAGGTCGAAATAACGTGATCTGGCGGTCTCGGTGCTCGGGTTGGAGCAATTTATCTCCCCGTTAATGATATTAACAAGCACGCATTATGCACCAAAAGCCTATATCAGAGTTTCTTTCATGGTAATTACCGCAGTAATGTTTGATCTAACAGAATATCCCATGTTTAGGTAGGAATAAATATTACCACTAGAAGAATAAACGAAAAGCATTCTAATTACGTCTTTTGTTACAATGGATTAGGAAAAACTGATTGACAATCATATTCAAAACTTTCTAGTAATTGAAATCAGAAGTAAAATATTTCACTTGAGTTGACTATAAATACATGTTTGTGAGAAGCTGAAGTGATAAGATAATCAGTAAATTGTTTATAATGCTAATAAAGTTATATATGTTGTAACGAGTTTCCTTATTCAGTCATATGAAGCAATAATGTACCCAATTTTCTGTTCTTACTTATCGAACTTTTTGTTGAATATCTTTAATCTGGAGTAAAGATTATTTGCTAGCATAACATGGCAGTCCTGGTTTAGGACGAATGTTGCTGTAATTTAACCCTAGGAGACATCCTCTCCAGCTGGCTATACAACACGATCTGTGTCCTTATATTTTCGAACAGGGGAATCAAGCACCCCCACTCAGCTCAAAACAATATCTGTGTATTCGGAAATCGCGATACACAGATATTGTTTTGAGCTGAGTGGGGGTGCTTGATTCCTATATTCCAAAATATAAGGACACAGATCGTGTCATATAGCCAGCTGGAGAGGATGTCTCCTGGCGTTAAATTTTAGCAGCATTCATCCTAAACCAGGAGTGCCATGTTATGTTAGCAAATAATCTTTACTCCAAAGTACTGTTGCTGAATATCTCTCGTTGTGAGATTTAGAAATAGTAATTTTCTAATCTCTAATCTGGCATGGAAATTAATTGTTAGATATGTCGATGTACATGCGTATGAGTATCTCTTCCGCTGTGCTTGATCCACATATGCATGTTCTATTTCTGTATGAAATTATTCAAACAACTTGAAAGTAAGCTACAGCTGAACGACCTATATTAATTAACTTAGTGGTAATTCAGCTAAAACAATTACAAATGCATAAAGACAAAGGCGTAGACTCTTCGTTAGTCATGCATCACAAAATGTATCATCTATAAAATACTGGTTACTTCTCTCAGAGTAAGCATTGTGCACAAATAGTATGTCAATATGCTCTAAGGTGACTTCAAGTAGCGATATGTGAACTATGCATCAAAGAGAAACGTAACTCAACTGTCTGATTACATCTGAACATTCGACATACAGTAGAAGGTTCGCGAAAGATGTAAAGCGTAGCGAAATTAAACGAATATCTTCAGATTTTACAATTCTGTTGACCTTTTAATTGACTTATAAGAGACCGTGAGTAAATGCTGTCATTTAAATAGATATCTGCCGAAATACCATCACATGAAAGATTTGATCAACATGTAGATATTTACTAAGAACATTCGCACATCCACATTCTTTCAGCATACACGCTATAATCTTCATTCTTAACTCTACTTTTACAGCCCAAAATGAGAATTGTTTTACATCATTAGTTAATTTAAATTCAGTGTATCCAGAAATTATTTCAATTTCTTCACACCTAAAACAAGATACTTACATTCCCAGGAACTCAAATGTATATTATATAATACAGGTATATATACAGGTATATATATATATATATATATATATATATATATATATAATATATATATATATATATATATATAATATATATATATTCCTAACATACTTCTCTATTTCTTATTTTCAGTTAAGGAGAAATTTCCACCTCAGAACACATACAAGTAGCAAGTATTTCTGTATCATCAAAAATGACAGCTGTTTTATAAATTATTATGAATATTATTTTTGCTTTAAAATTCTTAATGAAACTATTGATAAATTTCTTCGCAAATACATCATATTTTCTATTGAACAGAAAATTATTATACTTTGGTGTTAGGCAAATAGCTAAGGTCATTAATTTGTAAATGTGCTAGTACTTGCTGCGTGTCGAAAATGATGGGGCAAAACTATATATTAGACCATCCTCTTAAAGGTTATATCTGTCTCTTAAGCAATTATTCTACTCCTTTTTTTTTCATTTGAGCCACATAGATTTTATAGTTTTCCAGTTATTTTTACAGTGATGCTTGAAGAGAGAAAAGTCGCCTATTTTGTACAAGACCTCATAAATTCAGAATATTACTTCTTCCTCCCGCATATTACCACAACTAACTTTGACTTACGAACAAAATGCAACCATAAATAAATAAATAATCATGTGTCTTTGGACAGCTTTGTTATTGATTTCAGGGAAGCTAGATTGTCAGATAGCCATACATAAATAGCTAAACGATCAATTGAATTTAGCATATATATATATATAAAAAAAAAAATATATATATATATATATACTGTCAAAAAGCGACAACTATATCTTTTTTTATTTACAACATTTTTACTTGTCCACATAACGGTTTAATAATATTTCTATAAATTTAATTAAAAGTGTTGCTACTATATTTACAAAAGATATTACAGCAATATTCACTAAGCATTGAAATAGCTGTATGTGACAAATATAATTCTTGACGATTTTTATTGCAACATTCATATTAAAAATACAAGTTCCATGAAGACTTCAAGTTTTCTATCGATATTTATCAGTGTGTAACGATATTTTCTGTTTCCTGTCCTTCTTAAAAGCAGCCCAAAGCTGATGTTTTACTCCAGTCCATTCAATTCACCTCTCCCTGAATCGTTTCCCCATCTGCCACTCAAGATAGTACAATGAGCACATTAACCCTCCCTCCAATTTCACCTTACTTTTACTGTCACACACTGTCTCCTTCCATATTTTTCAGCTGACTAACCGCCTATTCCAATACATGTCCTCAGCATGACAGTGAACAGATACACGTAGCCCTTTACATTTCTGCTTGCTTACACACACACACACACACACATACACACACACACACACACACACACACACACACAACACACACACACACACATACACACACACAGACACACACATATATATATATACATACATACATATATATATATCACGCGTCGTTTCTCTTGTCCAAGTAAGTTTTTATTATATATATATATATCTATATATATATATATATATATCCTTACTACCCACAAGGGGCTAAACACCTAGGGGACAAACAAGGACAGCCCAAGGGATTTAGTCGATTACGTGCGTAACTGGTACTTAATTTATCGAGCCCGAAAGGATGAAAGGCAAAGTCGACCTCGACAGAATTTGAACTCAGAACGTAACGACAGACGAAATACGGCTACGCATTTCGCCTGGCGTGCTAACGTTCTGCCTCGTTTCATATATATATGTATGTATATATATATATATATATATATATATATATATATATATATATCTATATATATATATATATATAGATATATAATGATATATATATATATGTATATATATATATATATAATATTTATATTTATTTTTATAGAAGGAGCTTCTACAGGACTAGAACTGTTTCATTCAAAAGAAATCATGATTTCTTTTGAATGAAACAGTTCTAGTCTGTAGAAGCTCCTTCTATAAAATAAATTAATTTACTCTGCTATGTATTGAGTACCTTATTACTGTGGTGGTACCCGCCCGACTCAACCCGGGATCTACATATATATATATATATATATATATATATATATATTATGTGTGTGTGTGTGTGTGTGGTGTGTGTGTGTGGTGTGTGTGTTGTGTGTGGTGGAGGCGTAATGGCCCAGTGGTTAGGCAGCGGACTCGCGGTCGTAGGATCGCGGTTTCGATTCCCAGACCGGGCGTTGTGAGTGTTTATTGAGCGAAAACACCTAAAGCTCCACGAGGCTCCGGCAGGGGATGGTGGTGATCCCTGCTGTGCTCTTTCACCACAACTTTCTCTCACTCTTACTTCCTGTTTCTGTTGTACCTGTATTTCAAAGGGCCGGCCTTGTCCCTCTCTGTGTCACGCTGAATATCCCCGAGAACTACGTTAAGGGTACACGTGTCTGTGGAGTGCTCAGCCACTTACACGTTAATTTCACGAGCAGGCTGTTCCGTTGATTCGGATCAACCGGAACCCTCGTCGTCGTAACCGATGGAGTGCTTCATATATATATATATATATATATATATATATACTCTAGCAGAGGCACCCGGTGTGGCCCTGTAATGAAATTTTTCCCTATATATTGGAAGAAAAAGCAAAATATGTTGTATAGAAATTTGTTATTCTAAATTCAGTTTACTCTTTAATTGGGATACAATTTGTTCTTTAATTGGGAAATCAATTCTTAATTCATAATAATAATAATAATAATATTAATAATAATAATAATAATAATAATAATAATAATAATAATAATAATAATAATAATAGTAATAATGAATAATATTAATAATAATAATAATAATAATAATAATAATAATAATATAATAATAATAAACGAAAATACAAAATTTACCATTTTTATGAGAGGAGATAAATTCTACAACATACGTTGAAAGAAACTACGTAAGAACTTCTGGGTAAACAACATTCTTTGTTTTCTGTTTGGAGCATAGACAAATAAGTCTTGCAGACCTCCTACTCTGGAGCAACTAACATAAAGTTGACCATGAGCAAAGCAAGCCAGTAGATTTCAAAGACTGGCCTTGAGCTTTATTAACAGACATTGCAAAGCAAAGTCGCACTGGGAATTGTACCGCAAATGACCCGCTGGTTTGCTTGGGATTCCTTGAATGAAAACCTATTCCACAGAGGCACATCCAGTGATGATAGTAGCTTTTGTTCCATTAGGTGATAATGTATTCACAATCTACCTTGTCCAATTGTATAATTTAGGAGGATCTAAATTTCTTAGAAGCATTATTGGGACTCCTACCTTCAGAAAAAGTTTATGTGGAGGAATTCCCGGTGGATCAAGATAATTAAGTAACTCTGTTGGGTAATTGACACCTTGATTTTCATCAAGGACTAACTCAAGAGAGTTGTACTTCTTCATGACAGTTGGAATCTTATTCATTAATTCATGCTTAATTCCTTGCTACTGTCTCTATCTTTTAGAGCAAGAATTGCCCTTTCACAAAATCATTTATGTGAATTATAATTATTACTTAAGTCTGGAAATACCCCATTCTTCAATTAAGCTGGGGAGTTTACCATGATAGCAACGTGAGCCAAACTGATATCACCATTCTCATCAAATGGTATTTTCTCATTTCCTAATTGGAGGAGCCAGGTTGAAAACTGTTCTGCACATTAGTTCCCATGTAATTAAACTCACACATTAGTCTTGAAGGAGAATTTCAGTACTTTATTCCATAGGTGTGAAGACTTAATGTATGCTTTTATTTCATCAGATCTTGTTCATCTCAGAAAGACTGGTAATGTCTGTCTGAAGTATCCTGATAAAATTAATGTAACTCCCCCATAGATTTATTGTTGCCTCTGATGTCCTGTAAGGTCTTATCGAAAGCTTCCATTGCACCTCTATGTGACATGGTGCATTCATCTCAAATGATCAGGTGGCATTGGCACAACACTTCTGCTTAACTGAACCTTTGCTTATGTTACAAATTGAACTGTCATTTGTGACCAGGTTTAGCAGTAATTTAAAAGCAGAATGAGTGTTCGTCCTCCTGGAAGAATGGTGGCAGCAAATCCAGACATTGGCACATCAACTACGATTCTTTTTTGTTGCCTTACCTTGGAGAGAAGCAATGTTGTTACAAATGTTTTACCTGTGCCACAAGGAGCATCAAGAAAGAAAATTCCTTTGCTTTTGTGTGGCGATAGCGGAACGTCGAACGCACGCACGCACGCAAGCACGCACACACGCACACACATACACACACTTATACACATACAGTATCAATCATCAGATAAAATTGACGTGTGTGAGAGAGAGGGACAGAGAGTGCCACTTAGACATCGCTCTCTCTTTCACACACGTACACACATACAAACAAAAAAGGTATATGCATATGTATTTCTACATGTACGTATACATGACAACACACCCCTTCACTCGCTCGCACACACACATACATAAATGCACACAAACGTACATGCAGAAACACACGTGTGCGTGGGTGATTGAGTACAAATACATAGAGCTGAACACGGCGTGCAAAAAGAAAATAATTTTTTTTTTACGGAAATAATCGAAGTGTGTGAATTTAGAGCGAAATCAAATTTGGAGTATGTGTGTGTGTTTGTGTGTGTGAGAGAGGGAGGAAGAGAGAGGGAGAGAGAGAGAGAGAGAGAGAGAGAGAGAGAGAGAGAGAGAGAGAGAGAGAGAGAGAGAGAGAGAGAACTTTGCAAACAAACAATGAATGAGATAACCATGGAATGTAAAATCGTATAAATAAAAGCACGTTAAAATCTTGTACCGAATATTTAGTAAGTGTTTCTTTCAGTAATTTCTCATAGTTGTTTACCAGCAGCGAACATTAAAATAGAGAGTGAGAGACGTCGCCATTTTTACGTCAATACCGGAAGTTGACATTGAGAAACGTTTTTAAAGAAGTGAATCATAAATATAAAGCAATATATTTTTTTACTTTCAATAAAAAATCAAATGAGGTACCTGACATGTCCGAGGTCAATTTATTCATGCACCACAAGTATGGGAGCAATTGCTGAAGTCGTTTTCACGTGAAAAGCGAATACACACACATCTCTACTTTATATTATATATATATATATATATAATATACATACATACAGAGTCTTCTATATCCTCGGACCACCAAAGCCTTCTGAGTGGATTTGGGAGACGGAAACCGAAAGACGCTCGTTGTGTGTGTGTGTGTGTCTGTGTGTGTGTGTCTGTGTGTGTGTATGTGTGTGTGTGTGTGTATGTGTGTGTGCGTGCATGCCATTATGTCTGTATTTGCCCCCATCACTGCTTGACAACCGGTGTTGGTGTGTATACGTTCCCGTTTACTAGCTATAGTACTAGGTATAGCAGTACTAGGTATTAAAAGTATGAAA
Source organism: Octopus sinensis (assembly GCF_006345805.1). Lineage (NCBI taxonomy): Eukaryota > Metazoa > Mollusca > Cephalopoda > Octopoda > Octopodidae > Octopus > Octopus sinensis. Next base: position 76,481,430 of record NC_043005.1, on the reverse strand, counting down.
TAAGTTTTGTGGTCGATTTGTTCGGCTAAAACCCTTCAAAGTAGTGCTCCAGCATGGCCGCAGTCATATGACTGAAACAAGGAAAAGATAAATGATAAACCATACACGTTTACATGTTGACCACCTTGCTGCAGATACTAATCTTATCAGCTTTACAAAGCTTTTCTTTCATGGGCACTTAGGTGACCCCATAAGCTCTTAGTTTAGATTTACGATGACGAACGTAGAACGAAATTGGATCAGGAACATCAACACGAACTATATCTTTGTGCACACTAACAAAATTGATTTTCAATACAGTAGCAGATGTGAACATTTTAAATCATGAAAGACAGCTGTGCTTGAGTGAAGGTAGTCGAACTGCACGTACATAATATAGCTCGATGAGTTCCCTAGACGTCATTTTTTTATAGTTAAAATGACAGACTTTTCAATATATAATCTCCCAACAGACATTGTAAGATCACTTCTGTATTACGCACTCTGTTTTCAATCCTTTCATTTTGCTATATTATGCGCGATTAATTTTTCCTTTGATTGTAGGCAACACTTCCTCACTACAGACATTCATTACAAGAGACGGAAGTATGAATCACAGGTTTATATGTTAGAGATCGTACCCCTTCTCTTAACTAAGCAGGCCTATCAGCAAAACAACAAGGGTTTGATTTGGGGACATTCCTACGACGATTGTTCTGTTGGAGCTGGAGATCTATCGCTTTCAATGGCGATACTGCATGCTCGGTCACAAACTCTAGCATTTCTATGTTCCCACATAACAATGCTAAATAACACTTGGTTTTATGCTCGTTCCAAACATCCTTTTTCGTTCGTGTCATATTGGGTGACCTGCATCTTTCCTATCTAGGCTATCCTAATTAGGAAAGTTGTTAGCCCGGTAGGGAGAGGAGAAGATTTTGCAGTCACAGCGCGACCACGTAACACGTTGCAGTCGTTTAATATTTTATTAGGAGCACTCACGAGCGACCTAATCATATTACATATATTACATATATACAATTTTGAATATGCATAGGTGGGTGTATATATATATATATATATATATATATATATATAATATATATATATATTATATATATATATATATAAATTTAATCTCATATATCTCTATTATAGATAATGTCGTTCAATGTTGTTTGAGTTGCTTGAAGGTGCTTCTGTCTCTTAAACCTATCTATTTATATGTATATAATACAGCGAGAAATTCATTTCAGTACCACTAAATTGAATTTCTATCCCCTGTGGACTCGGAAATTACTTACCTAATATTAATAACTATATGTATATATATATATATATATATATATATTACATAAATAAATATATATATATATATATGTATGTATGTATGTATATATGTATACAGGTATGTATGTATGTATGTGTGTGTGTGTATGTGTATATATATGTACATATAATAACATGTAAAGATAAGATACCAGGATCAAGGTGTAGGAATTTAGTAAGCTTCAAACAGTCCGCAGAAGGAATAAAAAACAACTTTCAGGAAGATAGTGTTTTATTGACGTAGAAGGTTGTAAATTTTTTCCCATATAGAAGTTCGATAAGCTGCAAAAAAATGTTTCATGGTTCACGGATGCAGCTGGTGTTGCTGTGCATGCGGATAGAATTCCAAATTTAAGGAGTGGAGTAGATAAAAATCTAGGCTACCTATGTTTCATAGCTAGAAGAACCTCGGAAGTAGTAATCCTTTAGCTATTCGTCAGGTCATATATATATATGTGTGTGTGTGTGTGTGTGTGTTGTGTGTGTGTGCGTGTGTACATATGCATCTGTATGTGCATGTGTGCGTATGTATATGTATACATTCACCATGATAGATCGCTAACCACTACAGATTCTTTATTTTCTCTCCTTGTTTCATTCTGTGTTCCTTTCTGTGAAAGAGCGTAGGCTCGAAATATAACAACTTTTTCACTTCCCGAGCGTTACAACTAATACATCTGTTTTTGTCTACACCATCTGTCTTCGTCTTTTGTCTTTTGTGAATTTGCCCCCTATATATATATATATATATATATATATATATATATATATATATATATATATATATATATATATATATATATTATATATAACTTTTTTTGATAAGGTTCATTTCAGAACTGAAACATGTTATAATGTATATATAAAAATTAAAAATTGTATAATATAGCAGCATTTTCGAACTTCCTTTTTACAAATATATATATATATATATATATATATATATATTATATATATATATATATATATTATATATATATTGTATGTATTTATGTATGTATGTATGTAGGTATGTATGTATGAATGTATGTATGTTGTATGTTTATATGTATGTATACCTATAGATATAGATATGTACATATAGATGTAGTACACGCATAAACCTTTGAGAAAATGTCAACTAATTCTTTTGAGGGATATCTCCAAGAATGCTTCTTATAGCATGTAAATAGTGCTGAACAACCATTTAGGATATAAAATGCTTAAAGCTGCTCGTAGTGCGCGAACGCAAATTTCCTTCAGACATGTCCTCATGAGAGAAGAGAGAGAGAGAGAGAGAGAGAGAGTAGAAAGAGAGAGAAGAGAGTGAAACGTTTTTGTTAATTCCTTTTCTATATATGTTTTAATCCGACGAAACAACACTAAACGTACCGATAATTGATCTTCGTTTTCTGGCCATTCGCTTTAATTTCATTTAATATGTGAGAAAATTTCACAGCATAATTCTATAACTTTAAATGACTTTTAAACCGTAGGACCTACTGTATATATCTATCGATTGATTTTTCTTCATTGTTCAAGTCTATTCTCTCCCATTGAGTTAACTTTTTGTCCTAACATTTATTCTGATCAATAAAAACATTGCAGGATGTGCACAGCTGGTAATTCAACGACCGCAGTCAAACTGAGCGACTGTTTTTTCCTTTTTCATATATTGTATTATTTTTCCGTCCAGTACTTTTCATTTGATTAAATATTCTTTTATTAGAAACTCTCGTTATGATGAAAATCGAAGCATGTCTTCAGTTGTAGTCGTGGCAAACTTACATGTTTTTACTTTAATCAATAAAACTATTGTTACTCGTCTGGGAAATAAAATGCTTTCGTAGCAGATTTCAAAATCAAGTATATTTCAGACAGTTTTTCAGATAATGTGTTCCTGTTATTAAATGATTGAATTTATTTTCTATTACATTTATTTATTTATTCGTTAAATATTTAATTTGTAAAAGAAAATATTTTATTTCTATTGAATTTTTAGTTCGAAGAGAACTACTTTAAATGGATTATGGTCTTAGTACACCTATCGTAACCTAGGTATGAAGGAGGATAAAACACGGAGCACATGACCTGAACAAACGTTATTTAGTTGTATAAGCTTATTGTTGCTGAAAGTAGTTATTTACGACTACCATTTTGATATTAGCAATGCAAAGCTAATAAATACAAATAACATAGAAAATACAAGTATGTCAAATAATAAACAAAAAATTCTTGAGTTATTAGCATAAAACTTCTCGATTTACTAAAATTATGTCCGTTTCTAGTGATCGAGGGTCGAGGGACCACCGGTTCGAATCTCAGACCGAACGATGAGTGTGTTTATGAGCAAAACACCTAAGCTCCACGCGGCTCCTGCAGAAGGTAATGGCGAAATTCTGCTGACTCTTTCGCCACAACTTTATCTCGTTCTTTCCTCTGCATCTTGCTACAAGGATGTGCTACAATTACCAAACTGTAATTAAGAGCAGCTCCACTCCACTGGAGGAGGGGAGATAATCTCAAGAATCAATAATTCTCCAAAATTAATGTGCCCTTAAGGAAGAGGACGGGTTTCTCGTTTGGAGATAAGAAGACAGTCAAGTACTCTGTTCATATTATTTAATACAAGCAAGGTCACAGAATCGCTTTGTATTCCCTGATAAATGTGTGTGACTTTGTCGAGAAATTGATGGTTCTGTAAGATATAAATTATGAGCGATTATCAAACGAGTCATCATCGATAGCTTAGACAATATGGAGAGATAATTCATGGCTGGTTATGGATGCGTCATGGATTAGTATGGATTATCCATAGATCATCAATGGAAGATTCATGGATCGTGGCAAGTAAATTTTGGCTAGTGGTGAATAATACATAGAACATGATAGATAATTAATGGACTACAGTGGATGATGCATAAATCATGAATGGATAACACATGAATCGTAATGGGGCAATTCTTGAGCCATAGTTGTATAAATAAGAGGTTGTATGGATAATTCAAATACTTTATCATTTACTTCTTTCAGTCGTTGAACTGCAGCCATGCTAGGGCATCGACTTAAAGATCTCCGTCTAAAAATCTCCCCAGTACTTCTTACTTTTCTTAAGATTGATACCTATTTATTGGTTTTACAATGGCGTCTTCATCTCGGATTTCTTTTAATTTCCATCCAGCAAATTCACTTGTTTGTTCCTTCTCGGGCCATGCCTGGCTCATAAGGGCTGGTTTCCCGGTTTCCTTGGCATATAGTTTCCCGACCTGGACAGGACGCCAGTCCGTCGCAGGTGAGCTGCAAGATGCAGGAGGAAAGAGTGAGAGAAAGTTGTGGCGAAAGAGTCAGCAGAAGTTCGCCATTACCTTCTGCCTGAGCCGCGTGGAGCTTAGGTGTTTTGTTCATAAACACACACATCGCCCGGTCTGAGATTCGAACCGTTAATCCCTCGACCGCGAGTGCGCTGCTCTAACCACAAGGCCATTTGCCTCCACCAGCAAATCCACTTGCAATGCTTGTTCGGCCCGAGGCTATAGTAGAAGATACCAGTTGATGTCACGCGGTGGGACTGAAGCTAGAACCATGTGGTTGGGAAACAAACTTTTTACGATACTACCTCACCTGCACACACACACACACACACACAAAGCTTAAAAAGTCAGTTACAGAGTTTCTGCGTCTAAAACAACTTTGAAGCTAAGCTGTTATACGCGAGCGCACGCGGATACACGTATTGAGTAACAGCTTAACTGAACTCCTGGTACTAAAAGTCTCCTGGACATCAATAACACACGATCCCCTCCTCAGACAGTTGGTCATGTCGGTTTTTTTTTTGCATCCACAAACTATAAAGCATCATAAAGGGCTGAGTCAACATGTTACTCAATGAATTCAACACCAATTATGTATTGAGGGCTGCGTCCGTTCGTTTGTTGACTGGTATATATATATATATATATATAATATATATATATATATATATATATATGTGTGTGTGTGTGTGTGTGTGTATGTATGTACATAATGTATGAATACATATGTATATTTATGTATGTATATGCAAGTATATACATACATAGGGGTGCTTAAGTGTATGTGCGTTTATGTATCTGCGTGTTACGATTAAATAAGCAATTGATTATATATATATCGATTATGTAGATAATGTATATATTGATTGGAATGAGAAAGAGAAAGAGTGAGACAGCGTGGGTGGAAAGGAAGGGATATAGTTTCACTGAGGAGTGTGGATAATCGATCGAATCTATTCCAGTATATTTACTTCTACTTGTGTTATCGATTACATAGATAAAAAGACAATGTTGGCCCAAAGATATATTTACTTGTAGAGATGGTACACGTATACATTGATTTCTTCTAAGGACATCCAGGGACATCTAGCGACATTTAGGGACGTAGAATAATACTTAAGGGTGGAGTCAATAGAATTGATCCCTATACTTTACTAATTCTTACTTTATCTGTTTTACAACCAATGAAAATTGTAGAGTTGGTTCTAGTAGTATTCATATTACAAGGATGAATGTTATATCTATAATGCATTTCATTGTCTGATGCCTTTAATGTTTTCACCGACAAGAGTCAGTTGTCTACAAATTTGCGTGTGTTCACATAAACAGAATTTCATCTGTGATTATTCTGTTATTTTAGACGCATCACTTTACTGTATTTCTTAGATAGTGCAGTAAATTAGGGCTCCAGAAGACAGAGCAGCCAAGTAGAGAATCATTTGCCAGCTTTTTATCTATTATTTTCTAGTCAAGGCACATGGCAAGAAATTTGGGAGGAGGGGTCCAGTCGATTAGATCGACCACAGTACGCAACTGGTACTTAATTTATCGACCCCGAAAGGATAACAGGCAAAAATGACCTCGGTGGAATTTGAACTCAGAACGTAAAGTCAGAGAAATATCTACTTCTATTTCTTTACTACCCACAAGGGGCTAAGCACAGAGGGGACAAACAAGGACAGACAAACGGATTAAGTCGATTATATCGACCCCAGTGCGTAACTGGTACTTATTTAATCAACCCCGAAAGGATGAAATACGAAGTCGACCTCGGTGGAATTTGAACTCAGAACGTAGCGGCAGACGAAAGCATTTCGCCCGGCGTGCTAACGTTTCTTATTTCTTTACTACCCACAAGTGGCTAAACACAGAGGGGACAAACAAGGAAAAACAAACAGATTAAGTCGATTATATCGACCCCAGTGCGTAACTGGTACTTAATTTATCGACCCCGAAAGGATAAAAGGCAAAGATGACCTCGGTGGAATTTGAACCCAGAACGTAAAGACAGACGAAAGCATTTTGCCCGGCGTGCTAACGTTTCTGCCAGCTCTCCGCCTTTTGTCAGTAAAATATTACTTCAGCTTTGTGGTAAGAGCAAAAAGCAAAACGTAAAAATAATCTATTTAGTGGTAATGAAGGAATATCTTTGAAGCCGTTTTTAGTTGCCTATCGATACAGAGATATCAGATGTAAACAAACCATGAGATCGAATATATATATATATATATATATAATAAATATTAGGGAATAAATCCAAATTTACAGGGAAAAAATCAGATTTAGGATTAAATCCAATTTTAT